>NT_165937.1:496468-797205 GCF_000149615.1 Aspergillus terreus NIH2624
CTTTTCTCGCCTAAATCTGCCCGGATTCGGTGATGACCCGCAGACTCCCCCGGATTCTTCTGTGTCTCCACTTCGACACTTCCACCACTTCCTCCTACCCTCATCCTACTCTTCTCCTACTCTTCTCCCTCATCCTCCCTCATGGTCGCTCGGAACAATAGGATGGGTCGCTAGCGACCATGGCCAACGACAACGCCCTGGATGGCATCGTGGGCGCCTACCATGGCGACAACTTCCACGTCAAGGTCGTCTTCACCACCTTCCTCGGCATCGCCATGTACAACGCCATCGAGCTGATCGTGCTCATCTTCATGACCTTCAAGCGATATCGCGGCCTCTACTTCTGGAGTCTGCTGCTCTCCGCCGTCCTCGGCATCCTCCCGCAGTCCATCAGCTTCCTGCTCAAATACTACAATTTCGCCCCCGCTCTGGTTCTCCATCTCGCTCTCGAACCCTGGGCTGGTACTTCATGGTCACCGGCCAGGCCCTCGTCCTCCTGTCGCGCCTCAACCTGGTCATCCAGAACCCCCGCGTCCACCGCCGCGTGCTGGCCATGATCATCGTCGACGCCATACTGCTGCACATCCCCACCACCGTGCTCACCTACGGCTCCAACTTCGCCCCCTCCGGCCGCGCCCGCTGGGTCTCCGCCTACACCGTCATGGAGCGCATCCAGCTCACCGGCTTCTGTCTGCAGGAATTCGTCCTCTCCGGCCTGTACATCCTCGAGACCGTCAAGATCCTGCGCGTGTCGCCGCCCTCGTCCGCCGGCGGCCGCCACGCCCACATCAACCGCAAAATCATGTACCAACTGCTCGGTATCAACCTGCTCATCATCGCCCTCGACGTCATCCTTCTCGTTGTCGAGTACCTCAACTTTTTTGTCATCCAGACCACCCTCAAGTCGCTCGTCTACAGCATCAAGCTGAAGCTGGAGTTTGGCGTCTTGGGTCGGCTCGTCTTCCTCGTCCGCTCCCACCGTTTTGACTCTAGTCCGCGGAGGAATGGTGCAGCGAAACTGCCCGACTTCGTCGACCCTGCGTTCATGCTGAACGATTATACCCATGCGCCCCGTCCTGCCGGCCGCGTTGTCCATCCGTGGGAAGATACCGAGTGCAAGACGTTTGTCTCGCATATTGAGAGCACCGCCCCGCCGCTCCCGGCCCATCGCAGGTAGTTGTATGATTTACGTGTCTATGATTTTGTTGTGCGATATACCCCATGTGTTGACCATTCAATATGTATGTAACAATCTTTTCAAGGCTTACTAGCCCCTTAAGCCAATGCATTTTAACAGAGAACCGCCTATGAAGTAAACTTGTCCAAGCGATCATCTCGAAACCTGATACAGTATGCCTGCCAATTGAAAGACGTAGCATGCTAGACTAGAGAGCCTTCACCCATTCCCATTCATCAAATTGCCGTCATCGAACCCCAATTTAACCCGCCAGACTGCTCCTCTCGCGCCGTCCCATGAACGAAAAGTACCAAGTCGGCTCCCCATGACGGATGCGACAAAGAGAGTCATATCTGTCGCGGACTTCGTTGTGCCGCCAGTAGTCGTCATGGTACTCCTTCAACCCGGTCATGCTCTTACTAGTGTCCATACAATCGAGGCACAGCCCATCGAAGTACTTCCTCACAACATCAGCCGCCTTTTTCACCACCTGCCCCAAAGACTGATTACACAGCCGACACAGCCGCTTCTCTCCCAGACCCTCAGCGATCCGCTTCCGCATCCTCTCTTCATCGAACCGGCCGAGCCGCTCCAGCAGTGTATTGATACTCAGCTTCCACGCTGTCTCCTCCAGCGGCCAGATCCCGATCCGACGCAGCTCGTGCTCGTAGTGGTACACCGTCAACGCCTTGCAGGCACATGAGTCATAATCCACGATAAGCTTGATTTGCTCGAACAGGTCGCGGTGGAGGATGGCGCGGAGGCGTCCGCGGGCTACGTTGAGCTGCTGAATGACGCGGGAGGGGAGATGCATCTGGAGCACACGGGTGGGGTTTCTTTCCTCGATGTGGCCGTCCACATCGTAGACTAGTTGTTTGGTGATGGTCTGGAACCCGGCAGCGCAGTCGAACTTGAAACAGGGGTAGAGCAGGCGCTTCTCGAATTCGTTGTCGTCGAGGTCGTCGTACTCGCCGCGCTCGTCCTTTTTCTGCTGGAGATCGAACCACTGCCTGAACCAGGTGGAGAGCTCCTCCAAAGAGAAGCAGTACTTGTCCGCTGTCGCGACGAGATGCCAGGTTTCTTCTATGGTGACGGATTCGAGAGGCAGCCCGTCCAGAGACCCGTGGAAGGCGCGCAGCCAGATCTCCATGCTCCGGGGTCTGGTGTCTTCCAGGACGATCGGGGTAGAGTTCTCGCGCCACCGGCCTCGGAACATCGAGCTGAAGTATGAGCTGTTTTCGATGAGGATCTTGGAGTCGACATCAAATGTTTCGCTTTGCTTTAGGAGACGCTCTTTTTTGCTGCCGACGCCCCAGATCGTCTCGTACTCGTTTACGGTGATGGTTCGATTGCCATTTTCGGTGACGGGGATGGCGCCTGGCTTCTCTGGAGGAGTCTGTGTGCTCTGCATCTGGGTGGTGTTTGAGGGTGTGGTGAAGAGGCGAAAGAGAAACATCAGATCTGCCGAGACAGCTGTATGATGGAATCAGGCCGCAGACAGCTGGCGGGGAGAGGATAGGCAGAGTCCACTGAATGGAGAACCAAGTGGAGGAAGATAGGGGATGAGGAGGTTGGGTAGGTCTGTTGAGCGAAGTATCAGAATGGCGCTTCTCATGGACTTGACTTTGAGATAAGGAAGGACTCCTCAGTTCAATAACTGACCTGGAGACTTGTACGCCCACAGGCAGTAGGAGGGGGTAGGAGGTGAGATGAAGGAAATAGAGAAGACTGCGAGAAGAAGGGAGAAGGGAAACAGGAAAAAGCTGACTTCACTTCACTTCCATCTTCAACTGGTATCTTCTGTTACTCTTGTTTCACTTCACTCAACCACAATTAGACAGTTGAAAGATAGACCGACAGTCGCGAACGACAGATTCAGCAATGCGCAAATACTCCTCATCAGCATCCCAACCCCAAGTTTTCATCTCCCTCACAGCCTCTCCAAGTCTCTTCTTGAAATGTTCCTCGCTCTCCTTATCTTCCCAGTCACCATGCTTGGTATCTAGCGGCTCTTCACCCAGAATATGAAAGGATATAAAAGACAGTAGATCACCTTCCACTCGATCTCGGAATTTATCACGAACCGGGTGACTCAGGAGATGACAGATCAATGACTGCATATACACGCGAGGTTTGGGCGTCAAAATCCTCAACGTGTGATCAAAGGCAGCTGGGACTTCGACCGTGTCCTCGAGCGCAAGTCCGACAAACGACAACGGGTAGATGTATACTGGGCTCCCAAATAGCGGGTGAATCATGGCAGCTTGCTCCCATTTTTTGTATCTGTCGGTGAAGCGTATGTCTGAGGGGCCCCGTGGGAATCCACAGTCTGATAAAATCTGCGATGCGACGGACAGCAGTGCATCAGGGACTGCCCATTCGACAAGCTAGGACACGGAAGTTAGCAGTACTCAACGACCACAAGGAGTTTCGTTGCGTACTAGAAGGCCCACAGGGTCTCCATGGCGCCACTGTATCTGCTGGCCGTACTCGACGATAGGAATCTCCTTGTCCGCTAGGGCTTTGGCGGCTATGCGCACGAGGGGCGCATGAGGTTGTGTCTCTTCCAGGCCTGCTCGTCCCATTCTTGGATTCCTACGTCCAATGCAGCTTGGACGATGGGACCCTCTTGGAAAATATCGTGGTCTTCGGGAGGTGACGTGGAGATGAGAGCTGGAGTCAATAGTAATATACCAACCTGGTTACACAGAGGCCTGGCTTGATTTGAAAGCGCACGAGTTTTCAAGATATCAAATATTTCCACTGATACTTCCTGAGTTCAAAGTACGACTCAGATTTCCCATGTGAGCAATTACTATGACTCAATGCGTAAGTAGAGTTGGCGTACAGTTGGAAATATGATGTTAATATGAGCTTGATATGACCAGTTTAGACCAAGTAGTTAGGCCTAAAACGGACCACTACTTTGACAACCCATCCAGGTCAAAATGGCCCGCAATTATGTCCACCGCACTGAGCTCCTTCACCGCGTCTATAGTATCCGGCCGTGCCTTTAGCGACATCATGATCAGGCCCGTGGCGGTAGTGCTCACAGGCAGGTTGACCACGTTATTCTCGCGACGTGGAAAAGCAGCTTAGCGAGGTCGAAACTCGAACTATACGCGGCCCGAAGACCAAGGGAATGGAGATTGGGATGGTGTGGGCAGGAAGAAACCATTGAATTCGACTACTACCGAACTGAAAGCACTAAGCATCAAAGCGTAGATACATCAAATCAACTTTACAGTCGAGCAAGCCCAGTAAACTCTCCAGGAGCATGGTAAGTCGGCACTCTCATCTCCAACGCAGCCCCAGAATATCCCAGATCCTCCGCGACGAGCATGGCGCACTTTTCACCGATCAAGAGCGCAGTCTGCAGCCCATGTTAGCAGTCGAGGGATAAACGTTGATATATAGAGACACTCACGCTAAACGTATTGCAGCCCACATTGTCCGGGCAGATGGACAGATCGCACACCTTCAAGCCCTCGACTCCGTGCACGTTGAGACGTTCGTCGACAACGCCACCGTGTTTGGTCAGAGAGTTGCCCTCCCGAGGCGCCATGCTACAGGTGCCGAGGGAGTGCCAGGTGGTTTCGACATGGCGTTGGACTTTGGAGCGTGTCAGCCATGCAGATTTCTCAAGAGTGGCTCGTCTTACCCCATTTCTCGATGTGTTTGATATCTTCATTGCTATACTGCAGTTCGTTCCTGGTATCTTGTCTATGGGAGTTCAGGTGGGTCTCCAAGGAGGGATTTCCTTTCTCGAGAGGATGAGACCAGGATCCTGTTGCTGAAGTTAGTAGTCCGTCGAGAGCTATGGGAGTCAAGGGGTATTACATACCATGCTGGATACCGGCAGTGATATGGTTCGGCCCGGCATACGCCTTGGTTGTCTCCAGGTCAAGGTCAAACGCCCGGGCAGGTGAGTCGTACGCAAAATGGGGATGCATAGCCGTCACTTCGCCCGCGTAGGAGCTCATCCGTCTGGCCGTCTCGCGAGACTTGATGTACCCCCAGACCATAGCCGCCATGTCACGTTTGTCGTTCATGAATCCCGCATCGAAATCGGGGTTCTCGTACGGGTCTGCGGACTTGACATGGGTGAACCCGCGGGAGAAGGGGTATTCCAGAAAATGGAACATGGTAAAGAACTTGCCAGGAGGCATGAGCATGTGGTCTCCGAACCAACTAGTGTTGTCAGCATATCACCCTTCCCTCTTATCATTCTCGAAGGACATCTTACCCAGCAATGACAGAATAATGCATGACCGGCTTGTCAGGCTTATTCTTAAAGTAAGTCTCCCAGCCGTCCACAAACTCCGGAGTCGGCCATTTCTTCATCTCCTCCAATTCCTTCTCAGTCGGACGGATTTTCACGCCAGCGTCGATGCCATTCGTCGCCAGCGGACCCGTCCCCTTGAGATTCCACTCGTCAAACACCTTCTTCTGCACCTCAGGGTCTCCACGAACAAAGTCGTCAAAAGACTCCACGTCAGGCTTAGCCCTGAACACCGAAAAGGTGAGATAGTGGTCCTGGAAATTGCGGCCCACGCCCGGAAGATTCACGAGGGGCTTGATTCCCGCTGCGCGCAGCTTCTCAGGGTCACCAATGCCAGACCGTTGCAGGATGAGCGGCGAGCTCAGAGTCCCGGAGCTGATGATGATTTGCTTGCGAGCCCGGAAGATCTTCCGCGGGGGGTCATGGCCATCCAGCGGCTTGGAGGGGACTGTGGCGACGCCTACGGCGCGGCCGTTCTCAATGATGACCTTGTCCACTTTGGTGTTGCACTTGAGATGGAGGTTTGATTGTTTTGCTCTGGTGCTGTGGACGTAGGCGTGGGCGGCATCGCTGCGACGTCCTGCGTTCCTTAGCGGGAGTGTAGGTTAGGCAGAGAGGGATCGACGTACCAGTGTCCCGGTTGATCCACTTCAACCAGTGCTCGGCTCCGTGGCTGGAACTAAGATTTAGCAATGCATTGGCAGCAAAGAGAGGGGGGCGTACCCTGTCTTCAGGTCCTGTAGGTCATCCGTGATGGGAATGTCCTGGGACTCTGCAGCCCGGAGGAAGTCCTGCATAATCGGGTACGTATAGTTCCCGAAGGAGACCTTGATGGGGCCGTCGAAGCCGTGGAGCTCACGGTTATTGCACGCCCGCTGGTAGGTCTCATGCTTCCGCATCAGGGGTACAAGATCCTTGGTCTTCCAGCCTTCGGCCTGGAAGTCATCATAGTCGGAGGCTGACGCGCGAGTGTACATCTGCCCTCGTCAGCAGCTGTCGATGTACATGCGGTGTGACCATACCATGAAGTTGATGGAGCTTCCTCCGCCAAGGATATTGGCACATGGGACGATTGCACGACGTCCATCGAGGTGCTCAGACGGACGTGAGTAGTAGAATGAAGCTGTCTTGGAGTCCAGCTTCATGTTACGGGGGTAGATCCCCGGACGGTACACCCTATCACTATGAGCATCCACCCAGTACACGAGGAGAGATGTCTACCATGGGTTGTTGAGATTGTCTTCTCCAGCCTCGATCAACAGAACAGAAAGACTGGGATCGAGGTTGGCCAAGCGGCCTGCCGGGACACAGCCGGAGCTTCCACCACCGCAGATGATGATGTCGACTTCGTCTGGAATAGTCATTGTGAGATGATACTTCGACACTGTTGATTGTATGAGGGAAGGTCCTTTTGTCCATGCTGGACTTATCATCGAATTTATACCTATGGATTGAGTCTACCCCACAGGACTGTGAGGGGAGACAGTACATTGTTATGCAGAACGCGTATACCAAGAGTTAATTCGGGGTTGTTCCCCGCATAGGATGGGTGTTTTGCTCAATTTTATAAGGCCTAGAGCATGTCCAAGAGGGGACAACGTTTAGTATGAGCTGGGATCACAACTATATGCTATATGGAGTGCATATGCGGGGGTCAGCAGTCGATCGTGAGTCCCCCAGACAGTTCTCACAAGTTGTCGTGGTTTAATCTGGTTCAATACCTTATAGGCTTCAATATCTTGCTATACATGAACATCGGACCTACGGATAGGATCTTGGGATCAACAGAGCACTGGGTGGATGGAATCACAGAAGTACATGAGCCACGAGGTATACATCAGACCAGGCAATGAAGTATAAAGACGCTACATTCAGTAAGCAATTTCCCCGCAACCCCATACAAGACTATGCTGCTAAAGGAGTGTATAACACCTCATTATTATTGACAACCCCACACTTCCTACGAGCAATCAACTACGTTGGCATTCTCCGGCTGTCCGGGAAGCTATAAACAACAGATGTTATGTGGAGAGCTCCCCGCAGATCTCCAACCGCCAAATCCCGGACTTGGCCAGCACGTCCGTCCATTAAGAGCATAACGATAGTGAAGCTGGTTGCAGCTGGGGTACATAAAGACGGAAGAACAGCATGAATTTTCCACCAATGGGTCCAGTGGACTGGCACGTCCACACAAGTATAGGAGAAGCACCGGAGAAGTCAGACTGGTGGCGTCCCAAGTCCATGTCACTACCAACGCACGTTGCCCAGAATGTGGTAGGACAGGCTAGAATGACGGTAGAAGCAGCCTCTGATAGTGGTTCTGGTTCCATGAATGACAATGACTTTGTATGCATATGCAAACCGGTTACAAGCCAGGTCCTGAGGTCATAAAGTTTATTATACTTCGATAGTCCATACGCGATGGGATAGGAATACATATCAACAGTCCATTGCGTCGATTAAGCGATAAACATAGAGGTTAACGGACATCCCAGACCTGTCCACCAGCACAAGCACCAATTCAGCAGTCATCATGCCCGATTTAAGCCGATCTGAACAGGTTTTCGGCGACACCGAAGTCCCACCAGACGCTCCATATCGCCATCTCAAGGTATATACATACAAGCAGTAAACCCACATCCTCCCACCACAATCCCACCAACAATACCAGCAAAATGAGCCTCAAACATCAAATCTCCGTCCAGCCCCTCTCCCCAGGCCATTTCCACTCGACCACCAACCCAACCCGCCCGGGCACCCTGACCCCGAACGCCTTCGGCGGCAACCTCCTCGCCGTCGCCGTGACCGCCGCCTACCACACCGTCACCCGGTCCTACCACCTGTACTCGCTGTGCGGGCACTTCCTCCGCTCCGCGACGACCGACCGCAAGCTCTTCTGCCGCGTGCGCCCCCTCCGCGACGGGAAGAGCTTCCGCACGCGACACATCGAGCTAACGCAGCGCGGCGACGACGGCGCGCACCGGCTGTGCGTCGTCGCGCTGGCGGACTTCCACATCGCCGAGCCGCGCAGCATGGTCGCGTACTCGATCGCGCCGGAGGGGAGCGCCTCGCTGACGGGCGTGAAGCAGCGGTGTCGGCAGGACGAGCCGATCGCCGAGCATGTGGGCATGTACCGGGAGATCGAGGCGTTTATCGAGATCCAGCCGCTGGATATGGAGGGGTCAGCGGCTGAGAGAGGTGGCACACTTCGGGCTAGGGATCGACAGCCTGCGGTGCCGGGGAAGATCACCAAGGAGCGGTTCCGGGTGCGCGCGCCGCTGGACACGGAGGCCGAGCAGGTCGCTGCCGTGGCGTTCCATTTAGATACAGGGCTGGCGTATATTCCGGCGCTGCATAGTGGGTATCCGCTGCTGCAGGCGAGTGCGTGCGCCACACTGGACTTTTCGCTGCGGGTGTTTGCGTATGATATGCGGCTGAATGAGTGGCATACGACGGAGCAGAAGACGGTCGTTGCGGGGAACGCGCGTGCGTATAATGAGGGCCGCATGTGGGATGCGAATGGGCGGTTGCTGGCGAGTATGACGCAGCAGACGATCTTGCGGCCGGGGGAGGAGTTTGTTTCTCGTCTTTGATTCTTTTCCTTTGTGATAGGAAGGCTTGTATTGGGGAGTGTTGTATATGAATGAACTAGATCTAGATATTAGACAAAGTATGTTAGAAGTATCAGCACGACATCCTTCATTTTAAAGACAACACAGCCGGCTGTGCGAGGTGTATTGGATCATATACAGTACAGACATCAAGGCCTGCATCACTCTATCTAGCTAATTACAAAAGCAAACATCCTCAAACTCAAACAACACCCCCAAACACGTAACCAATCCCTAGTCAAAGAACAAATTGTAGACCAAAGGTTGATCAGTCCATAACAGCTGGTAGGACATCCACTCTCCACAGCCACTAGGAACAAATATAAAACAGTAGAAGAGAAACTTATTAATATGATAATTAGCGTGACTGCTGGGAGCGAAAGGTCGATTGACGTCGCATGATGGGCTCGCCCTGCGATGGCCCATCCTTGCGGTCCAACCCGGTGGAAGCTCCATCCTCCCGAGCCTGGCTATTGGCATAGTCAAAAGTCGACGTCTGTGCCAGGCTCGAGGCTCGTCGGCGCATGCGTCGCTCGGCGTCGACGATCTCCTTCTGGTTGAGGGCCTCGGAGGGTAACAAGATGGCACGGTCCAGGGCATACGGCAGACCACGATGTCTTCCACGGACCTGCATTGCTATAATCACCAGTTTGGAGATTACCTGAAACTGGCTGCAAAAGGAAGCATTCACTCCGGGATAGCCCAAGGACAACCCGACGGTACCGTATGCAGAAATGACCTCGAAGAGCACGGACCAGATCTGGAATGCATACTCGTCCTTCCGCTGCAGACGACCGCCCTCCACGATGCAAATGATGAAGAGTCCAAGAACGACGTACCACAAATCGAAACCCAGTTGTCGACGCAAATGGGCTCCGATATAATTGGGAGTGGTTTGGTTCTCGCTATCGTCATCATCGTCAGCCCCTGGGTAGATGCCCAGGCTCTTTTCTTCATACACATTGGTCCTGCGCAGGGAGATGGCGATCGGGAAGACGGAGATGTACATCATTATCATGTAGGAAACCTGGACCGCCGGATGCAGGTCTGCCAGAGACACAACAGAAAACCCGGCCGTCCGGGTACACGTCGCCTGGTAGAGACCGTCCAAGATGCGGATGCCCACCGGGAAGTCGGTGACGGTGGGATTATTCAGATCCAGAATGATGAAGAAAATCAGATCGATCCCGTTCAGGGCAACCAGGATTGCAAAGAGCCACCAGGTTGCGTTTCGGGGGAACAAAAGCGTGAAACAGCGGCGGGGATGGTCGAGAAGAAACTTCAATTCTTCCCATAGGGGGGTCTCCTTGCGAGTGAATTTGGACAAGGCCCAGATGATCAGGCGTAGCATGCAGGGGAACCCAGTATTGCCGATCACAATGAGGAAACCGTTGAGGAGTAGGGGAAAGATTGCATCCGCGAACCCCATCATAGAGTCCGGGGTAATGCTGAATCCGACATCGTTGAAGGAGGAAGCCGCGGTAAAAATGGCCCACCATGGGCGTCCTTGGCCAATTTCAGTGACAACCGAACCCCAGCGCGTGGTCAGGATCCACGGCACCAGACAGATGATGCCGAGAAGGTGGAAAAAGACATAGTACGAGATGAGAACGACGGCCAGCGTCTTCAGGGCGCGGTACTCGATGCCACCTAGTTCATCCCGTTGCTCCTCGGTCAAGTCGACAAAGTTGGAATTCCGGGCTACTGTGGCATTCCAGCTCAGATATGGCAGAGTCGTGCGCTCCCGTTCATGGGTCAAGGAGCGAAAGACGCCGGTGATGGTCGGACGGCGAGTGGCGATGCGAGTGAGCGGAGACGACGGGTCGCCGGGGTCCTTGGTCTCGCGCACGGTCGGGCGTGTATCCATGCGAGGGAAGGTCGAGTTCCGCGTCTTGGTGCGGATCATATCAGGCTCGTTGATGGTAATATGCGGACCGACCATCGGCCCCACATGGTCGCTCTCCTCTGCATCACGGGGACTCCGTGGCTCGTCCGACTGTCGGCTGCCCGTACGCGTGACTTCCGCATTCCCCTCATCCAGCACTTGCGGCACGCCACCGCGGTCGTACTCCCGGGGACTGGGAATCCGCAGAGCGCCCGTGTTGCGTCGTTGGTTTTCCAGGAAGGCAATGTGCTGTTCAGGGCTGAGTTGTGCCGGCACCCGTAAGCTACCAAAGCGCATTCGCAGGGACGTCCCAGGGCTCTCGTCCTGTTCCTCGTCCTGTTCGTCTCCCGACGTTCTCGCACTCTCCCCGGGGGCCCCAGAGGATGCCGATCCCGAGTCACTGGGGGGTGAGCGTTTGGGCGAGCCTGGTTCTTGAGCGGTGCCCTGGTTTCTCAGCGTATTCCGTAGCACCACGATCGAACGACCTCCGACCCCCATCTCCTCTCGGCCGTGCGACATGCTATCCTTGTCCTGACTGATGGTGCGCATGCGGGATCGGGACTGACGTAATGCGCGGGCATCGCGAGCGACGTGTTGGAAGCGTTTCTCGAACCAGTAGAGGCGTACGAAGACGAGGATGGTGTGGATGAAGATGGGGGTAGTCAGCATGGAAACCCAGTACAGGACGATTTGCTGATAGGTATGGAGCAGGTTGAAGTCGACGGTGTTGAGACCGCTCTGGGTGGCCGCGCCGGCGGAGAAGAAAAGGGCATCGATGTAGGCCAGCTCCGTCCCGGGGTAAATGATGATGGAGGAGAGAAAAGTCATGGAGATGATGTAGGTGTAGTGGAGAAGGATGAAATTGACATGGACGTTTTTGAGAAACGGAATGCGGGCTTTGACTTCGGTCAGCCGGTGGATGGAGGAGGAGGCCCCCCGCAGTATGGCGGAATACATGACGGTGAGCACCGAGAGCCGGTGTCTGACACCACGGTAGGACGAAGGCGACGACGCAGTCCTCGGAGGGAAGCAAAGGGAAGGGAGAGTGAAAATCTCGGAGCGCACGTTCGACAAGAGGATGAAGCGGCCGGACCGTGCCGATCAGTCGCCGAGTCAAGATTAGCAGTCAGCCGTCGACAAGCGGGATCTGGACAGGCGGAGAACGGGCATTGAGCAGGCGAACATGATGCGGACGGGGTCGAGAAGAGGGGTCAATGACGAGGAGAAAGGCAATGGTTCGAGGTTAATGGGAGTGTTGACAGGAGAAGAGGAAACAAGATTAATTAAAGATGGGGTGGTGGGCGCGACAAGTGGGTGCCGAGAAGGCCCCAGGCAGCAATCGCCCACAGTGTTTTACTTCATCAACTGATAAAAAATAAAAAAGGGGGGGAAGCGAGGTTTTGGTGTATCGTCGAGGCAGCAACAGGATAAGAAGAAGAGAAGAAAGGTTTGCAGCGGCGAAAGCGACGAAAAGAGAAGAAGAAAGCAAGCAGCGAAGGAATTAAACTATCGGGGGAATTTCCGTTTTCCATGTGCGGCTGCGTTCATCCATTCGTCAGCCCCACTTCCGCATCGAGCATTCAATTGATCCCAGGTACCCAGATACGTACATCGATCCCAGCTTAATTGGGTAAAGAAAATAATGACAATAATAATAGAGATAATGGATGGAATCGAAAAAAAATCCCCGATTTATCCGTCTGTATAAATAGACGTGGGGGCCAGATCACCCCTCACCACGTGGTGGCCTGCAAGGGGGATAGATATATTACGGCAACCCGCAGCCTTGCGGAAGTCTTATGTACATATCTTGAGGCTCTGGAAAGAAACAGTAATTGCCATTCATCAGGTACTGGTACATATCTGAATAAGGCTTTGTTTGTAGATGCGGACAACATGCTTGACCTCATTCTGCTCCCTACCAACTCCTTCCCCCACCGCCTTGGCGGCAAACAAAACATCTCCTTCACCAACCTACCTTCTCGGTACAACCTTGGGATGTGGCTATAAAGGCACTGTCCCCTCTCGATGATCCCTTAATAATTCTAGATTCCTTGTAGTGCTGCCTGCCCTTATTTCTCTACCATTTACATCATGCCCTACGCAGCGTCTCCAAAGCGCCGCGAACTACGAGCTGCGTTGCGCGCAGTCACAAACCATGTTGCCAGTCTGGACGCCCATGCATTTGATTCATCTGAAGGAGAGGCGCATCACATCAAAATCCTCCCCATGGACTTGGATGGAAAGGCCGCCCCCAGACCGACCTTTTTCACCCCGTATCCTGCTTCTTTGCTGCTAAATCCCGATGACGACTATGACCGGGATCGGTCAGGGTTCTTGGATTTTGACTCCCTCCCAGCAATCCATCGGAAGCCCATCGACTGTGGCCGGAACATGGAGGAGTATTTTTTCCCATTATGTATATGCCTGTGCATTGCTCCGACGAGATAGGGCTCTCGATGGCCTGTGGTCTCCTGTCAGGTAATACCCCTACCCATTCCCTTTTCAGATCCCCTCCAAACCTCCCTACTCGGTGGACTGGGCTTCTGATACGACAACTACCTTAGCCTTGGTGATGCACCCTTCGTTGCACTGGATCGGTATACCTTTCCTGAATACATAACCGCGAAGGCTTATCAAGTCAAGGACGGCCCATATCCGCATGCAAAAGCTATGATCTACAACAATCTGAACGGCGTGGATGGTCGAGTACTTCAGGAGAAGTCATGATCGCCCTACGCATGATCATCGCCCAAATGCGGCGGGCCCGCTTCCTGGACCATATGATTGCACCGGTAATAACCAACCCGGTCCCTATACATCAAGAAAAGCAAAGTTGACCTAGAATTTCACAGATCCTTCTCTTCTCGTTCATGGGACCGCAGCATGCTCGCTTGGTCGAAGCATATTTCGACGGCACATCTTTAGTGATGCGTCCAACGCGGCTTTTTGATTTGCGTAAAAAGAACGAGGCTACCCTCAAACAATTTGGTCAGTGGTTCTTTGGAGAGCCGACGGGTGACACCAAGAAACTCCCATAGTCATCTTTGATGGCTTCTTTACGATCATGATGTATGTTATGGCGGTTTTGATGAGATAGAGTGTCGGAGTTTCGGTTGGTTTGGACAGGTTTAATCCTCGGTTTTCGCGGTTTCTTTCTCTTTACAATATTTGATTTTTCGGGTATATCAGCGGTCTGAACGACGGAGTTGTGTATGACATTCGTATGCAGGGGGAAGCTATGCCGTCGTTAACAAGCTTCTACTGACACTTTAGTGCCGTACATAAACATGAACTTTCAAGACTCTACACCACGATGCCTGCTATGGTAACGAGCGCGAGCAGTTGGGCTCCCCTAAGGAAGTTAAGGAACGCATGACAGGGACCAGGCGTTATCACAAGCTTGCGCACAGGATATCAGGATAGCCAGGTAACCAGCATCCCGCAGGATGCAGCATCTCAATTCACATGGTTTCTGTCCTCCAGGCACCTTCATTGACTCATACCGTCAATCCCCCGCTCTGAACATAGCATCACCAGCTTGATCGTCAACATGTGTTCCTGGCCTTAGCGCCACCCGGCACCGGAGGTCTTCTTCCCGGGTAGAGAACGAACCATACACGACCACCAGCGCCGCCGATCAACGCAAATGGAATGACCAACGGAGTACAATCAGAGACGTGGCCTCAGCAGCTAGGCTACCGAAGATAAAATGTTGAGATGATGTTGAGATGTCGCCCCACACGATCAGGCTCGACTGCTCCAAGACCATTCGTGGTCTGCGGATCAGAGATCGTCGCTTCACGAACATCTTCACATGCAACGACATCACATGTAATGTGTGCTTATGAGAGTGTTAGTACAGGCAGGAGTCACCTATATAGAGACAGTCATGGCCAATTGCTCTGGTAGAAGCATCATCGACTTAATTTGAAATCTCCCTCATCCAGAATCGCATCATGACTGCCATCCAGATCGCCCCAGATCATCTGGGCAACTTGTCCCACGACCAAAACGAGAAGCTCAAGCAGATGTGGACTTACGTCCTGAACATGCTGGAAGTAAGTCTACCCTACTGAAAAGTCACCCATACAACAAGTCTAATACATCACAGCCCGTCCACCGACCCAACCTCAGCAAATCCCAAGACGACGGCTCCGCCTATACCCCCAAGCTAGCCCAGTCCCTTCAGCAAACCAACTTCAGCCGCTCAGACCTCAAGTCCCTTCGAGAAGCTCTAGACTCGGTGTCCTCAAAAGCCCTGTTCACAGGTCTCCTAAACGCGCTGAAGCAGGAATCCCCAGACCGCTTCCTTCTACGCTTCCTCCAAGCCCGCAAATGGGACACAGGCAAAGCCTTTGCCATGCTGGTGCATGCGCTCATGTGGCGCAACAAGCACATCAACGTGGACGACAACATGGTCGCAAACACCGAGCTACAGGCGCTCCAGCACTCCCGGGACCAGTCGGACCCCCAGAGGGCGAAGATCAGTCAGGCGTTCCTGGAGCAGCTGCGCATCGGCAAGTGCTTTATGCACGGGACTGATCGTGCGGGCCGTCCGGTCTTGGTCCTGCAGGGGCGACTGCACAAGTCGACGGAGAAGAGTGACGTTCTGAATCGGGTCATTCTGCATATGATTGAGACTGTGCGGCTTATTCTTGTGCCGCCGGTGGAGAATGTGGTATGTCTTCTATCCGGGCAGAGGGGCTATGGTACTAAGAGATTTAGACTGTTGTCTTTGACATGACGGGGTTTTCGGTGTCGAACATGGTATATTCTAATTGACTCACCTTACATGTGTGCTGGCATACTAACTATTGACAGGAATATGCGGCTGCAAAATTCCTCATCGAGTGCGCACAAACTGCCTATCCTGAAATCCTAGGCGCCATGCTCATCCACAACGCGCCGTGGGCTTTTGCAGGTACCTTTTCCCTGCCTACCTTTTCCCTGCCATCCTGCGAGAACTCTCTAACCACAGATAGGCATCTGGAAAACCATGAAAAGATGGATTGAGCCGGACCTAGCTGCGCGGATCCACTTCACCTACACCACCGCGGAGATAGAACAGTTCATTGCTCCAGAACGGCTAGTGAAATCCCTCAACGGGAAGGACGATTGGACGTTCCAGTTTTTTGAGCCGGTCGAAGGCGAGAATGACAAGATGGGAGATACTGCCACGCGTGATGAGCTGATGTCTGAAAGAATGGCGATTGGAAAGGAGCTCCTCGTTGCTACCTCTGAATGGGTTGCAGCAGGCGATGCGCAGACGACAGCGTCCTCGAGGGAAGAGCTTATGGATAAGTTGCGCGTCAACTATTGGAAGCTTGATCCTTATGTTCGCGGAAGGGGGAACTTGGATCGCACTGGTATTATTCAGCCTGGAGGGGTGATTGATTTCTATTCCGAGTTGGCATCCAAGTAAGGATGCAGAGTTGAGTTGGGGTATCTATGGTTATATTTGCTACGTTTTATTCATAATACTAATTATAATACTGGAACTTGAGCTGCAATTCTCCCTAAAAGTCCCATTATTTTATATAAGCCGTATGGCCTTGCAAGGTGCCTCCTTTAACAGTTTCTTCTGCAGTAGAGACACCTTCATCTGCTTCGTAGTGAAGAACCCGACTCTTCGGAACTTAGCCTGTCTGCCCCCCAACCCTCCTAGTCATAAGTCCTTGTATGTCATGTGAACTCACCCGGTTCCATAGTTTCTTGTCGAGCGTTGTAAGTGCAAGACAAGGCAGGCACCAGAGGTCAGTAGAAACCGTCAAATCATCCTCGTCTTGCGACACGTCAGGAAACAGAGCTGCTATTGGAGAGGAGTTTTGCCGGGTAAAGAGAGACCAGTCATCGCCGCCCTGGACCTTGTCTATCTTGCCCAGAGGACCGATTATGTCCAGGGAGCCTGCCACAGGCGCTCCTCTTTTGCGTACTTGTCCTAGCACTCTGTCCTCCAGGGTCACGTCGAATATGGAAATCAATCCTGTCGTAAACACTCGTCAGTGACGTCCTCCGCGAGCAGGTCGAGTACAACTATTCCGTTAACCGACACCCATGACCAGCTAGGTGCCGTGTAAATGGCGGGCTCCGCAGGGCTTGGCCACGACCTGACGCTCTGCGTGTGGTCAACATTTTATAGGTGACCTATCTTCATGGATGGACATTCCAGAAGTCGTCAGCCAGGTGCGTCTGCTGCGAACCAAAGTAGATCGGTGTCCAACGTCTCTTTCCAAAGGCCAGCTACATATTAGTACCCATTTGCTCTTTGAATTCGCGAATCGCAGCAAGCTTATCCCATGCAAATGTGAAATTACCTCTGGTGTATATTTCCACGATATCTTGATACAGCCACATTGCGATGGCTTCTGCCACACCAGCTTCGCTCCTACCACACCGTGGTGGCTAGTACCACACCGCTAAGCCTAAAATTAGGTAGTTAATTCTTGAAGTAACTTTCTAGGGCTTCTGCATTAATAAATATACTATCTTGACGCGTTAATTTCTATACAACTCACCACACGCCGTTACTATCATAAAAAGCCAGAGGGAAGTAGACTGTAAAACAACAAGAGAAGAATAGAAGATAGAAACATCTTAGAGTAAAATATAGAGAACCCTTATACATTTGACTTTTACCTCGCTTCTTTGTTAAATGTCCTGAAGCGAGACATAATCCCGGAACATTCTGACAAGAAACAACAGAGCACAATTTCCATGATAGCAAATAAATAACCCAGAAAAAAAACCTGCTTGTGACCCAACAGAGCTAAGAGTCTCACGGAAATGGGCATCAAGAAGCACTCTCTTGAATCCAATGATGTTACCCTATCAGTACCGCTCCATAATAAGTTCTGTCTTTAGCGAGTCGTCTGCGAGAAACCAACCTCCACTCTCCAAGTTAGCGGTTAAATTAGTCCGCTCATCCGAAGCTATATCGCGATCTTTTGTCTTAAAAGAAGCCTCGACGATGTAGTCGATCCCCGTACCATCGAGATTCCGGAGCGGCCAGATCTCGAGATATAGCGGAATCTTATTCCACAAACCAATAAAGCGCTTAACAAGGATCGGGCCGAAAATCCGCGACTCTGCTAAGGCTTTGGTACCCCAGTTATCGGAAATCGAATTATCAAACTTGGCCGGTGCTTCGTTTATTAACATATTGCGCGAGTCGTTCGTCTCCGGTAGATTAATTTCAGTATCCTCAGAACCCGCCACTGTTTTTTTGCGGCTAACTGAAAGTGTCTGCTTTAGATAACCCCATTCGACTTGCGCTTTGTACTTCGCGCTGCCATCGTTGAAGCCATCGTTCTCAGCCATAACAAGGGCGGCATCAACGTCGCCGCCCTTGATGGCATACCTTTTCTTATATGTGAGCTCGAGGTTCTCGTTTTCGACCTTGCGGATGCGAGCGCTCCAACCGGCGTTGTATATCTCTTTGGAGCTCTTGTCAAGAAACTGGACATTAATCTTTGTGGCGATGGGGTTCATATCGAAGGTCGATAGGACCGTGCCCGTTAGCTCATTTTCGGAGCTAAGTACTGCGGTTGGCTTGAGCAGGAACCTGACCTCGTAGTCAGGCACCATGTTTGCTTTTGCCTTTATTGGGGAGCCCGCTACAGCGGTCATAGCGAAGGGGCGATGTAAGACCCGATATAAGTTAGTTGACAGCCAGGGGATGGTGTTTGGGTGGATAGCCAGAGCGATATGGACGCTGTATCTGGACAAAGGCGGTATTTAATAACTTGCTTCATGGCAGCAATATAGGCATGTACGCAAAACAAAACTGCACTTTGCATCAATCAAGAACCAATGTTACGTATGCCTAGTGCCTAAGACCGCTGTTTCCAAACTGACTGTAACACACTTTTTCACGGAAGCAGCTCATTTCTATCTAGATGTTGAGAACTCCCTGATGCTATAGGTGCCCATATTGGTCGGAACTTCATACCGCCTGAAAGCATTTGGATAACCACTGGAGTGCAGTATCTGGTGGGGAAGCTAGCCCGCGGAAACAAGGTAAGCTTTAATCTAATTAACATCTAGACGTTCATGGAATCTATTACTTTGCATAGACTGCATCATCCCTATACCAATCAAGCCAATAATGGCAGTGATTGTAATAATTCCTGCAAACGGCACCAGATCCGTTCCGTCGGATGTAAACCATGACCCGTTCCAGTTTCTGGCCCGCCACAGCCGTAGCTTAGCCAGATATACCACGTCGATGGCAACTATGCGAAGACCTAGCCCTGGTGCATGTGATCCTGGGACTCCGATGGTGACAGAATGATGACCTCAAGGCCTTTGGAACTCCAAAGCGCATACATCCCTAGGCCTAGTGGTAGCCAGAAAATGATAGCAGTTCACTCATTCCCAAGAGACAGGCTAGCCGTAAGGAGGAAAATAACTAGCAGTTGAAGGCTTAGCTTTACTGTCTGTCTTAGCGAGCACCGGCACCCAAGCTTCATCTGCATACATAGCACCGAAGCATTGAGTGGTCTTTGGTTCATCAGGACTTATTTAGGGCGGTGGTCTGGATTCAACACTATCTATCATGACATAGCTAAAACCAAGCCCAGAAATCAATTCGTGATTACATTTAAATAGCGAATGACTAAATGACCTGTAGTGGGGTACAACGAAGGTTTGTACCAAGGATCTCTTTGCCCAACGACCCCAGTTGGTCGCAGTTCACTGAATTCATACCGGGGACATTGGCCAGAGCGGTCACGACGAATCTAGGCCAACGGTAACATGATCAAGAATTCGATAGCTAGCCGCATCTGTGTCATCCTATGCCTATAAAGTCCGCTCTCTCGCCGCGGCAAATTGTTGCTCTGAATACATACTAGTCTCTTAATAATCTCAATGCCCTGAAGAGAGAGCCCACAATGTCCTCTAATACCAAAACTTTCTACGCAGATTTATATGGAGAGCACGAAGGTCGACACCCTTCTATGGGGGACCTCAAGAATCGACTCGCAGTCGACGTCAAGAAAAAAATGGTAGACGTTATTGCTGATCGCCCTGGCACAGCCTATGTGGATTATCAAGGCGAAACGCGCAGGGTGGCAGATCATGGGAAGTTATATGATGATGCATCGGGTGAAGAATTGACATTCGGTCCTGACGGGTCTAATACCAATCCAGGGCACTGGAAAGGCTGGACTACTGCTCACCTTCGCACAACTTTCCATTTTGACGATATTTGATCTTGTTTCTCAGTGTTCCTTGGGAAGTTCAAAAGCTCTGTTCTGTTAATGCCCGAGAGGTAGATGGGAAACAGCGCTGAAAAGTGATTTTAGTTATAGGGATTCTGGATGTGGTTCATACACGCCATGTGTCTAACATATCTTGGTTGTTGGATCATTAAGCCAGTGGATTTTCAGCCTATCTATATCAGCCTATTGAGCAAAAATCTACGAGCACCTCAACGCCTGCCCTTCTAGTTCTAGTAGGTGAGCGGTGCCGCCTTGAGGACGCGCGACGGGGTGATTAGGGTGGGTAATGGGGGTGAGGGTCACCCGTAGTGCTCATACTCCCTTGCCGTTTTATCAGGTGGTCTCAATCTCTTGAGTTCGCCGTTGGACCTTCCACTCATTGTCAGACTTATAGGACTCTATAGATACCTCCAGGATAACAACTTCTGTTTCTTTCCGGAGCCCTGCCTTCATTTTTCACGCATTCGCTGGAATTAACCAAAAGGGGCGCTGACCCGATTGTAGATCACAACGCGAGAATGCCGCCCTTCTATGCTGCCTAGGATAAAACAAGTCCTCGCACTGTTACAGAAGTATGAGAGAGGGTGATGTCTTACCTGATCAGAAGTCAGACCAAGGTGAAACGCCGGAAGCTTCACAAAATGCTTCATAGGATCCGTGTCTAAAAAAGGTGATAATGCGATATTAAGCCTATAATTCTACCTATAACCTTTTCCCGTCTGTGCCTCCATCACCAATAATGTCTACTCTGGACTACATGAGTCCAGGAATCCCTTAATGCGTCATTTTTGGCTCTACCTGGCCTATCCAGTTATTTGAGTAGTACGAAGCCTCGAGGAAGAGAAGTTTCCTGAGTTTCCTTTGGCTAAGCCCATCAGAGCCACTTTCATAGCCACAGTAACGTCCCGGCTTTGTACCGATGCTGGCTCGCGGCTAGGGCTTTCCGGGTATTGATCGCCTCATGCCTGTGGGCGCTGGGGTCGCTTGTATGAAGTAGAGCTGGGTTCGTATGTTGCTATGTCCTCGAGGTGTGGGTTTTCCTTGGTGGAGAAGATTTCATGAATAGGTGAATGAGAGCCGTCATTACCATCTCCCTGATCGTCCCAGTCCGTACCTCATGGATGGACTGAGCAAGCTTGAAGATATTCTTCTCCGGTGCTCATCTGTGTGAGAGTATTTAAAACTTTTTGTGTCCATCCGAGTCGGATCTATTAGAATAATAAACAGACCTAGTAATCTGACCCTCGCGCTGACTTCTACGTTGGTTAAAAATTTTACTCTACAAGTAGATCATTGATAAGGTGCGGGTGTAGACATACTGTGGTTCTAAATATCGCCCTAGAAGACCTGGGTGATGGAATATTCTCTTGCAGCTCAGAAGGGCACACTTAAATAGATCTTCGGTATGGTGGTTCAGTTCATGTCTCCTGTAGCACAACCGTTAGTATAGTTTACAAAAATAGAAAAGTGTAGACCGAAGCATATCGATCGATTTGAGAGAATCCAACCGCTCCTTAGTTTAAAGATTCCCTAAGGTGTCGGCGGGGAAGTTCAATGTTGAAGGAAAGAGACGGCCGACGACGTCATAAGATGACTTAACTAAGTAAAAAAGAAATACTTGCTATAAGATTAATCCCGAACCATCTAGTCTTTGAAACTAAGGGGTTTTGTTGGAAATAAGGGGGTTATATATGTGCGAGCCTATTGTCTTCTCATTCTTGTAGGCCGAGTACACTGGAGGCTAGTTGTACTCAGTAGAATTCCATAGTAATATACGCCGACCTTGTCGGCGGTGTCCGTTTTCAGACCATATATAATCAGGATATTGCATCCAGTGAAACGCTATGATGTCTGATTTCCATTACGGCGATTTCTTCTAATATCAGTCTAGCTTATACTAGCAACTTATAACCACCAGACACAGCCTGCTCCATAACGTTGACGTCTGCACCGGCATCCAACAGCTGCTGCACCACCTTTGAAGTCCCGTCAAAGAAAGCCGCTTGGAGTGCAGTGCCATATCGACCTCCCACCATATTGACATCTGCACCTGCATCCAACAGCTGCTGCACAACCTCTGTAGACTCACTAAACGAAGCTGCCTGGAGTGCAGTGCCTAATTCACCTCCCACCATGTTGACATCCGCACCGGCATCTAGCAGCCGCTGCACCACCGACGTAGACCCTTGACGCGAAGCCGCTTGGAGTGCAGTGCCATATCGACCTCCCACCCTATTGACATCTGCACCTGCATCCAACAGCTGCTGCACAACCTCTGTAGACTCACTAATCGATGCTGCCTGGAGTGCAGTGCCAAATTCACCTCCCACCATATTGACATCTGCACCGGCATCGAGCAGCTGCTGGACAATCTCTGTATACCTTCCAAATGAAGCCGCCTGAAGTGCAGTGCCATACCTCCCTCCTACAGCATCGATGTTTGCACCGGCATCCAGCAAAATCTTCACCATCTCCTTCAACCCATACCCAGATGCTTGTTGTAACGCATTTCCAGAGACACCAGCTGCTTCATTCACATCCAATCCCTTATAGAGGAAGAATTTCACAACAGCTTTGTGACCACCACCCGCAGCATATATAAGTGGAGCAATTTGGCTCTTATTCTTGATTTGCATATCGGCTCCTCGGTGGACCAGCATTTTGACAATATCTGTACTTCCAGATTTTGCTGCATAATGCAGCGCAGTGTTGCCCTCACTATCCGTTTGATCAACCGATTCTCCTTGGGATAACAAATGACATACAATTTCTGTCAAGTTGCTCCCAGAAGCTTGATGTAACAGTGTCACAGAGGAGTCCGGGCAATGAACGGAGAATGGATAAAAAAATTTATAGCATGCAATCCACTTCGCCATCACCTGTTGCACTAGGTATATCTCTTCTTCAAGGTCTTTGGTGCGATATTTCCCTGCCATCGTTGCATGCGAGAAGATATGAGCCGTGACGTAGCCCAGAAGAGGAAAATTGCCTTGGATCCTCCGTTGTTTGATGAGATCCCGTCCTTTAATGATATCCCATGTTGCACGGTCAATGTCCTCCGTTAAAAGATAATGCAAACATGAGTAGTAAATATTGCTCTGACAGTGGTGTATCTGGTTGCTTTCCGACTCGATTGTGGAGGAAGACTCTTGGGCCAAGTGATCAAGACCAGCAAGAAGAATCAGTCCCTCAGGAAGAATGTAATCCTTAACGGATTGATGAACAACCTGTACCTTCTCTTCTACTACCTCGACCAGACCACCGGACCATGCCCTTATTTGTCGCTTCAGCTGGTCGTCATTGCTAACGAAGTTGGGAGTATTTTCGTATCGAACGTCGTGTGGTCTCGTGGTTATATGCATCGCAGAGATCGCATATCGCAATTCTGTCGCCGATAGTGGTCTTTCTGCAAGACATACCCATTGGAAGAGAAGATACGAGTGGCTGCGATAATCGACTTCAATAACGTTTCGCAGTATGTATTCGTAGATATCCCGAAGCTCGCCGGGGACTCTCCGCAAAAATCGTCGCACATTTTCAGGCGATTCACCATCTTGGATTTTTCTTTCAACAAGAGGTACAACAAGGCAAATCCACTGAAAAACCCCTTTCGCAGAGCGGAGCAGATAGGTTATCACAGAGTCCCAGGACTGATGATCAGCTGTCTCTGGGGCGAAAAGGCAGTCCAAACTGAGAAAATCACGTATATATGCCGTAATATCATCGTGGTTATATTCATCCACAGAAATCTCAGTTCCAGAAATACGGGCAATGACAGGATAATGCCGGCACGAGATGCATAGCTTCCCGAGCGCTGACACCCGTGCAATAGACTCATTGACTTGATGGAAATACCTTACAAGACGTTGGGCAGATTTTTGCCCTGCTTCATCTAGGGCATCCACAAAGACTGTCAGAGATTGTTTTCGAGCAGAAGTGACGATGAGTTCGTGAAGAATGCGCTCTAGCTCCGGTTGCTGCCACTCCCAGCTTTTCTTTGAACGACCAAACGCATCGCATTTATCCTGGTATATTTTGCGCACTGCGGGCCGGATGTCGGGATCTCGACGGTATAACTGATTAAGCAACGACCGCAGCATACCGAGAGGCGTGTGTTGCAACTCCGTCCCTCGCGCGCTGAAGAAGAACTCGAGCGTAATCCCTGGCTTAGCGGGACCTGGCTTTATAAATTGTCCATACAAGAAAGCCATAAGAGTCGATTTCCCAGCCCCTGGCTTCCCTTTGATCCACAGGAGACCGTTTGACCCGTTCATCCAGTCTTTGAATTCTTTCAATTCGAGGATCCAATTGCAGGTATTCATATAAGGCTTCTCCACATTGTCCTTTCTTTGGTGCATCTCTGGAAATGCAAGGGAGCTTAGAACTGTGAAAGGAATCAATAGCCGGAACATTAGGAAAACACTCTAATCTGATTGTTAAGAAACTGACCTTCTTCATCGATGCGTATATTTTCGGCTCGAGGCCCATCACTGAGGATGATGCTGTTGGCATTAATTGTCTGGTGGACGCCCTGGAAAGAAACCGCGTCCAAGTTATTGAAGGATGTCAATGGACTGCACATCTCTCTGTTGGCTGCCATAATCAGCGTGACACCCGGGCATGCCACGCTGATTGAATTTGGTTATAACTGGTGTTGAGACGCAAGTCTCGCTCTTCTCCAAATGTTGAAGGTTACGTGAAGGGCGGAGGTAAGCTGGGAACGCAGAGTTTTACACCTTAATTTCACATTCAAATGAGGGGCAAGCGAGGCTGAGGCAGTGCGTATCACCAATCATATGCCAACGCTTCAGGATGCGACGCCGGATTGATCCCTGTCAGCTGAAGGCAGCCAAGGGCTCAGGGCTCTTTTCTCCTTCTTGCTGCCTGATGCGGCTGAGTTCTGAAGCATTGTTCAGACTCGTATACGATATATCAAAACGTGATGCACTCTTAGCTCAGCCTTTTTAACACATCTTTCACTATGCGGGAAGATCAGCCCGTGGATCGATGCGTCTTCGATATTGCACTTATTTGTGCGCTGCGGGAGGAGTCGGACGCAGTGGAGGCAGCATTCGACTGCTTTTTCGAAGACGACGAGCTTCACTACGAGAAGGTCGCAGGAGACCCCAACTCCTATACATTCGGCAAAATCGGCGCTCATCATGTGGTTCTAGCATATACGCCAGGAATGGGGAAAGCCAGCTCTGCCAGCCTGGCTGCCAGTTTTCGTGCAAGCTTTCCTAACATTCGACTTGGCATGGTAGTCGGCATATGTGGTGGAGTGCCTCAACCTGCTGAAAGAGAGAAAGTATTCCTTGGCGATATCATTATCAGTACGGGAGTGGTGCAGCTCGATTTTGGACGACAATATGCGGACCAGTTCGTTCGCAAGGACACCATCCAAGACAACCTGGCGCGTCCTAATTCGGAAATACGCGGGTTCTTGCATCAACTTCAGGGGTGGAAAGCGCGAGGACATCTTCAACAGAATATTTCCAGAAATATTTCCGAGATTTGCGCTAAGGAAGGCTTTGCCAGCTGGGTCCGTCCAACAGCGGTGCATGACAGGCTGTATAGAGCAGACTATGACCACATACACCGGGATCCGAGAATTTGCTCTGTCTGTGCGCAATCTAGCGGAAGCTTGGTGGTCTGTGAAAGAGCACGCATATCCTCATGTGAACAACTTGGGTGCGATCAGTCTCAGCTAATCCAAAGAGAAAAAAGCACTGGCGACACCGCGGCAATCCATTTCGGCCGTATCGCTTCGGGTGACCAGGTTATGAAGTCTGCAGCCGATCGAGATCGAATTGCAAACCAGGAGGACATTGTGGCCTTTGAGATGGAAGGCGCGGGTGTGTGGGATAACTTTCCCACTATCATGGTCAAAGGTGTCTGTGATTATGCAGACGGCCATAAGAACAAGCAATGGCAGAAATATGCCTCTGTCGCGGCAGCAGCGTGTGCGAAGGCTCTGCTGCAGAAATGGCGAGTGACCGAACCCAGTATCACATCACGTAGCTCGACAAGAATGGCTGAAGGACATCGGCCCGAGACTGGTGCCGTCAATGATTTTGTAAGTTGTTTGAGGCCGGTCGTCTCTGCTTGTTGCTGACTAGCTGGATACAGGATAAGGGAGTTGTGTTCAATAATCATGCTCAAGTTGCCAATCAAGGGGTTCAGCAAACTTTCCACGGCAATGTCTCATTCTACCATGGCTCAGAGAGAAAATAACTTGGCTGGGATATAAAACAACGTCATGCTGCGAGGGGACTTTGGGAGGAAGACATAAACATGTCTCCTCATGGCTCTTGCACCTCTCCAGTAGATAGTTATTTAACTTGCCGCTTTTTAGGTAAGGCGCCAGTACTCGAAAAATGGAGTTTTTATCCCTATCTATATGTTGACCACAAAATGCTTATCACTATCACTATCGAACCTTTAGAGAGGCTCCAGGCACAGTAGCCACCAAAGATAATGACTTCCGGGCCATTACCGCCCTCTCTAGAAGCTCAGGACCTGGGAAAGCCCTCCAGAAAGCCGCATATCTCGCTTATATCGAGGGTCTATTGAAGGAAACTAGGGGACATTCAATCCCACGATTGTGAAAGTCTTATTCTTGGAACAATGGGTGCTTGGTGATTCCTCACGAGCCACGATGGATCATATTGAAGCAGGCTAGGCTCTTCAGTGGGCTGCCATAGTAACCCCGGGCAAGGTCATACTTACGTCAGGAAGTGCTAAATCCCCCGTAGGGTCGGCGAATGTATAGTTACCTAGCATTCCAGAAATATGAGTACCCCGGTCTAGATGAATGGTATGATTATCATGTGACAGGCTACCTACGAAGTAGATAGAGACCTTCTTTGAGTGGAGATCTCCCCGCGGGGAATCAGGAGACGAGCCCCAACTGCAGTGTTCCCAAGAAGAAGCTGCGCAAAGGTATATCGCGTAATCGGTCTCTCTTCCCAGACCTTGACGAACAAGGAAACTGCTTTGGGCTTGAAGCGAGCCCAAAATGTTGCAGGGTCGCCAGACGTTGTGCCTGAAGTACCAGTCAAGTGGGCGTAGATGGTTCCTCGTGCTTTCCGGACAGAATGGATCCAAAGCCAACGCCGACCCCACGTAATTGCGTTTCGGCGCTGTTCACTGATGGAATGCCATAATAGCTGACACAGCCGGCAGCGGAAGCGCATGCGTGTGGCTTGATACCGTAGGTCTTCGTACGAGACCTTGAGCTCGTGCCACTTAGCTAGGTGGGTCATCGATAGGCGTTTGGGCCCCATAATCAATTTGGAGCTGTCGGTAAAGCGGTTGCAGCTTTGGCATAGATGATTTGGAAGTCCGCTCGCCTATTAATTGGGTACCACCCCGCAGATCCAAGTTTTCACTCCTGGCTGAACCAGTTAGACGGAAATAGGAATACCTCTGGAAACGCCCATACGAGTAAACCAGAAATACATCGGGAAGATAACTGAAAAGAAGGACTACTCTCACAGAACCAGCCGAACAATCGACAGGTCTGGACGGATGATAAAGTCAGTCAACATAAGGAGGGCCACACCGATGGGATGCCACGGAAAAGAAAGTGCTCTACTCAATGCTAGGCTGATAGTGATGGGAATTGCAATCCGAGCAAGCCAGCTGCCAAATGACACATGAAGCCAGACTTTGTCATGGCAAATGACCATCGTAGATACCCAGCAGATGATGCCAGTAAGTGAGAGCGAATAACATGCCAATAGTGGACATAGGGTAGTGGAGAGTCGCCAGAAACCCGTCAAGGGCGAGTCCTGGCGCCAGCAGTGGGATCAAAAGAACAAGCAGAGTAAGGAGACCGAGGAGGGCTAAAGTTTGTCGAAGATTATCCAATTCTTTTATTTCTTTCCGTAGGTATGCTAGATGAAATAAAACTGCGAGCAGTAAGCTGTCCTGAACAAAGAGCCGGGTCTAATTTTACAGATCTATGTACCGGGTTCTGAGCTCGACACGTGGCAGCGTGCAAGGGTATGCAAATTGGCCCGGACGTTGAGAGCATGGCAGGACTGTGATTGGAAACATTGGTGAGTGCTGCTTGATTCCCTCAGAGGCCATCCCATCTCGATGCATCAATGGACTTTCATTTGAGGGCATATTGCGTCTGGTATACATAAGATGGCTTCATCGATACCAAGAAAGAAATCAAACCACTTCCACATGTTTCACTGTTGCATCTCCCTTTCCCTCCAGTCCCCCTTCAGTTATTCGTCTTGCTTCTGCTTCAACAAACTCTGCAGGCCGCTCTCGCTGCGTCAACGTCGGCTTCCCACATACAATCAATGATCGATTGCGTAGGAATATCTCATCCATGTCTTCAAGAGTACGGCGAGAAGTCTCCGGATACAAGCAAAAGACGACTGGGAAGTACGCCCAGACAATGATTGCGAACACTGTTTCCGTCAGCACTGTATAAATACTCGCAAGGTGAGATGAATCAACATACTCAGGTAAAACCTCCAGTGCAAGTTATCCACCCCAACCTTAGTAAACTGCGTGACGATGAACCCGCCCATCCAATTCGTTGCCGTAGCGGCGGCGGCACCTCGCGTTCGCCAGCCGAGTGAGTTGACTTCAGAGTTGTAAACCCAGGGCACTTTTGCGAAGCTGGTTCCGTAGAAGAAGTAGTAGAGGAAGAACATGGCAGTCGTGACGCGGCCAAGCTATGAACGATTAGACATGACTCGTGTTGAAGAATGGACATAAGTACCAGTTTCTCCCGCGAGACATCACTCTCAGCAGTCTTCAGGCAGATCGCTGCAATCAGATAGCACGATCCCATGGTGACAGACCCGTAAAGCATCATCCTACTCCGTCAGCACGACTCTTAATAAACATCTGGGACACATACTTCCTCCGACCAAACCGGTCAATGATGAGCAAGCAACACATGGCGGCTAAAAGGTAGATCGTGCCATTCACACCGGTCAGTAATCGGCTTTCTTCTTCATCAAGCCCGACGCTCTGCTGAAGTAGCGTGGGTAGATAGTACCCGAGCGCGTTGACCCCCGAGAACTGTTGCATGAACTGTGTCCCACAGGAGAGAAGCAGGCGCCGCAGGGTCTGTGTCTTATCCCGACACCGGAGCACATCAGTAATGGGGACGCGATCCTGGCGCTCCATCTGCAAGACAGACTGGATCGACAGAAACTGCTTGGTCACGTCTGGATCATCGATACCCACATTCGGTCCAGCAAGCCGCGCAATAACCTGCAGTGCTTCATCCGGCCGATCCTGAAGTAACAGCCATCGCGGCGAGTCGGGGACAAACAGCAGGGCGGTCGCAACGACCACAGGGAAGACGAGCTGAAACCCAAGCGGGAATCGCCACTGCAGAGCGCTCCCCTGGAAATACAGACCGTAGTTCATCCAGCTCGCAAGACAGAACGCCGCCGTGTTGGACATCGACCCGACGACGACGAGCTTTCCCCGCGAACGCGGACTAGAGCATTCGGCCTGGTAGACGGGACACGTTGACGAGGTCAACCCCATCCCGAAACCGTTGATGATCCGGCCCACGATCATCTGTGGCAAATGCCATGAGGCGATCTGTAGGACCGCGCCGACAACGTTGCAGGATAGGCCTAGAATAATGGTCTTTTTGCGACCTAGTTTGTCGCCGAATGTAAAAGCACAAAGGGCGCCAAAGAACGCGCCCAAGGAGAAACAGCTAGACGTTATGCCGGAGGTGTTCGCGTTTTTGGTCTCGGGGAAGTGTTTCTTAAAGTCCGCCGAGATGAGGACGCCGGAAAAGACGCCTTGGTCGTAGCCAAACCAGGCCATTGAGCTGGTAGATTATTAGATGGGTAGCTTGTGGATAGGGGCTTACGTACCATGCATTGGCTATAGTGATGAAGGCGAGAAGCCATCTCCCTGAGAGGCGGTTGGAAAGATCGAGACCTTTCATTCTGTATGAGAGGGTTCTTTGCAAGATGGGATGGCTCGTATAATGGGACCTGCAAGAGATCCCAGTCGGTGTGAGGACATCAGGAGATCAGCAGGAAGATGTAGATAAATAGTAGAGTTGAAGATGGGACCCCACGGGGAATCCGGGGAAGTGGGGGGTCATGCCCGTATGTCTGGCGGGGGGAGGCGGCACGCATGGATATCGGGATTTACGAGTCTCGATTCAATATACACTTTAATCCAAAATAGCTGGAATTACTGCGATCCCTTCATCTCCAACGCCTGTGCAACTAAATCACGAACTGTCTCCCTAAACGAGCGATAGGTATAGCCCAACTCACGACTAGCGGTTTTCCCGTCCAAACCGTGGCTTTCATCAATGACCTGATCATCCTGCTGTACGCCATCCTTCAAACCGGGGAACTCTTCAGCAATTATCTCTGCCGCCATCGCATACGAAAACCTCTCCGGAGCGGCAGGAGTATATCGCCTTCCCCCGACTCCCTCAGTGAGCAATGCTCCAACATGCGCAGCCGCCAGGTCACGTACATCAATCCAGAATGGAACGCGCGCAACAGGAAGCGGAGAGCCAATAGCCACCTTCCACAGCATTGCATTGGACTCGTTTAGCCTCTCGACACTAGCAACAGGGTGCACAACCGGTCCGAATGTCATGGGCGGACATAGAGCCACAAGATCAAAGGCGGGTTCCTTCTCACGGACATACTCCCAGGCCGCAAGTTCGGCAAACTTCTTCGACCCGCGGTATGCGACCACCGCGCTGGTCGCTTTGTCAACCGACTCCTCGTATGTCAATGGGTTCCAGTCGGCGCCTGTGTAGGTAAAATACGGCGGTGCTTTGCGGTTGGCGTCCAGTACAGAGGCGAAGGAGGACGTAAGAACGACTCGTTTGACTTTAGGGTTCGCGGAGGCTGCTTCGAGAACAGCTCGGACGCCATTGATGGCGGGACGGACGAGCTCTTTTTCGTTGTCGGTTGTGTCGTAGGTAAATGGCTGTTCTTGTTAGCACAATGAGGACCTGGAATGTTTGAAGTCAACCTACACTAGCGGTATGAATGACCCCATTCACGTCCTTGACAGCTTCGATAAGCCCACCGGGATTCTCAAAATCCTCTATCTGTACAAAGTCGAGGTTGTTCACATGTTGCGGCCGAGCTTCCATCATGGCCTTTCCCTTGGCCAGAGTCCGTGTGGCGCCGCGCACGCGGATGCCCCGTGCAAGCAGAGCATCGACGATGTGGGCGCCGATAAAGCCGGTCGCACCAGTAACTAGAACAAACTTCATATCCATTTGGGGTTGGATACGAGCACCGAGATCATACAAACTGCTAATGCGGGGAAGTGGTGAAGAAGAAGATCGGTTATATACCTGGTCGGAGATGGTCCGACGGGGGGAGGCGGCAACAGCTTCTACACTAGTTCAAATAGTGTCGTCTTCACTAGATGAAAAACCAATATTGATCTGGGGTGCCTGTGAATATCATTGAGGACTCGCACAATATCATGTTTCCTCTGGTCGGTCTTGATAAGGCCAGATTTTATCCATCCACTTCCTCTGTTCATCATCCTCAGCCAAGGATATGGATTCCTTCTTTTGCATGTCACTTGTTTCCTTGAGAACTTCATAATCCTCGGGCTCGACTACTCCATCAACGGGTAGAATTCCTGCGTCTCGGAACTCTTCCATTAATCGCTCAATGTAATCACGGTTCTCCATCTCTTCGCCGTGTAATTCCCTTTCTTGCTGGGTGAAGGATATCGGACAATCGACTGCAGGTGGGACTTCAGACCAATGATCCACCACAGCCATCAATGATGCTCGAAGCCCGAAGACTTCCCTCGATGACCAGGCGCCAGCTGCTGATTTGAGAGGTTCGACGACAGGTGTCTTCCAGGTGTCATTGTGGCATATAGCAGCGTAGTGTCGATGGTTTCGCTTGGCCGTGAGAACCTCATAGTATTTATGGCATAGGGCACTTTCGTACAGCTTGTCTGCTTTAACTTTATCTTGCTCGGATAAGGTTTCATAACCGTCTGGTTTTTCTGGCATAACCCAGCCAAGAGGAAGTGGACTCGTGTGTTGCACCATCCGAGGGATCTTGGCCTGCAGGATAATGGGGGCAACTCTTGTATTCTGCCAGTCGATAATACTAGTGATGGTTTCTGTGTCAAGATCAACATATATATTGTTGAGATGGAGGTCATTGTGCCACAGGGTCGGCCGTAAGAGGTCCGTTGAGTCAGAGTCGCAGGCCGTGATGTGTGGAGCAACCAGCAGGTACTTTTCAATGAGATTAACGTACTCTGTCGGCATCTCACAGTCAATATTACTCCGGTAATAGTTCATGCGAGGATGTGCATGCTGCCTTGCCCATGTTCGCTCATTCTCCCCAATACTTGTGGCGTAATCAGAGATATTCCGCCCTATTCGAGCCTATCAGTCGGGAGTAATGCGTGGAATTGAGCCCCTGCACATACAAGAGCCTCGATATAAATCCATCTGATCTCTTTTATCGGACCAGAAAACGGGATTTACCACAGGACCAATGCAGAAATCACCCTGTCCGTCCCTGTCGAGTGATACCGAGTCTTTGGAATATGCATTTGGTAGATCCCTTCTGTAGTATATGCATCCGTGCTGGGGGAACAACACAGATGCGAGTTTCACCTCTATATCCACAATCTGCTCTATGAACCTGTGCTTGGATGGGTTGGAAAGTCCGTACCAGACGTCACCCAGGGCGGTTCCCTTTGCCTTTTCCATGATGATGTATTCACTCCCTACTGGGTTCGAGGGGTCGCAATTCCAGCTCAGCACCTGCGGGACAGGGAGGCCTATAACGTCTCGTGCCTTTGAATGTCAGCATGGATACTTTCCAAAAGGGATTCATTCCTCACTCACATAATCCATCGTTGCAACTTCGCTGGCGGTAGTCAGAACATTCGGTCCTGCGTTGGGATTGGGTAGCTTTGCTACAACGTCGGTTTCATCATTGAGTGTAAGGAGGAAAGCCTTGTTGTATTGGCCCTCTCGATATTTCATGATGCGGGCGCCTCGGAATATCATTAGACGAGCGATATGCGGAGGAAGGGGTGTAATACATGCGACCGCCTCCTTGCCAATTGACCGGCTTCCACGGGAGAGAAGCTCCTGGATATTAAATCGTCGATATCGCTTCAAGACCTCAGCCTTGTCATTTGATCTACTTCTGGTTAATAGGAAGGGACAGGGTGTACAGATCAGACATACAGCCATCGCTTAGTAGTATATCGGTACAGTTCATCCTCCGTTGCTTCCCTCACTGCAGTAAGAGAGTATCAGCATGACATTCAGAGGTAGGTGTTATGTTAAGTTCGTCACATTTTCCATCCTTCTGCTGCAAACATAACTGTGGCGTCCTGAGTGTCTGGGAGTCATCACTGAGGGATCTTATTCCTCGGCAACAATTCCTAAATATTGCGCCTGAGTGGCATTTTTTGTAGGCTGTCAATCGAATATACGATGCTTGGCTGTGCATTTCAGCCCTCCACTGTCACAACAGTCCAGTGTTTGAACTGCCTTGTAAGTAGTGTGATAGATCCCTAGTAGGGTAAGGCATAAGGGGGATGCATCCTAACCACAATAGGCAATCTGCTGCCACTTTGTTATTGTGGGGTGGCAGTCACTATAGCCAATCAGGTTGATGCGCGGAAGAGCGGCAGCGATGCCGCATTGCGGGGAAATCTAGATAGTATACTTGTTTAAGGATGTAGATAAGCAGACATGAGGGGCAGTTGGAGGAATCTTCGGCTAGGAATGGAAATCACATAAAGAGCTGTTTGGTCGGAATTTGTCAAAACCTAAGTTCGACCTTCCTATCCACAAACCGAGCTCTGAGACACAAAATGGGCTCCCTCCCAATCACTGAACACGACGTTACCATTACATCCTTCGATGTTACTGACCTGCGGTTTCCGACGAGTCTAGATGGAGTGGGATCTGACGCTATGCATGTTGGAACAAATGGGTCACATCCATATGTCCGACTGAAGACGAACCATGGCGATTTAACCGGAGAGGGAATCGTGAGTAACCTGATCCTTAACAGAACGCCACCCTAATGTGTCACAGGCATTTAGTAACGGACGGGGAAGCGAGCTCATCTGCCTAGCACTCGACATCTTCGCACGGCGCGTCGTCGGAAGAACAATGCATGAACTGACCCGGAATATGGGCAAGACATGGAGGTACATGGTATCCGACTCGCAATACCGGTGGTTAGGCCCCGAAAAGAGCGTGACGCATCTGGCTGTTGCGGGCGTGATGAATGCAGTGTGGGATCTATGGGGCAAGATCCTCCGCAAGCCGGTATGGATGATCGTCTGTGACATGACCCCAGAGCAAATTGTCCAGTGCATCGACTTCCGCTATATCACGGATGCCATCACTCCAGAGGAGAGTATTGAGATGCTCCGAAAGACTCAACAGGGAAAAGCAGCGCGGATGCAAGAAGCCTTGGAGAGCCGTGCGGTGCCGGCCTACACTACCTCCCCTGGGTGGCTGGCGTTTTCGGGTGACCGTATGCGAGAGGTCTTGGATGAGACTATCGCAGAGGGGTTCACCGTTTTCAAATTCAAGGTCGGTACGAGTGTCGCCGCGGACCGTGAGAGACTCTCTGCCGTGAGAGAAATCCTGGGGTACGATGAGAAATACCAGATCATGATCGACGCGAACCAGGTACGTCATGTCTGTCCGTAACACAGGATTAATGCTAATCAGCCCAGGTGTGGAGTGTTCCAGAAGCGATCGAGTATATGAAACAGCTGGTCGAGTTTAAGCCGGTCTTTATTGAAGAGCCAACAAACCCGGACGATGTACTCGGTCACGCGACGATACGAAAGGCACTCAAGCCGTATGGTGTGGGCGTTGCCACTGGAGAGGCTGCCCAGAACCGCGTCACCTTCAAGCAACTCCTACAAGCCGAAGCGACGGATGTCTGTCAGATTGATGCCGTTAGGCTCGGCAGCGTGAATGAGTGTTTGGTAAGTGGACCGAAACCATCGTGCGTTTCCTAGCTGACAATCCCTAGGCCGTTATGCTTATGGCACTGAAATTCAACGTGCCCTGCGTGCCACATAATGGGGCCATGGGTCTGACTGAACTCACCTCCCATCTCAGTATAATCGATTATGTCGCTATCAGTGGGAGAAAGTCAATGCTCGAGTATGCTGACAGTCATCGGGAGAGTCTGCGCCACCCCTCCAAGATCGAAAACGCGCTCTATGTCACACCAATGGAGCCTGGATACTCGATTGGTTACACTGAGGAAGCTCTGGAACGCTATACATATCCCACAGGTAGCTTTTGGAGCAGCGATATCGGCCAGCAGATAATCGCTCAGCCCACAGGCGGAGAACTATAGCTGTACCACGCCAATTTCCGGGGCCAAAAACCAATGACATTCATATCTCATACACGCGAAAGTAGCCTTCTCTTCCTTTGCATATCCTCTAATATCGATAACACTGCATCAAGACTCGAAAATGCCCAGGGTCGAATGTTGTTGATAACAGTAGTCTGAAGTTCGTCGATATCTGGTACAAAGTCTCTCAAATCGCGACACAATGAGGCTAGCGTAAGAATAATGATTGCACCAAGAGATCTGGGTCAGGTTAGTATTTGCGACATGTTGTATGGAAAGTATTTTTGGGTCATACGATAAGGAAAATGTCCAAGTGTACTGACTCGGCCTGGCTAGGACGTGCGTAGTGTGGTATATGTAGTATCGGCAACTCTCAATGCAAAGCACAGCCTTTTCAAGCATGGAAGCAGGGGCACGTTCCGAGTCATGGATCACGATAGACAGTAAGAATGGCCTGAAGATAATGTGTCTTGTGGCAAAATAACGGATTCGCAGAATCGATTGTCGGTTGGTAATATCCGTAGTGTCGACTTCAAGATCCGGTCGAAATGTTTCTGGGATCGAAGAATACCACAATTCCAATTGTGAGAGCAGCTCATTGCAAATTGCGTCCATGGATGACACCTCCTGAATGGAGAAGTCATCCATTGCCGGTAGCATAGTTGTCGATTGGGAGATTGAACTTTTCCTTCTAGGGTATAAAGTGTTATGTATGCGATTAAGGAGCCTCCTGATAGATATCTCAGCTAGATAGTAGGTAGACTCTGCGAGTCCGAGATTGTTACAGCTGGGGAGGCTGATGTTATCGGTCAACTCCTGTAGTCCGCTGCGTGGGAGCTCAAGCTCGGCGACTCGGTCACACTCTATGAGAAAGCACGACCAGAATAAACGAAGGATGTGGTCACCCTGTTCAGGATGGTTCGATATATTGCCCAGATTGTCAACTCTACTTGCGTCAGAATTGTCAGCAACTACATGAATAAACTTACCCGGACCGATTCATTTGTAATATGGTGGATGCAGAATGCATCAAACGCCAGCTTTGGAGTGGTCGCACGATGTAGGCAAAATAAACGCTGGCCAGAACAAGGGCCTGAGATAGCAGTATACTTGACGGGAAAGACCAGGCAGACAGAGAGATCAGAGTCGGCATGGCGTGTTGCATATACTGCGTACCCGGGGGGGAATCCTGAAAAGTATTCAGGGGTTGGGGGTGCCCGTCGGCTGCAGCACCCAGGGCCCAGGACGGACCATGCAATAGAATAGACTCAAGGCTGTCGTCAGGGCCAGTTTGCACAAATTTTATCATATATTTTCTCGAACTCTTGACGGTCCAAATATTGGGTGATTGGGGTGAACAAGGGAGAAGAAAACTGACACCAAAGTCATCGTCTCGTTCAATTTCAAAGCGGGGATTGGTGGAGACCATTGGTCCAAGGAGAGTTGGGGTGGAAGTGGGCATCTCGATTCCAGCATGAAGAACAGGTCTGTAGGGTATTCCCCGACTAATGACTTCACAGGCGGCAGAGTCAATAGAAAAGTCGACGATGTCTTGTGTTTGACAGGGATGGTGAGAGGTGGTAAGATCGACAAGTCGGAGTGCCGGGATGGCCGAGGGTGTGTCTGAATGTCCTCGACTGGGGAGTGTTGACGCGTTGGAGAAGTTTGGTCGTGAACAGAAAACGAAGGAGCTCGATTTCCGGAAGACAGTGCTGTTATGCGCTCCGACTGGCTCTGGAGGAGGGCTTCAATGTCCCGGAGGCGATTCAGGATTTCCCGACTTCCCCCGGTGGAGTCGATTCTAGTCCGATGGTTAGGATCGCTTTCTTTGGTACAGAAGCAATCCTTGCATACCTCTGTGAGGGGCCATCATCATATTGGCATTGCACTTCCAACTCGATACAGTTGGAACAAGACGGCTTCTGGGCGTCACATCGTCTCTTTCTAGATACGAGTTAGCAGTCTCAGTGACAAGTCATATGAGGCTGGTACTCACCGGCTGCGACAAAAATTACAGGCTAGTGGTGCTCGTTTCCGCGTAAAGCTCATGTTTCCAAATGTGAAGAGAGTTGCTGAGGTTAGGTTGGTGGCCAATACCGAGTTGTAGACACGATCAGGTGACCATCCCGTTGTTCGTAACCCTACCTATTAAGGTAGTTGGTAGTAGACAATTGCTTTGAGCAGTGATGGTTACATAGATTCTCCTTCCATTCGAGGATGCTCTTGGCCAGCTCAGATGCAGAAATCCCGAAATATATGAATGAAGATCACAGACCACATGGGAAGGAGTATGACACCGTGATATATATCACCACTCGAACAACCCTCTTGATTCACCACCCTAAGATTGGCAATGACTCTTAATAAGGCCAAGCATAATAGGACATGATGAAAAGAATTATCAGAACCTCCAAGATATGCCCCTTCACCCTTCTTGGCCTCCAGCCTTCTCGGAACGGCAATCGTTCCTCTCCAAAGATCGCCTCAATGTATTCAACAGGCATTCCAGAAAACAGACCTTTGCCAAAGATGCATTGCATGGCTGCCACCTCTGCACATCCAACATAGTGTTTCCGTCGAGGAAAATCCAGTTGCGGATTATCCTGTTTCTACTCTTTGAACCGTATCCTGCGATAGCGTCCCCATTGTGGGATCCATAACCCCCCCTGCTGCCGGGTATAGTTCACCAATTGCCTGTACAAATCCAGGTCGAGGTGGCTATAGTCCCCTAAAGCACGATCTTCCCGTGTAAGAGAGACATCGTGCTCGATTGAGTGTCGGCGGCCGACTTTGTCAAGGCTTAGCACTGGTTCTCCTGCCTCATTGATGTCGGTAGAGTCACGAAGCCCGCCGCGAGCGGTGCCTGGGGGTGCATTATCGGGGTCGTCGCAATGAACCATGAATGAGAGGCTGACAAGGCCGGTCGCTACGTCTATGCCAGCGCCTAGGTATTGCAGAGCGGATTTGAGCTCCGCCTTGGTGATGTTGCGGCCGTCCCGGGCGATGAGCCCGTGGTTCGCCAGGGAGTTCATTATCGGGCATGGACAGCGCAAGTCGTTCGCACCGGGAGGACGAAACTCCCCTCGCTCGAGTCGAGGTGCTTTCTCTGACGCCATGGTGCTGTTTTGCTGGAGAGGGGTTGTTTTCGGATCTCTGCAAGTCCAACCGGTTATATACCTACGGGACATTGAGTTTGAGCGAGAGTCATGACTTACTTTGTGGCGGGCTTATTACACGGAGAGTTGATAGTAGATCTAGTTTTACAAAACTTACAAGGCTACGGCATAGACGACCGTGGGTGCATGCAGGCTACAGTGTAGCCTTTCATCAAAAGATAACCTCACGCGCTCAGACCGATACACTTCTGTACAAAGCTCTCCATCAGCCGATTCATGTCCTCTTCCTCCTCCCACGGTATCATGTGCCCTGTGCCCTCATAGACCTTCCACAAGATATCGTCACCCAGCGCCTCCTTGATAAGTTCACCATGGCGGAACGTCAGCATCCGATCCTCTGTGCCATGCAGTACCGCAATGCGCTCCCTGCCAACGGCATCTCCCAAGGCCTTCAACTGCTCCGGAGACTTAGAATGGAAGTAACACGCAACAACCTGCATCATGAACCCCTTCTTCGTGAACCCCTCTGTGTCCATACGCTTGCGCAGCTGTCCCGCCGCAAACCTATCCCGACGAGTCGGGAAGTTTTTCTCCGGATCATCGAATTCGGTATCGGGCTGGTCTAGGAAGCCATCGCCGAAGAGCGTGTGCGCCATCCGCTCCAGCTCGATATCAATGTGTTTCGGGATGAACATGGCCGCGCGCTCACGCAGATTCTCTAGGAACGGCCCCGTGCGCACCAGGCGCGGCGCCGTACAGCACAGCGTCAAGCTAGCCAGCCGCTCAGGAATCAGCATGGCTAGCTCTTGCGAGATCATCCCGCCCATGCTGGCACCAAACACATGAAGGGAACGCGTTGGGGCCGCGGACGGGTCGATCCACCCGATCGAGGTGAGCAGATCGACGACGTCGCGCGCCATCTCCGAAGTCGAATACAAGCAGACTGGTTTGTCGGAGAGACCGACTCCGCGATTGTCGAAGACCAGATTAGTGTATTGGTCTCCGAGTTGGTGACCGAAGTATTTGGTCTGACGCTTCCAGTCCTTATGCGAGGCGTTGAGACCCATGATCCACTTGAAAGGGAGAGTTTAGCCAGGAATACTAGCTGTTCTCCATTCAGTCATCCGGAACTTACGATAATCTTCACAGGCCCAGTGCCATGGGTCTCATAGTACAAGTTGAATGGACCCCCGCGTCGGTTGTGCGCCACTGAGCAGGTCCCGGATGTCGTGGGTGGGAGACTCCAGTCTACTGAGTCAAAGGCCGGATGGGCCACCACCTCCGCAGCTGTCAATGGAGCCATGCTGAAAGCTTGCTGAATGAAAAGATGACGGATGGATTTGGTCCCGGAACAGACGGAGAAGTGGTGACTTGGTGTTGCCTGGAAAGGAAAGACGTCACGTGTACCCACATGTTCGGATCATCCCGAGGTAGATTCTTGATTAGTAGTTCTCTGCATACATTTGGTAGATTTTACAATTATGTGCACTTCTTCTCTATTGACATAGATTTTGGGCAAGTAGATAACTAGTTTTTGTCCAAAGAAAGAGAACAGGCAGAACAGTCCGTAAGAAGTCCATTGTTGGATACTACGCTAGTATCCTCAGCAGTAACTACTAGGAGTACTACCATTCACGCAGGATATATACAAAGCTGCTCGCCATCAGTCTAATAGGGTTAGTAGGATAAGTATAAAGATCGAATTAGCTGGAGAGGTGTGTTGGTGATACAAAATATATTATACCTAGGTAGAGACATCTATTACTTAGGAAACTATAAAAAGAGACCCAACACCTTAGATAGCGAAGGGGGTACCATGATACTAAAAAAGATTCCTTGAGAATGAGGATGGAAGGCAAGAGTTGTGGCATGATTGTGCTGTTTGTAGAGGCGCACGAATTTCTGAGACTCTACAGTATATGGAAGGGAGGTTAAGTAGAAAGAATGTATACTTCGGTGTAGCACACTCGGTACCTTCCCGCACGGTTCTCCTGAGCTACTGTTTCTGTGTCGAGCAATGACATACACGATACTGACCACCTAGGTAAACCCCGTGTCAATCCATATTTGGGGAGACTTATTGATGTACAAGCGAGTGTTGTATAGAGCCCACGCGGGCCAGAAACGCCATTGATTGGCCAACTGCCACTGACCAATCCGCAGTCTAGACGGGGCAATGCACATCAACAGTCTTTTTACCTCTTCATGGATGGCTTCAACTCCTTCCGTCCAGAGTAGATCCATGATATACCACCGTCCTTGCTGCACCTGTGGTTTCCGTCTGTTGGGGATTTTCTTCTCCTCCCTCTGACCTACTTTCACCTTCAGGTGCACCAAAATGGGTAAACCCACGCCTTCATTGCTATCACACAGGCTATGGGATGAGAAATGATGGCCAGCCCTCCAACTACTCTTGTGGAACGCCATGGCTGCACATTCACATCCCTATGTCAAGACTTTGACTGGTCACGCCCAATGCTGGTTGGTTCTGGTTCTCCATCCACATGCATTCACCATCTTCAGAAATGATCCCCAGTTGGGCTTTCTCCATTGTACCGTCTCGCGCGGGTTGTCCTGAGATCTGCATACACGATACCCGTGCTAGGAGTAAAGGGTCCATCCTTTGAAGACTCTCTACCCGTCTGAGCGCCATGGCCTGAGGATCCTGGGAAGTGTGCTTTGGATCAAGTGATGGAGACGATCTCTTAGCAAACGAGCCAACCTTTCAATCTTGGACTCGTTTGGCTCGCGCCTCCACGGTCTATCGAATTGTACTACCATGATGTTCAAGCTTCGATTATGAGTGGCCCAACATGTTCACACGCCTTGGGATCTTCCCTACTCTGTCGCGACATCAGTTCAAGGAGGTTGATCATGGTTCCTTTGACCCAGGCTTATTTCTTAAACACCATAGCCCCAGGCCAACCGCCTTTTGTGCTAAGATGCCTTGCACAGCTCTTGAGAGTTCGAGATGGGTGCTTTATGGGCCTCTCGCTGTTTACCAGCCTTCAGCATCGTGGCCTTGGTTGTTCTGCTGGTACTAGCGACTGATACAGCAGTTCTGCCATGGAATGGTGAGCATACTCCGCCTTCCAGCACTACAACAAGAGCGCCTTTGACTGGTGCCCAAAATCTATTCGTCGTCTACACCGTGTTCATCCATGCGAACATACTATTGTTCACCATCCGACTGGCATGGAGTTTCGTTGCGGCGCCGTTCAGAACCCAGCGAGTACTAGACCGGCGATCCTCACCGGGTTATAGCTATGCGTCTAGTTCAGCAAGCGAAACTAGTCTAGACGGCCCGCCATCTCCAACCACATCCTCAGGGCTATCGGCTTATGAGGAAGAGAGTCTGATGGGCGATGAGACAACGCCAGAGGTCATACACGCTATTATCCTTCCTAATTACAGCGAGGATATCGACACGCTCAGAATGACCCTCGGTGTTCTTGCCAGTCATCCACGAGCACGAGGTCAATACGAGGTCAGTCAATCTCTTGGTCCTAGTACGTAACAGGCACTAACCATCCCAGGTCTATCTTGCGATGGAACAAAAAGAAATAGGCGCCACAGACAAAGCAGGCCGATTAGTCTCCGAATATGAAAAGTCCTTCCTCCGTATCTCGACGACCTTCCACCCAGCCGGTCTACCGGGAGAAATCCCAGGGAAAAGCTCCAATATTGCCTTCGCCGCTCGACATATCGCGAACGTCCACCAGGTAGATCTCAACGAAGGAACCTCAAATGTAGTCATAACGGTCATGGATGGTATGCATCTTCATCTTCTGCTCCATTCATTGCTAACAACCCAGCCGACACACACCTCCTGCAAGACTATTTCAGCGAGATTCGTCGCCTGCACTACGCCCATCCCGCCGACGCAGACCACACCATCTACACCTGCCCCATCATTTTCGACCGCAACTCCCACGAAACGCCCATCATGGTCCGCTGTGCCGACCTGCTTTGGGGGTTTGCCGGTCTCTCGACAATGTACCTGGGCAGCAGCCTCTCCATCCCGACGTCCGTCTACTCCCTGCCTCTTTCGCTCGCCGAAGACGTCGGCGGCTGGGACAGCGACGCCACAGCCATCGGCGAGGACATGCACATGATGCTAAAATGCTATTTTGAAACCGCCGGTAACGTGGTAACACGAGTGGTCTTTGTCCCAGCTAGCCAATGCAACATCTCCAGCGACGTGAACCGCGGCTGGCGATGGACGCTCGACACCTGTCTCGCACGGTACCGACAAGCACTCCGCCACATGTGGGGAGCGCTGGACTCAGGCTTCGCGGTGCGCCAGTCCATCTCCCACCTGCGACGCTTCAACCGACGCTGGCTGCTCCTCCTCCCCCGACATCTAGCGCTCCTGCATCTGCTGTTTGAGGCACACTTCCTCCCCTGTCATCTCGTCATCCTCATGCTGTACTCCGCCGCATATGAGATGCTGTCCCCGGCTGGCACTCTCCATCACAGCATAGCTTGGGCGTTCTGGGTGACGGGAATGCTGCGCGCGTCGTCGTTTGTCGGGATGAACGTGTGTCTGGTGCTGTACGAGCGATGGCACGCGCTGTGCCTTCGAGTCCGACGCAAGGACATGCTAGACGCGAGCCTCCCGGACTGCGGATTCTCGCCCCGCTGCTGGTGGCATGTGTCGTTTCTACTGGAGCGGATCTGCTTTCCCATCGCGGGGACGCTATACGGGCCGATCCCAACGTTCCACGCCGTGTTTTCGCATCTGTGGACGGATCGGCTGGAGTATCGGGTTAGCAAGAAGCCTGTGTTTGGGGAGAAATGTGTTTAGCGGATATTATCTAGCCGTCCATTATCTGTGTTCTACTTAGTCGACCTAATGACACTACTCCGTATATCTACCCCAACGGTGCTCCAACTCCAACTACTCCACACTACTCCACCTCCATCATCTATATACCGTAACCTCCCTCCAGTTTATCTCTACACCTTGACAAACCATCCACAATGTCGCCCACCAAACGCGTCGCCGTAATCCAATGGAACATAAAAGTCAGCGTCTCCCCTCCGCAAAAGATACCAACCTCCTAACCCCCGCACCAGGACCTCGCCATCGAAGAAAACCACCAGCGCGCATGCGCCTACATCCGCGACACCGCCGCCCAAGGCGCCGAACTGGCCGTTCTCCCTGAGTACTATCACCCCTTATCTCTCTCACCACCAACCCTATACAGAGTATACTAAGTTAAGAAAATGAAGATACCACCTAACAGGCTGGGCCCCCACAAACCCGGCCTACACAACCCTCGCCCGCCGCGCGCCCACCTACCTCGCCGCATACCAAGCCCTGGCCCGCGAACTACACATCTGCATCGTCCCGGGGACCATTATCGAAGCCGACGACACCATCGTCACTTCCGATGCAACCGACCCTCCAAAGGAGACCCCCACCCTCCACAACACGGCATACTTCATCTCCTCCGACGGCCGCATCCTCGGCGCCTACCGCAAAAAGAACATCTGGCACCCCGAGCGGCCGTACCTCATTTCCTCCGGCGCGGACCCACACCCGGTCTTCGATACGCCCGTCGGAAAGGTTGGGCTGCTGATTTGTTGGGATTTGGCGTTTCCTGAGGCGTTTCGCGAGCTCATCGCTGCCGGGGCGGAGATTGTTATTATTCCGACTTTCTGTAAGCCTCTTCCTCCTTCGGAATTTTTTTTTATTCTCGTTTGGCCGTATGGAGGTGTGGTGGAGGTCTGTGGCTGACGTAGGTAGGGACCCGGTACGATGCGTCGGCGGAGGCCCTTGCGCATAATCCTAATAGTGAGGCGCTTTTCCTTGAGACGACGCTCACCGCGCGGTGTTTTGAAAATACCTGCGGGGTTATCTTTGCCAATGCGGCCGGGGGCAGCGCGGACGTCGAGGGGAAGTTCCTCGGCATGTCCCGCGTGGTCCTGCCTGTTGTTGGAGTCGTGGGGGCAATGGGAGCGGAAGAGGGAGTGTTGGTCGTGGATATGGATGTAGGGCTGTTGCGTATCGCCGAGGAGAATTATCGCGTACGGCAGGACATTATGCGCGAAGGGTGGTATTATACCTATCGGCACCAAAAATAGGAGGAATCACAGTTCCGAGCATAGTCCAGGAAGAGATAATGCTACAACAGTGTATTCTAATCAAACGCAATCATTAGAACGATACAAATTCGTGACAGAGATCTTGGCAAGCTGACATCCACCTCCGTCCAGGACACAATATAGACATAAGGCATGATTCCTGAAATCCGAGCAATCGCTAGACCATCCAACAAACAGCGCTGAAGCGAGCAAGACCGAAGCAATCAGGTATAGACATGTTCGTATCCCATCTACTGCACCTGGCTGACGATCTCGCTGGCCCGGGACAGGCTCTCAACCATCTGCTGGCATTCCTTGCGTCGCCGCACCGTGTAGTCGCTCTCCTTGAGCAGGTCATCCAGCTCGTTGTTGCGGTACATGTTCTCCAGGAGTTCGCGCTGCATCTCATCCTTGGTGAATCTGAGATAGTTAGCAAACATCCATCCACGGTAGAGAATACAAAGACAACGTACTGAACGAGAGTGTACATGATGGCCTTGGGGACCATATCGATCATAGTCCGCTTCACGATGTTGAAATACGATGTGATGAGAAGCTCTGCTTTTGTTAGCCACTGATCAATCTCACGCAGTGTAATCACTTACTGATAACCTCAACCTCCGTGCTCTCGCGCTCCGACAAAGAGGCAGAGGCCTTGAGCGTCGGTGGGGGAGGCTCCATCGCAGCCATCTTCTTCTTGTTCTTCGAGGCCCAGAAGCTGCCGAAGAATCCAGATCCACTGCTCTCCTGGGGAATCTCCACCGAGGGGCTGTTCGCGCGAGGAGGCAGAGGCTTGCCTGTCTTGGGGTCAACCTGCGTAGGCTTGGAGGCTTGCTGACGCTCATTGACAATCGTCATGGCCTATCCTCATTAGCAAAGACCACTAACACCAAGGCAAACGACTTACGCGGTGGCCGTTCAGGAAATCGGGATGACCGGTGTTGATGTAGCAAGCTTCCATCGCAATGAGATCGCGGACAAGCTTGGTCGTCGGTTCCATGCACTTCTTGAAGAAAGAGATCACCACAGCGTGGAACTTCTCCTTCAACATGGGATACCGGCGGAAGAGCGACTTGTTGAGCAGCTGGCCCAGGATCCGCACCAGTTCGTCGTAGACCAGGGAGATACACTTCGTGCTGGGATCCTCAAGACGCTTAATCTGCTGCTTGACAATCAACTCGAACGCAGTCGTTCCGACAAACAGCGCGGGCGAAGAACCGGAGGAGTTGTACAGGATAGTCCGAATGTCGATATCCTTGACCTGATCAAAAGGATCCACCGCCTTGATACCGTTGGAGTAAAGCTCGTGGAAGACAAAGCTAATACGAGCACCACCGGACAGCTCGATACTGGACAGCTCTTGGTTGTTACCCTCCAATACCGTGCGGTACTCGTTGCTGAATTCCGTAATGATGTTCAACACAATGTTGGCACTGTTTCCAAGCATCGAATCGCCCAGCTGCGAGAGTTCCGAGGAGTACTTTTGAAGCGAGGAGGAGATCCGGGCTTTGATATCGGGGAGGGTTTGTTTAATGTGCATCATCAGGATCTAGCAACAGTCAGCACCGCATCCCGCATAACCCGTCGTGCATACTTACCAGGTTCAGTTTCCGGGCCAGATAGGGCGTTCCGCAGTACGAAGCCTTGTTCCGGTAGGCCTTGTGGCTCTCGAAGAAATTCTTCTCGTGCTCCAGGGCGTACGCGATGGGCCGCTTGTTTTCGATATCACGCTGGCCACGGTTGACGACAGGTACGTAACCGAGACGCAACGGAATAATCCTGCCTGCAAGAATATCCACAACATCGGTTCCCTCATCCATCAGGTCGACCTTGGTCAGCACACCGATGGTACGCTGTCCCTCCGGGTCGACCTCACGCGCCAGTTTCAAGCCGTCCGAGTTCGCCAGATCCTGGTTGGCCGACGTCACGGCCAGAATGATGGCATTGGGTTTGCTAATGAACTTCAAAACCATGTCCCGGATCTGTCGCTCGATATCCTTGGGCTGATCACCAACCGGGACCTTGGTTAGACCAGGCAGGTCGACCAGGGTCAGGGTCAGGACATTGGGGGAGTAGATGCGCAGGTTGATGGGGGCCGGAGAGATGCCCGCATTGCGACCGACCTTGGACTCGGTTTCGCGCACAATTTCTTCGCGGATCTTGTTGAAGTCGTAGAAGCGCTGGCCGGGGATGTGGAGGAACTCGCCATACTCGTCCAGATTCGCCTCCTTATCCGACGTCTCCAACTTCTCGTCCTTGACACCGTTCGTCTGGGATCCCGCGGGCTTGTTGATGAGCTGCAAGATGAGGGGTCTCCGGGTGACAATTCCCGAACCACGAGGGAGGCTGGATGACGACGCCTAATTAGCCACCAAGCACGGGCACTCCCGACCATTCCATCGGGACGAGGCACCTGGATACTTACAAGTCGCGACCGACAATGTTTTCTAGGACGGAACTTTTACCGCTGGACTGCGATCCGACGACGGCGATTTGCGGCAGATCGATCGGGTTGTGAACCTAAACAAACACAGGCGGTGTCAGTGGTGCGGTGGAGGGGTATGCCGCAGATAAGGGCAGATGTCGAACTCAAGACGTACTCCGACGGTGGTGAAGACATCCTGCAGCTTGTTGACCAGCGAGATCAAGCTGGGGTCGTTGACGTTTATCCTATCGCACACGTTCTGGTCAGTCCGACAGCTTCGGAAGCGAGTCGCACGAGTTGGGGGACAGGGGTTGCGCACGAGTAGCCAGTGGGACTTGCCATGTCTGGCGATGAAGAGGCAAAGATCGCACCAAAGGAGGCAAAATTCGAGTGAGAGGACGTAGGGAGCAGAAAAAGAGCGGCTATATAAATGAGTTGGGAGGAGCAGTAGGTATGGTGAGGTGTCAAGGAGAGAAAGCGGAAGCGGCCAAGTGGAAAGAGTAGAGCGAATGCGGCGGGCGGTGATGGTGGTGGGCCTGGGTCTAGTAGGGGACAAAGACCCAAATAATCTGCTGCAGTTTCAAGTCTGCCTACCGTCCACGGATAATAGCGACCAAGAATACTAGATACTAATGGAAGATTCGGGAAGTCGTATTCTCCTGACACACACTGGAAAAACCAGTCTTCCAAACTCATGGCGAGGACGCGTCATGTGCGACTTTGGCCACCCAAACCTACGATGCCGCCTAGACTACGGAGTAGGTACCTAACCTACCCTACGACACAGCCCGATTCATCGAACAATCGCATTCAACATGGAGATAAAAGTGGGTGAAATACCCAAAGATCAATAACTACAGAACAGGGGAATTTGTTATGCTACAGACTCACACCCCCATCACCTCTACTCATCCGAAACCGAGGCAAACCGCTCCGACATGCTCTGGAGAATCTTCTCATACTACGAATCGTCAGTATTTCTCGTAAGGTTAGGGAAGGAACATAACATACCTTCGCGGATACTTCACCCTCGTTCTCGGGCACCTCGAACTTCATCCCACGCAGCGCCGTCTGGATGTCGCTGGTGGCATCACGCACCCGCACCCAGTTCTGGCCCTGCGCAACCGCCTTCTGCGCCTCATCATGGTATCCCATGAACGCCTTCATCATGTACTCCGTCTTCCACAGAGGGCAGAACTGGTCGTAATCACTGTATCCGTTCTGCTGCAGGAAATCATCCTTCACCATAGCCGCCACGTCCAGCGTAATCTTATCCGAATCTCCCAGCGCCGCCTTACCCACCAGCTGCACGACCTGGTCCAGATCCTCAGACTTAGTGAGGAGCTCTCGGATCTGGTCGCGCAGGCGGGGGAACTCCGGATGGTGCTTCTCGTAGTACCGGTCGAGGACGGTGGTGTATTTACTGTAGGAGATCGAAGTGTTGATCGACGGGAAGTGCTTCCGCTGCGCCAGCTTCTTGTCAAGACCCCAGAACACCTGGACAATACTCAGAGTACTGCTGGTGACGGGGTCGGAGAAGTCACCACCGGGGGGACTGACGGCACCGACGATACTGACACTACCATTTCTCTCGGGGCTTCCCAACGCGACACTCTTACCCGCACGTTCGTAGAACGAGGCCAGCTTCGCTCCGAGATAAGCAGGGAAACCCTGATCGGCAGGCATCTCTCCCAGACGACCCGAGATTTCACGCAGTGCCTCAGCCCACCGGGAACTGGAATCCGCCATCATAGCCACGTTCTTACCCTGGTCACGGAAGTACTCGGCGATCGTAATACCGGTGTAGATGGAGGCTTCACGGGCGGCGACAGGCATGTTGGAGGTGTTGGCGATCAAGCACGTACGCTTCATGATGGGTTCCTTGCGGCCCTCGACGTCGATCGAGAGCTATGACAGCTGTCAGTACAATAGGCAGATAATCACCATAGGTAAAATCGACGAACCTCGGGAAAGTCCATCAACACTTCGGCCATCTCATTACCGCGCTCACCACATCCAACGTAGACGATGATATCACTGTTGGAGAACTTGGACACACTCTGGGAAATGACAGTCTTGCCGCAACCGAACGCACCGGGAATACAGACGGTACCACCCTGCACACTAGGGAAAAGAGAGTCCAAGACACGCTGACCGACGATGAAGGGGGCGTCGGACGGGAGCTTCTCGTTGACCGGGCGAGGAACACGGACGGGCCAGGTGTGCATCATCCCGTATTCCGACTTCTTGCCATCGAATTCGATCTCCAACAGCTTCTCTTCGACCGTGTAACTACCGGCGGGGGCGAGGCGGGTGATGGTACCCCGAGCTCGAGGCGGCAGGAGGATCTTGTGGTCGTGTACCAAGCTGTTCTCGAACACAGTACCCCAGATATCACCACCGGTGATGTGGTCGCCCACCTTGTACTGGCCAGGCTTGAAGTCCCACTTCTTCTTACGATCCAAAGCGTTCACCGAAATACCGCGAGGAATGTAGATGCTTCCGGATTCCTCGGAAATATCCTTCAGGGGGCGTTGAATACCGTCGTAGATCGTTTCCATCAAACCGGGGCCCAGCTCGACTGACAGGGGTTTCCCGGTCCGCATAACAGGGTCGCCAACCGTCAAACCAGCTAATCGAAGACAGGATGTTAGAAGTGTGGCGAGTGGTGTGTTGAAAGGGCCGGTGGAGGGGTACCTGTCTCTTCGTAAACCTGGATAGTGGCCTTATCTCCATCGATACGGATGACTTCTCCGACGAGCTGATCATGACCGACTCTGCACTGTACGGCGACCGGAAGCCTTAGTAAATGATAAGACCAAACGTGCATCGACCAGGGATCGATGGTCGACTTGAGCCCCCGTGCAGGGGAGGCGCGGGGAAACGTACCAGTTCGTACATGGCACAACCGATCATGTTCTCGGCCACGACGACGGGACCGGAGACGGAGAAGACAGCGCCATGGTGCTGCTCGGCGTCAGGGCCCTTACCGGAGGGGGCCATGGTAGCGATCGGAATGACAGGAAGGTGGATAGACGAAGGAGTGGAGGAGGAGAGCGGAGGAGAGTCGGTAGTGGAAGGGTTGAGGTGGTCACTGGAGGAGGTCGAGGAGGGCGAAACGGGGAGCGGTGGCAGATGCAGCTCGGGCAGTCTGGGCGGTGATGACGACGGGTCACTTTCTCTCTTCTCTCCCGCTATCAGGTCCAACAATGACGGGCGCGCTTTCAGTCGACGAACCCCCAGGCCTAACATTCAATCTTCTTTCCCAGTAATTGGGACATGGGAGAGGTTCTATTCAGACTGGTGACGGGGTGAGAATGACTTCGGGATAGGGGGATTGTCTATCCACCCTGATCTTCCAGGTTGTTGTTTACTCAGCCGTGCTTGGGACCGGACTAATCTGCTCACTAACCAGGTCTTGTGTATCCTCGTTTCCACACTGAATAATGAATACGGAAACCGCCACAGTCAGTGCACACTTGGTAGTGGCTTGCAAGTGTCGGCGTTCCGCCGGTTGATCGAACGGCATTGTACTGGTTGATCACCATCGCATCCATCTATTTTAACAACACCTCTTCAGCCTTATGGTTGAAAGCGTGTTATAAATGTGTGACCGAAATCTTTGAACTGATAAACAGGGATGATGATACAAGAGAAATCCTCCAGTCCTGCCAGGACAGGACTAGATGCCATATCCGAGGGTCATTGGTCGACTGCTCGCATGCTAAACCTCGAGCAAGCAAAATCACGCAAGATCAGAATTATATTCACGTTCACTAAATGACATATGCTGTTCCAAGATGTGTGCATCTTTACGGAGTACATAAGCCATGTGTTCCTCTGGCGATCCTGACTGATTTGCCCAACCCCGCACAGTCCACAACCCTTCATCGTCCTCTCTGCATCGCAGATTCACATGTGCCAGCGGCCTTGTCTAACCTTATGGAGATTACCTCGATCCATGGGTTCTGGAGTTCGCTTCTCGGCATTCTCATGCTACCAGGATGAGGTCTCCTCACTACGCCTCACGTGAATCCATATAAAACGACATGGCGATACCACGCAAATGGCTCTGCGCGTTGGCTTTTCTGTATTTGCGCCATCTTCTGCCGTGCAATATATGAGTTATCCCTCGTCAAATAGTCGTATTCAACAAGTTGCAACACCTCTGACTCGCAAAGATGACTCGGACTCCCAACACTCGCACATACTGGGACTATACCTTTCAATGGACTGACCTTCATCAGACATCCGAGCAGCTTCGTCCCCAGATGTTCACCTATGACAAGCTTGTCGACGAATGCTTGGAACGTCTAGAGGAGCTCGCGCCTGCCAAACAGGCGATCCATCCGGAGAGTACGGTACCCGTCGAAGGCGCCCCGAAACTACCCAAACGGGATTTGTACACTCTAGTGAGACACCATGCAAAGGATGACCCGAAAATCGCCCGGCTATGGGAAGAGATCAATACTGTCCCGGAGTGGGTAGACTGGGACCAAATTAAGAGAGGCCAGGAGGTCTTCTTCCGTTACGGCATGCCCATGCTGAATGTGGTATGTCCCTGTCTAGTACTCTTGAGTCTGACCTCTCGGACTGATATGGTATGCAGCTCAGTTTCGAAAGCCTTTTGGGTGGAATGTAAGTCCCCATCATATGCTGTCCAGGAACTGCAGCTAATAACACCACCAGGGGCTCCCCTCGTGTTGTGGAGACGCTCACTCGGACTGGCGGCTTCGCCGCAGACGTCGTGCGCCGTCGTCTCCTTGAAACTCTCCAACACACTCTTCAAGTTTCCTTGTCCCTGGAGTCGATGAAGCCTGGCGGAGCCGGCCATGTCTCGTCCGTCCGGGTGCGGTTGCTGCATGCCTCGGTCCGCTCACGAATTCTCAAGTTGGTCAAGGAACGTCCGGATTACTATGATGTGGAAAAGTGGGGAGTACCCGTGAGTGATCTCGACTGTATGGCTACCATCAACACATTCTCGACGAGCGTTATCTGGCTCGGTCTCCCCCGGCAGGGGATCTGGCTTCGCAGCCAGGAGATCGACGACTACCTGGCGCTGTGGAGACTCGTGGCGTATTACATGGGCACGCCAAATGAGCCTTTCCGTGACCAAGCCCACGGCAAAGCCATGATGGAATCGCTGCTGGCGTCGGAGATCGATCCCACCGACACGGGGAAGATCCTGGCCCACAACATCATCATCGGTCTTGAAAACACGGCTCCGACGTACGCGTCCTCGGAGTTCATGGAGGCGATGGCTCGACACCTGAACGGCGACAAACTGTCTGACCGACTTGCCCTTGCGCCAACCAGTCTGTACTACAAAGCTCTCATCTACGGGTACTGCTTCATCGTTATGGTGACATGTTATTGCGTTCGGATGATTCCACCGCTAGACCAGGCCACTATCGAAGTATGTTCTCGCTATCCAAAAATTCATGTCAATACTGACAATAGCAGCTCCGCCGCAAGCTCTACTATACTATCATTACCGACAAAGAGGAAGGTCTCGGGGGTGAATCATTCTTCGAGTTCAAGTATGTTCCCTTCTTCACCCGCACTACTCGTCTGGGTAAGCGCAAGAATCAGAAGACCAACAAGCGTGGCATCGAGGCGTTGGCCCAGCTTGGTTTGCTCGCAGCTGTTGGCTCTGCAACGGCGTTGGTCTATGGGAGTGTGTACAGCCTGCGGATGTTGACCAAGGTGTGATGATGATTGGGATGCACTCGATGGGTAGAACATGGACATGGTTTTTGATGTCGAGTCTTCATTATTTCATCGAGTTTATGGTCATACGAATTTGTCACGAGGTAATCTACAGAACAATGTTCCAGTGTATTCTGGATTAATATTAGACATACATTATGTGTCCATGAGTATATCCAGGATCACATTGATATAGTAGTCGACCTGACCGTCGTCTCCTTCACGCAACACCACGGTTCGAAAGATCGAAATCATGTGTGAGGCAGGGTACGATTACTTCTATAGCAGCGTGACGGGTTAGCCCTCATATCCACCCTTTACACCTGGCTCACCAGTTTTGCTCGTGGCTAGCAGGGGGTACATACTCCGCATCCGGTGCAGGTACAGGTGTTTCCGCAGGTACAGTTCTGGGGACCGGTGCAGTTGCAAGTGTTTCCGCAGTTACAGCCCATATTGGCAAGTAGTTAAGCAACGACGAAGTTATCTCCAGATAAATAGGTCAGGCAAATGTAGTTCGGCTAGGAAGGAAAGTCAAAAATCAATGGTGTAGAGTTAGTTGATCGAGAGGCGAAACCGCAGCCATGCAAGGGCGCTATATATAATCGGCTCGGGCGGCGAGGTGGGGACGTGGCAGCATCATGATGAGGTCAGAGACGTCGGACCACTCAACGGCTCTCGAGACCACGAAATTCCTCATGTTCCCGTAGACTCGACCGTGGGTAGAGCTGGACTCGCCCATGTTGGAAACGCACGTCGTTCTGGCGTAGACTAACTATGCGATGGTGGTGGTCAAGACCAAGGTACTTACTATGTATGTACCTACTAAGGTATCCCGAAGTCGGGTTCCTCCGGATCTTCATTCACCCAACGCACCCGAGTAACTTATCTCTGTTGTCTGGGAGTCCACATCGGGCAGGGCTACAGGTATTTTCGTTGTGAACCTAGGGATTGTTCAGTATCACCGCGACGGCTGCATTAATACCTGACTCGTCGCGTCGGCTGTCCTTTGTATCTGGCTGACGGAAAGGGATGAACGAGGTTTGCCACGACTTCCCCGGCGAAAGTATCTCCTCCCGTCCTGTATGTCCTGTTAGGGTCTTGAATGAAACAGACAAACTCGCCAGTCTTCTTTGGGCCGGAATTCCTCCTGCAGACGGAAGCGATCAGATGAGACGAACGGGCCGGGACAGACTGGCGCAGGTGATGATGTGCTGTTCTGATGATCTCCAGCCAATAAGTACGGCCATTTGTTGGCCCCTTGGATAACCGTCACGACGAGGTCGGTGACTGGTTTATCCTTGCGTCCAGATTGGTCTGATCCATTCCAGTCTCCGTCAGCTGCTGGGACGTTTTGGTTCAGGTGATGGACGGCCGTGGGTGGTTTGTCTTTGTCGACCGGTTTGGATACCTGATCATGGATCTTTCGTGTCACGACGTGGCCAGGGACCCGAGCTGTTTCATCAAAGCATATATCCGATAGGGTGTGTATAGGGGGTTAGGGGTTCCTGGTCGATGAGGTGAATGGATATGGTGGTTGTGTTATGGGAGGGTGTTACGAAGTACATGTGGTGGCTCATACTCAACGACATCATGAGGAATGAGAATGATAGAGATTGTACTCCGTAGAAGATAGAAGACTCCAAATCAGTCCGATAGTTATATGTTAGGATAAAATACGAGAAGAACTCGAATTCTCAAGAATCCAGCATATCTAGAATAAATCCTAGAGTCATCATGATCATGTCGTAACGCCCCACGGAGAATAAGAATGAGCAGCCGCCGATGTTCTTCAACTTCCGCTCCACCACCACCACCACCAGCTCTCTCTCTCTCTTTCTCTCCTCCTCCTCCGCTGTTCGCCTCCTCCTCCCCTCGACTTCGACACCCACGGTTTTCAACTCCCCGGATTATTCCTTCTATCGTTTACTCCTTACCTCGATCTCCCTCGCTCTCCACAGACCGTTCGAACTACTCCGGCCGTTTCCTTCCACGAACTCCTCCTGGGCCCGATAAGACAGACCTCCGCCCGTCGACTTTGGAGATCCACCCTCTTCTTGTCCACCGATCGCACCGATTTCCATCCGACCCGATATATCCTTTCCTTCGTTCCTCAATACAACCCGGACCCGACCTACCACGGAATTGACAACTTCGCCTGCCGTTTAGTGAGCTCCATCTTGTCGCCTCGACGGGAGCTCTCCGAGGTATCAGTGACCCACCACTGATATAGGTCTGCTCTCCTGGTTCTCCTCCAGAGCCAGGGTGAAAGGGCAGATAGACCCAGTTTTCGATCTGGCAAACAATACTCCCTCGTATATACCCTCCTCTGCCGCTCCCGACCACCCCGACTCTCCTATCCCCACCGAACCCACGTCGTCATACCCGGGCTTGACCGCCGTCCCGGGGAGTATCACATCTGCTGCCCGTCTGGAACCGCCCCTCGCCCGTCATCTCAGCACATCGAGTGCTACGGAGAATCTGTATCCTTCATCCTCCTCCACCAGGCGACGCCGTCGTCGTCGCACGAGCACGCCCGACTCGGCCAGACACCCCACGGAGGCCACAGGAGATCTCGCTGGAGATCACCCGGCAAGTGAGGCCGGCTTCCTCGATCCACAGACGATTCCAACCCACGCCCGACCAGAGGGCGGTTCGCCATCTCCCAAGCGCAGGCGCCTGGCAAATATGCGGCCCGATGGAGTCTCAAGTACGAACGGCCCCTCCCAAGCGTCGAACGGCTCCCTCGCGTCCCCGTCTTACAAGGCGGGTCTCTCACACTCCTTGAATGGCCGCGCCCCTTACACGACGTCCAACGGAGAACCCCACGCAAATGGGTCCCAGAAGACGCCAACGCAGTCATCCTATTTCGGTCATGATCGAGAAGAAGTCACGCGAATCCTGATCCAGAGTCTGTTTGAACTGGGGTACAATGGGGCGGCCACATTGCTCAGCAAGGAAAGCGGGTATCAACTGGAAAGCCCGGCGGTGGCGACATTCCGGAGCGCGGTTTTAGAAGGACGATGGGCGGAAGCGGAGCGGATCTTGATTCACTCGTTCTATCCTGATGGAGGTGGTCGAACGTCGAGCGGCGGAGACTCAACACCGGTCAAAGAAAGATTGGTGTTGGTAGAAAATGCCGAACTCAACGAAATGCTCTTCTATCTGCGGCAACAGAAGTTTTTGGAACTGCTGGATGCTCGAGATCTTGGCGCCGCCTTGATGGTGCTTCGCCACGAACTAACACCGCTAAACTATGATATAGGCCGGTTACACGCCTTGTCAAGGTATGTATAATTTGTCGCCCAGCATATTTTAGAACGGTAGACATGATGCTGACTAGAATAGCCTTCTAATGTGCCCTCCGGAGCACCTTCACGACCAAGCTGGATGGGATGGTTCGATACGTTTTTCGCGAGAAAGATTACTGTCCGGACTATCGAGTAAGTGACGCGCCCTGGGGGCGAAAACAGTACTCTAACCTGTTGACAGAGTCTATCTCGCCATCCGTGATGATCCCAGATAATCGGCTAGCAATACTGCTAGATCACGTCAAGCAGAACCAAATCAACCAGTGTTTATATCACAATACGGCATCGCCTCCCTCGCTATATTCGGACCACATGTGCGATCGGAGTGATTTCCCGCTGCGCACCGGGGTTGAATTAAGCCAACATTCAGACGAGGTCTGGTACTGCCAATTTTCTCACGATGGGACGAAACTAGCCACGGCCGGCAAGGATCATACAGTGAACATCTACGATACAAGTACATTCGCCGTGCTCCACAAACTTACGGAGCATGATGATGGTGTGGCTCATGTGAGCTGGAGCCCAGACGACTCCAAGCTCATCACTTGCTCACAGGATAACAAAGCTCGCGTATGGAGTGTCGACGTAGGCGGCCCTTATCCCCCTGGATGATCTACTGCTCACTCTGCTATAGACTGGACTCTGTCTCTTGACCATCAACCACCACCAACATCCCGTGACAGCTGCAGCCTGGGCCCCGGACGGCGAGTCATTCGTGACGACTTCTCTCGACCTGAACAAGCAAATGTGTCACTGGAGTATGCGTGGGCAGCGCTTGTACATGTGGCCCGCAGGATTCCGTGTTCAAGACTGTGCCATCACCCCTGATGGGCGACGCCTAATCGCGGCAGATGTCGAAGAAAAGATTCACGTTTACAACTTCATTACCCACGAAGAAGAGTACTGTCTGCCGCTGAAAAGCAAGCCGACGTCATTGGCTGTCAGTAAAGACTCGCGCCATATGCTCGTCAATTTATCAGAAGGCCAAATACAACTCATTGACATCGACACCACAGACGTTATTCGACGCTTCCAGGGCCAGAAACAGGGCTCCTATATCATTCGAAGCACATTTGGAGGCGCAGCTGAAAACTTTGTTGTTAGTGGTAGCGAAGGTATGTAGTCTCCCTGGTGTGTGCCGAGTCTTGCTTAACATTACGTCAGATTCTCGTGTCTATATCTGGCACAAAGAGAATGGCACGCTGGTAGAGACGCTGGAAGGTCATATCTCGGGATGCGTGAATTCAATATGCTGGAACCCGACCAATCCGGGCATGTTTGCGTCTGCGGGCGACGACTGTCTGGTTCGAATGTAAGAGATATTGGTGTCTGATCCTCCCGCCACAAAACTGACCTCTTCAAGTTGGACTCGCGAACGAGACGCTCACCCCAGTGCCACCATCGCTGATAAACCCCGAGCCGTCTCGGCGAGTGGTTTCGCCCGCACCAGCGCCTTACGGTCGACGTCAAACTTCTAATGAACGCTTCTGCCACCACGGATCGCATTTACGTGCTATTTCGTAATCGATCCTTTTAGAGATTGTGGTCTCTAGGACGAACCTTCTTTCATTTGTTTTCCGGTCTCATCTACCCCTCCTGCATATACACATCATCCCCATTCTTTCGATCATGCGCTCAATACAGGTAGCAGGCGCCGAGTGGATTCTTTTGCTTCTTTCTTGGTCGTGCAGATTGGTATGGTTTTTGCATCCCCTTACCGAGCATAAATTGCCGTGCCTTGCATTTCTGGCCGTACCCATCATCAATTTCATTTTCCCATCGCAACATACAAAGGTCACATGGGATCGTTTCTGTTCTTATATTGTTTGCTGGCAATTTGGGTGATCTGGCATGGTACAGGACGAGTTGAGGTACAGTCCTGCGAGAGTGAAATATGGGGCTTGGTATCATATCTTTAGGCTTTGTTATGCTCCTGTCGATTTGAGGTAATATGTGTGGTCCGTTCATAACTCCAGTCGGGTAGAGTCTGCATCAGATAGTTCGTCCTGTCAATATATACTTATATATATCGAGTCAACGACCTGTATCCCAGCGTTACGTGGATGCATACGTGCATCCTAGATGAGGCTGTTGACTGACTACAGAATACGGCAAGTCTCCTACGTCTTCTTCGTATCAAGCTGGAAGTGGAAAGCGAATCTTTTAATGAAATAAACCCCAAAGTAAAGATAATCCATCCCAAGACATGATCAACGCCATAGTAGAAAACAAGAAAGAGCTTATTGTCCTGGATCACGACCATGCAAGCCATTAATGACTACACTGATAGATCCAGAAGCCCTCGGGTCTCATTGGTGACTGCTTGACGGGGTTAGTGTTTCTATTTCGATGAGATGTCGAAGATAGACTTACTATACGGTTGTATTTCCCCTTCCTCCACGCTATACCTGGCCTTTTAACTAGCTCGCTGGACGGTTGGATACGAGCCTCGTCTGTAGACTCTGGAATGAAGGCAACGCGGTTACCCCACACAATTATCTCGTTCGCGGTCATTAGGCTGGAAACTTTTGAAACGAAAGAGAACGATAAAGCATCCATCTCAGTGCATTTACGAAAGGAGATCCGCCACTGAAACTGTCAGCACAATGTCGCCACACTTGAGGGGAAACAAGACAAGAAACATACCGTTCATAGGCATTTCGTCGATCTGCGTGGAATAGTACAATTCAATGTCCCGCAGAATGCGCACATCGTCGCTGGTAACAAAGTTGATGGCAACACCCTTTCTGCCGAAACGGCCGCTGCGACCGATACGGTGGATGTAGTTTTCACGGTTGGTAGGGAGATCGTAGTTAATGACGAGAGAGACCTGCTGGACGTCGATACCACGGGCCCAGACGTCGGTGGAGATCAGCACACGCGAGTTACCCTGGCGGAAGTCCTGCATGATGCTGTCGCGTTCCTTCTGGGGCATCTCGCCGTGCATGCTGGAGACGGTGAAGTTGGCCTCGCGCATCTTGTCGGTGAGCCAGTCGACCTTGCGGCGGGTGTTGCAGAAGATCACGGCCTGCGTGATGGTCAGGGTGTCGTAGAGATCGCACAGCGTGTCGAACTTCCACTCCTCCTTCTCGACCGCAATGAAGTACTGCTTGATGCCCTCCAGAGTCAGCTCGTCACGCTTCACCAGCACCCGCACCGGGTCCGTCATGAACTTGGTCGTCATGTCGAGCACGTCGTACGGCAGCGTCGCCGATACCACCACCACCTGCGTCGCCGGCGGCAGGTACCGGTAGACGTCGTAAATCTGTTCGCGGAACCCGCGGTTGAGCAGCTCGTCTGCCTCGTCCAGCACCAGCATCTTGATGTGGCGGGTGCGCAGGTGGCGCCGCCGGATCATGTCTGCCACGCGGCCCGGAGTGCCCGAGACGACGTGCTGGCCGTAGTCCAGCTTGCGGATGTCCTCGCCAATGTTGGTGCCGCCAATGCACGCGTGGCATTGCACGTTCATGTAGTCGCCCAGTGCCATGATCACGGATTGAATCTGCGTCGCAAGTTCGCGGGTCGGGGAGAGGACGAGCGCTAGGAGAGCGTGAGTATGGACTACCGTAGCGGCCGGGAATACGACAACTTACCTTGGCTCTCGCGGACAACTGTATCAATCACCTGCAGGATACTGATCGCAAAGGTGGCGGTTTTACCGGTACCGGACTGCGCCTGGGCGATGGTGTCGCGGCCTTTGCAGATCTGCACGATGGCTCGCGATTGCACCGCGGAGGGCGACTCGTAGCCGTACGCGTAGATACCACGGAGAAGGCTCTCCTTCAGGTGCATATCCTCGAAGGTCGGGGCGACCGTCACCTCCTTGGAGGTGTTGAACTCCATGCGGTCTGAGTTTGCGCATTAGTATGGTCGTTCTGTCGCTGTCTCACAGAGTGGTAGGTCATACCATCAGCTCGTCTGTCGATACCGTCCGCCATGATGACAAATTCTGCGTCCTCGAAGTCTCACAGCAAAAACGATGAAGTGACCCAATTCGGTCGATGGTGGAGGAATCCGAGGTAGTTGTCGAGGTCCCTCGATCAGCTCCGCGACTTTTCGCTGCGACCCTCCAAAGTGCCACCGCCCAGATCACGTGAGACCATCTCGCCGCAAAGCTCTCCCCCGAGCACGACACCCTCTGCTTGTTCGCAACCCTCACCACATCGACGAAAACGAGCGAGGCGCAATCTCGTGTGTGTCGCCAATATGTTGATCGAGGAGCAAAGATTTATCCATGAGGACCTGGAGAGGTTGGAGCAGGCCATCGCGGATCGCGTGGTTGATGAACCGCGAAACGTAAGTCGAGAATCCATGCTCTTTATCGAACGGCGCTGACGGTGATAGATTCGCGAGCGGTTGGCGCGCAACCACGAAATCTCCCACTTCTTGAATCGTATCGAAGAACAATCGAAGCGACTCCTGGGAATCTACAAGGATGCGGATGGCGCACGCCAGAGCGAGCTCCAAGCGATCTCGACCGGCGACCAGTTCGAGCAGTTCTACAAAGAGCTGGACGAGATCAAGGACTTCCACAAACGGTACCCCAACGAGCCGGCGGAGAACCTTGAGCAAGCCTATAAGCGCCGCCAGCCTGGAGAAGGCGCCCCCTTCGGCATGGACGTGGACACCATGTTCACTGGCGAGGAAGGCTTTGGACAGTTCCTGGATCTGACGACGCTGCACGAAGACTATCTAAACCTACCCGGTGTCAAACGTCTCACATATACCCAATACCTCGATGTCTTCGATGCCTTCACGCCTCCGCAGATGACGATTAAGCGCGCGAACAAGATCTCCGACAAGTATTTTAAATACGTCGGAGACCTCGCGGGCTACTTGGAGGAATTTATCAAGAAAGTCCGGCCGTTGCAGGACCTCGACAAGCTCTTTGCTAGCTTCAATGACGAGTTCGATAGACAGTGGGAGGCGAATGAGGTTCCTGGTTGGACGGAGGAGAAGGCTGACAATGGCGCCCAAGGGCCCAAGACCGAAGGTACGGGTGAAGGTATCTGGTGCGCCGACTGCGAGAAAGAGTTCAAGAACGAAAATGTGTACAAGAACCACTTGACGGGAAAGAAGCACATTCGCGCGGCCGAAGCCCGCAAAGCGTCCGGCGAGTCCGGCGACAAGCCTGCATCATCTACAGGGAACACGCCCTCTCTTACCCGTCTGAAGGAGCGTGCCGTCGCGGAACGTGAGCACCGTGTTCGCTCTCTGGCTCAGGTTCTTGATCATGAACGTCAAGCTACGCGGGTCAATGTTGAGCGTAAGCAGGGTATGACTGAGCGTGAGCGTCAAATGGAGTTGGAGGCGTTACTGGCCGAGTCCGAGAACCCCGGAGCCGATGGACGTGGTGGTGACCAGTCTGATGACGAGGGCGATGATAAGATCTACAACCCCCTGAAACTGCCGCTTGCTTGGGACGGGAAGCCTATCCCGTACTGGCTGTATAAGCTGCATGGCCTGGGAGTGGAATACCCATGCGAGATTTGCGGTAACTTCGTGTACATGGGTCGCCGCGCCTTTGACAAGCACTTCTCTGAGGCCTTGCACATCTTCGGTCTGAAGTGTCTGGGAATCACATCGAACACCAACCTCTTCCGCGAGATCACTCGGATCGAAGACGCTATCCGGCTGTGGGAGAAGCTTGAGCAGGAACGGAAGAGGGAAAGGGAAAGCCGCGACAACGTGGTGCAGATGGAGGATGCCGAGGGAAATGTTATGCCAGAGAGGATCTACCTGGAGTATGTTGCCCTTTCCCATCCGATAACAGAGATTGACGCTAACTGCTTAACAGTCTCCAAAAGCAGGGCATTCTTTAAAGCCGTGCTCTCCTTTGCCTTGTGCGTCTCAATTTTCCGCATCTATCGCTTCAAAAGCCTGGTGTTCGGTGGGTTCGTTTCTAGTCTTTACATAAGGTTATGATTGGGGTTTATGCTGGTTGGGAAGACTATCTATACCAGTACATGGCAAAATCAGCCATGTGCTTTATGTATTCTACTATAAGATATGACTATCTGCAGACATTAGACCTCCTTGAGAGTATTCCGTATGGATCCAGACTATGGTTATCACGTGAGTTCGCGATCCATGGACGCGCACCCGTGTAGCATTTCTCCTCCATGGCCCAAACCAATTCCTCTTTCTGTATTCTCTGTTCATGGGCATGCGCTCCTTCAATGCGGGCTTTGCTGTATATACACCGACTAAGCTTACATGCGTCTGCTCCAACGAGCACATGGGATCCTACGGGCACGGCTTCCTTGTCAAGTCGGTCCGTACACCCGACAAAATAAATGGGCTTCAAATTTGCACTGCTGTGCGATCTGTTTTCGGCGCTCGAGGATAACAGAATCGTGAAAGCTGCTACCGAGGCGAAGTCCACGAACCCAGATGCGCGCGTCATCACGCGATGGTTCTCGCAGCATGGCAAACGCCTCCATGACAAAGACACGAACCAATTGGCTCTGTTATCGTGCATGTTCCCAGATAAACGCACAGACAGGGTATATTGGTTGCAAGATACATCGCTGGCGAGGACTATCGGCCGATGCCTACTCCTTGGGTCCTCGCGGCGCGAGGAGCTCGAGCGCTGGCGCACCGCCGGTGGAGTGGACCTGGGCCAATGCGTGGAGAATGTCATGCGTCAGGCCGAGAACCACATAATTCCGGGCCAGGAAGTCACGGTCGAGGAGATCGATGCCGCATTGGAGGCCATCGCGTCCCGGTGCCGGTTTTCGGGGCCCCGCGTGCGACGACAACGCACGGCCGTCGACGTGGAAGAGGCCCTGTCGCCGTTGTATCGACGGCTGAGCAGTCGCGACGCAAAGTGGCTCACGCGTATGATCCTCAAGAGCCTGTCGCCGGTCGTCCTGCCGGGATCGCTTGTGTTGAAGAGCTTTCATTTCCTCTTGCCGCATCTGCTCCTGTTCCAGGACTCCTTTGAGGCAGCTTTGAACATGTTGCGCTCTAGTCCGATAGCAAATTTCCCTCCACATCCGGAACCCGGCCTGGCGAGAGACCTGTGCGCCATCGCTTTGCAGCATTTGGACCCATTGGTGGGTGTGAAGATCGGACGGCCAGAGTACTACAAGGCACGGAGTATCAAGCACTGTTGCCAGATGGTTGGGCGCCGACGTGTCAGCGTGGAAAGAAAGTACGACGGCGAATACTGTCAGATCCACATTGACTTGATGAAACGCCCATCATCGATACAGATATTTTCAAAGAGTGGTAAGGACTCTACCGCGGATAGGGCAGACATCATTCAAGTGATCCGGGATTCGCTGCGTATCGGGAAACCTGAGTGTAAAATCTCTCGCCGCTGTGTCTTGGAAGGTGAGATACTAGTGTGGAGTGATAAGCATGGTAAGATCGCGGATTTTCATAAGCTTCGCAAGTTCATCTCCCGGTCTGGCACGTTTATCGGAATAGAAAATGATTCACCGTGAGTCAGCTCGCATTTCTTTGTGGTTATGTATGATTGCTGACAGAACTAGACCCCAGCCATACGAGCGTTTGATGATCGTTTTCTTTGATATACTGCTCCTCGACGATGACGTTTGTCTGAAGAAGCCGCATCGACTACGCCGACTGCTCCTCAAGGACACAATGACTGTCATCCCCACTCAAGCGGACATTGCGGAACAATGGGTGCTTGATTTCTCACGTCCTGATGCGCAGACCAGACTTGAAAACATATTTGCCAGAGGAGTTGCAGAACGCTGGGAAGGTTTCGTATTGAAAGGCTGCGAAGATCCTTACTTCGCAATATTTTCAGGCGACAAGACTGACACCGGTGGGCGTTGGATCAAGCTCAAGAAAGATTATATTCCGGGCTTAGGCGATACTGTGGACCTCACCGTCATCGGAGGAGCATATAAACCCCGCGATGCGTTGGCGCTGAATCAGGCTCGGAAGCTGTCCTGGACTCACTTCTTCATAGGATGTCTTACAAATAAAGACTCCGTCTTGCAGTCCGCAGCAGTCCCTAGGTTCCGGGTGATCGACACAATCGACCAGCATTGCATGAGTGTAAAGCACATGCAAATTTTCAACCAGATCGGCCAGTTCTACGCGTGTAGCCCAGACTCGGGCCATGGCTTTATTATAGATGACCCACCGAAGCATCTACCTGCGATGGACGTCGTTTACAAGACCCCGTTCGTTGTCGAAATGCTGGGCGCTGGGTTCGAAAAACCATCTGGTGCGAGGTTTTATACCCTCCGCTTCCCGAGGATTGTAAAGATCCACTCGGACAGGTCATTCGAAGATGCCGCTTCTTTCGTGGAGCTGCAACGAATAGCAGAGGATGCTCGCGCGGTGTCTGTAGAAGCCGTCGCTGACGAGAAGGCTGAATGGACAAAACGGTTCGGCCTGGCAGCTGGAGCATCACTATATAAGCCGGATCGCTCACAGAGCGCACACTCCGCTACGACTTCATCGCAGTCAACAGGAACTACCACGAGAACATTGGAATCTTCTGGACGAAGAGACCTCTATGGGCGTGGTGATAGGGCACGCGAGAGCTCGAGCCATGAAGCGAGGCAACCCAGGAGAACGAGTCTCGCCGGTGCATCTTCTCGTCCCGTTCCCATCTACGTGGATGACTCGACAGGTTCCGTGTCATCTTCGGATTCCGAGAACCAAGGGAATTTTCTGAAAGATAACGAGAATCTATCATCCCATCAGAACTCCCGCAAGAGGAAGGCCTCAGATAGTGGATATGATTCCACGGAGAAGCCCGCAAAGGCTCGGGGCCTACCAGAGAACGCTAACAGCACCGCCAGCAGAATCGTATTGGAGCCTGCTCCATCTTTCTCCAGGGACATGAGACATGCGACTACACCTCCGACCAACACTCCACTCATCCCAGAACCTCCTTCAAAACACACCGCACGGTCACCACTATCTACCATCCCAGTTTACGTCAGTCACAACATCCCAGGAGATGCAGCTATGATCATACCCAACCGGCCGGCAGACCTGGACGCCTTCCTCACAGCCATCGGATCTGAAGACACAAAATCTCGCTGCAAAGCCTCAAACCCGTACGCAACATCGCAAGATACGGCCCTTGGCTTGATAGCCGCGGGCGATATCCACCGCCTAGGCGAATTGCTTCTCGAACTCACAAACAAGCTATCAGAAACCCTCTCGGCCGCCTCATCGAGATACCCGCGTAGTGGCAAGATTTTTGTTCTTGACTCTGACTTCCTCAAGCTAGGCACCACGGCTGGCGACCTCAGGTTCTGTCTCCGCAAGACGTGGGCCAATATAGGGCGGGAATATTTCTACGCCTGTGTCTCATGGGGCGGTGGAATGGCATCGAGCGCTGGTGGGGACGAGGTTCCTTGTACGCCATGGAATATTGATGCTGGATCTGTCCGCGGTTCACCGTCTATTCCCCGGATTTTAGTTGCATTTGACAGAGAAGAGTTAGAGTGTCTTGGGGAATTCTCTTCGATACAGCCGCTGGTCCATTCCAGAGAACAAGTCGAGGGTTGACGCATCTGGATACAGGGCGTTTGTCCTGTCTTTGTATATATCACGATGAATTATAGAATAACCTATCTTATGTCCGACTCTCGTAACCTCATTGATAATCTATATTAAAATCCTACCAGTCAATGATATATTAAAACTCCACCCGTAGCCGTGAGCCCATATCCTCCAGATAACGCCTCGCTAGCCCAGAAGAAAGAAATATACTATAGAAAGACTACTCATCGCCCTCCCTCCTGGCCCGGACATCCCTCATCAATGCCTTCGCTTCTTCCACCTCCACACCGTCCTGGCATAACTCACCGGCCAACTGATCCGCACGTTCGAGGTCCCCATTACGGAGCGACCAACGAGCCAGCCAGAGCCGCGCTTTCGAAGTCGTCGTTGTTACACCAGTGCCATGCCAGCTTACCTCCTCCTCTTCCTGTTGGTTGAACGAGGATTTACCCTGCCGCGACCCGCGCTGAGTGTCCCCGCCTTCCGATTGACCGTCATCGTTTTCATTATCCGAGGACTCCTCGTCTTCCACGGGCATCTGCCCTGACTCCTGTTGAAGAGTGAGTTCCATGTAGGCGGCAGCCTCTTCCTCGTCACCGAGCCGCTCGTACAGAGTTGCGATCTGATGGAGAGTCTCCGGGTCGAGGATCTTGCGGGCGGCCCCGCCGGTCTGCGATGCGTCGTCGGCATAATATGCCCCCGCGACGAGGGCCCGCTTCAATGCCTTAATGCTCTGCTCGATGCGACCCATTTCAGCGTAACAGGTGCCGACGGCCTGCCACATCTTGGGATCGTAGGGGCGCAAGGCAGCAGCACGTTGGTAGTAGAACAGGGCGTAGAAGGACATGTCGAGGACTTCGTAGGCTTGACCGAGGCCGTACCACGCGCGACAGTCCTTGCGGTTGAGATCGACGGCGCGGCGATAGGATTCAATCGCGGCGTGCGTGTTCTTCATCTCGACATATTCATGCCCCATGAGGATCCAGGCAGAGAGGAAGTTGCGATCCAGTGTGAGTGCGCGGCGGAAGTACATCACCGCTTTTTCGTGCTCGGACTTGAGCGAGTAGTAGTTTCCGACGACACAGCAGGTTTCCGGGCGGAACTTGTCGGTGGCGGTTGCGACTTGGGCTACAAATGCGAGCTGGGGCCGCGCACCCATGACGTAGAGAATGTTCGAGTAGTGATCGAGACTGTCTAGGCGGTGGGGGTGGGTGACGAGGATTTCGGTGAAAATGTCTGATGCGGATTCGAAGTCTTGGGTTCTGTTTAGCAAGGGCTGATTGAGTAGAGAGGGCTTTACGCACCTTTTGAGTGGTAGAATAGCAGTGCTCTCTGTGTCTTGAGGAACGCGCTGGTGGGAAATATCGAGTCAAGCTCGGATAGTGTTTGGTAGGTGTCATCGGTGGCCTGGTACAGCTCCTGGCTGCAATATACATGGAAGATCAGGGTCATGACGTTCTCGGGGAGAAGGCGGAGGACTTGTTTCAACTGTGCAACGTTAACATTTTCCGAGGCTTTCGTTTGAGGAGCAACATACGTCTTCAGTGCTTCCAAGCAGGTCATTGAGTTCCTGCCAAGCGCCCCAGTGGAAAGGGTTCAGATGAACGCTTCGAATGAGCCATTTCTTAGCCTCCTCTTCATTCCGACCCTTAAGAAGCACGACGCCATAGAGATACTCCAGCCAGCCGTGACTGCGATCTTCCAAGCCCTTCTCCTGCTGCTCCGCGAACCAGCCCTCTAAACCACGCGCCAGACCCGGCAGTTCCTTGTTGACAGTCGTGCCCCCGTCCGCCGGCCCCAGTACCATTTCCGTCTCCTCATCCTTCCGCTTTTCTCCCGCCAGATACCTGGCGTATAATGCGAGGAACAGGGATTTCTGACTGAGTCGGGGGTACGGGTTCCGGGCTCCGCCCTGCTCGGTCACACCAGATGACCTCTTCTTCCCTTTCTGCGGGGTCGACGATTTTGGGACTTTTGGCGTTTTTATCGACGCTGTTGTCGACAGGGGAATGGGAGGAATAGTGGGAGGGAGGAACACAGCGGCGCAACGATCATACTCGCGCGTGTCAAAATACGACTTCGCGAGAAGGTATTTGTGCGATTCTTGAGCTTCGAGCAAAGCTTCGGAGGGATCCTGGGTTCGCAAGTACGGGTTCACCGGCACCGGGGGGCTTTCGGTGATATCCATTGGAGATTCGGGGTCCGTATCGTACTGATCGAGTTGCACGACCGAGTCCAGCATCTCGGCGGCCCATTTGGCGGACTGATAGAGGCATCGTTCGGAGCACTTGATCGCGGCATCCTCCAAACGGAACTTGAGTTCCTGGATGTTGTCTTGGGTGAATTGGGGCGGCATGCTGACAACTGGCTGAGAAGGGCACACAGAAGGAGAAGAAGTATGAAGCGTGAAGATGCAAACAATAATACGCCTGCCCGATTGGGACGGGCGACAAACAAAGCAAACGGCAGAAAATCCACACCGCGGGGCAAACCACAATGATCTTTCTTTCTCCGCCCGCTTTTTCGCCTCGTTCCCCCCATCGCATTTCTTCCCCTCCCCATTCACCTTCCTCCGCAATGGCTACGAAAACCGATCGCGCTGCCTTCGAGGCGGTCTTCACTGAACTCGCCCAGGACATACTGGACCATGCGAAGAAATACAATCTCCCCGACAATGCCATGCAGTGGCTTGAGAAGGTACCGCACCAGCGCCAACCCCTCAGGGGTTCCCCCAGCGCATTCCTCAATTGCGCCCATCCGTCATGTCCGAGCCGAGCATCATATCATTGATCTAACGCCGATTTTCGCTCTCACATCTAGGCCCTCAATGTCAATGTCCCCGGCGGAAAGCTCAACCGCGGTCTCTCCGTTCCCGACACCGGTCTTGCGCTCCTGAAGAAGCCCCTGACCGATGAACAATTCAAGCACCTCAGCATGCTGGGGTGGCTCACCGAGCTGCTGCAGGCATTCTTCCTCGTCAGCGACGACATCATGGATAGTTCCATCACGCGTCGCGGTCAGCCCTGCTGGTACCGCCAGCCGGGAGTCGGTCTTATCGCCATCAACGACGCCTTCATGCTCGAGTCCGGCATCTATCTGATCCTCAAAAAGTACTTCCGCTCCCACCCGGCTTACGTGGATCTCATTGAGCTGTTCCATGAGACCACCTGGCAGACCGAGCTCGGTCAGCTCTGCGACCTGATCACCGCCCCCGAGGACAACGTCAACCTCGACAACTTCTCCATGGAGAAGTACATGTTCATCGTCACCTACAAGACCGCCTACTACAGCTTCTACCTGCCCGTGGCGCTCGCCCTGCACTACCTTCAGCTCGCTACGCCGCAGAACCTCCAGCAGGCGCACGACATCCTCATCCCGCTGGGCCAGTACTTCCAGGTGCAGGATGACTACCTGGATGCCTACGGTGACCCGGCCGTCATCGGCAAGATCGGTACCGACATCCAGGACAACAAGTGCTCGTGGATGGTGAACCAGGCGCTGCAGCGCTGCAGCGCTGAACAGCGCCAGGTCCTCGATGCCGCTTACGGCCGCAAGGACAACGAGCTGGAGGCCAAGGTCAAGGCGGTCTACCGCGAACTGGATCTGGAGAAGGTGTACCACGAGTACGAGGAGAAGACAGTCGGGGAGATCCGCAGCAAGATTGCGGCCATCAACGAGGCCGAGGGTCTGAAGAAGGAGGTCTTTGAGGCCTTTCTGGGCAAGATCTACAAGCGTTCCAAGTAAGCGGACGCACACGATACCCCCTTTGTCCTTTGATTGTAGCGGAAAACATCTAGTATTTTTCTTTCCAATGTAGACGCTGCATGGTCTATAGAAAGCATACGTGAGACGCGAATAGAATCATAGAACGATTCCACAAGGCTTCGCTTCCTTCCCCTTGGTTGAGGGCCACGTAGAAAATGGTTGACCGGGCGAAACCGTTGGGACAAGTGGATCGGCCGAAGGAAAAGGGGAAATTTTCTAGACAAAAAGGGACTGCATGGATCGACAACGGTGGCAGTTAGCGCAGCACCTCGCAGAGATCTAGCATCTAACTATTCTCTCTCCTGTCCTTTCTCGAATACTGCACACAGAACAAGTCTTTCTTCCTTCCCTGTGGCAATCAGCATCGTCCAGGCCAATCTACCCGAACCGTCCCCTGAACCAGCGCCCAACGAGCCGAAACCGCACGGGAAGGCAAAGAAATTACCACTTGGCAGATGGATCCATGGCCGGCGGCCCTCTAGCCTCCGATACACAGACAAAATGGCCCGTTGTTGTCCTAATCCAGCAAAGTGAGGGTCCACTTAAGACCACTCAAGAAGCTCCTGTGGCGATGCCTTTGACCGTCCCAGTCTCCTAAGGGGAAAAGGATCAGGAACACGAACACATGTGATGGAAAAAAATCCACAAAAAAAAATATTGACCCGGGGTTTGAGGGTTTTTTGGCGCGTTGTTTAAATCGCATAGAGTGCCCACTATTTTTTCTTTTCTTCTTGTAGAAGTAATAGGAACTGATAGAGAGAGAGAGAGAGAGGTGCTTCAATCGCCATGGCTACTAGTACTATGACACTGCGCAAGTCGCCCGAGGTGCAGGAGGACGAGGTATGTCCCCAGATCAGGGGAATTGGAATTGGATTGTCTGCTGGGAGTCGTTCTAATTGTGTCCCAGTCCGTCCCCAGCCTGAAAACCCTCAAGGATGCGATTCCCAAGGACTGCTTCGAGTCGTCGGTCGTCACCTCGCTCCTCTACCTAGCGCGCGACATCCTCTACTGCGCGGCGCTCACGTACGCCGCCTTTCAGATCCACCTGCTGCCCTGGCTGTCCCTGCGCGTGGCCGCCTGGACCGCATACGGCTTCCTCCAGGGCTGCGTGGGCACCGGGCTGTGGATTCTGGCGCATGAGTGCGGCCATGGCGCCTTCTCGCGCTACCAGGGCTTCAACGACTTCGTCGGCTGGGCCACGCACTCGTTCCTGATGGTGCCGTATTTCTCGTGGAAGTTCACCCATGCGCGCCACCACCGCTACACCGGCCACATGGAGAAGGACACGGTGTTTGTGCCGTGGACGGACGACCAGCTGGCGCAGAAGAAGAACGTGCGCCTCGAGCAGCTCAAGCACCTCGCCGAGGAGACCCCCATCGTCTCGTTCGTCCAGCTCGTCGCCCACCAGCTCTTCGGCTGGCAGCTGTATCTGCTGGTCAACGTCACCGCCGGCGCGAAGAGCTGCCCCGACGGCTCCGCCGAGGTGTGGCCCGCCAGTCACTTCAACCCGTTCAGCCGCCTCTTCACCTCGTCGCAGTGGATCTATATCGCTCTGTCGGACCTGGGCCTCGCCATCATGGGCGCCGTGCTGTACTACGCCGCCACGCAGATCGGCGCGTGGAACGTCGTGCTGCTGTATGTTGTGCCGTATTTCTGGGTGCACCATTGGCTGAGTATGTCTCCAACAACATCCACCGTCGCAAGGAACCCATCCGCTAACATAGTCTCAGTTGCCATTACCTACTTGCAACACACCCACCCCGCGGTGCCGCACTACACCGCCGAGACCTGGACATACACCAAGGGCGCCCTGGCGACCATCGACCGCACCACCGGCTTCATCGGCCGCCACTTCTTCCACGAGATCATCGACTACCACGTCGTGCACCACCTGTTCAGCCGCATCCCGTTCTACAAGGCCGAGCGCGCCACTAAGGCCATCCAGCCGCTGCTGGGCGAGAACTACCACGAGCAGAAGGACGAGAGCTTCCTGTACTCGCTGATGATGACGTTCCGCAAGTGCATCTATGTCTCGGACAAGGGACGCGGCATGCCCGGCGTCCTGCATTTTGTTCGCGCGGAAGAGAGCCAATAGTCGATCATGATACCCTTTTCGTTCGGAAACGATGTTTTGGTGGGCTTGTTCGGAGTGCTGTGCGCTCTTCGAGGGTTGGATCTTATTATATACGTTCACGGCCGATTGATAGAGGATAGAGTCGGTGCTATAGATCACCGGCAGATAGACTTATAGACCAATAGATGTGCATGGTGAATGGCTTAGAATGGAGGCTCCTGCTGAGCCGGTATAATCGTTCAACCGTATGACTTGAGGTACTTGACCAGGCCTACTGGCGGTATGTGTTCACAGTTACCAAAGACTTGGATGGTTCATAAACGTATCAGCTATCTGTCAATTGGGCACGTACAACACCGTTCTGCGCAGGAGGAATTGACGCGACTTGCCCGCTCGCCAACTTACTCGAGTTGGCCCTTACCATTCAGCTTCGCGGAGTAGGTGCGCTTCCAAATTTCCACCTCGCCACCTCCGTAGATCACTCCCACGCGCATAGTCGAGAGCAGGTTGTGTGCCGCATTAGAATGCTGGTAGACCCCGCCATTGAAGGTGGCGGTGGCATCCTTCCCAATGGCCGAGGAGATGAACGCTTTGCCGCCCGGGTGCTCTTGAATGAACTCGGCCACATCATAAACGACCCCGGCAATGGCGACCAGCGCTCGCCCACTAGCCGACTCGGTCTGGAACTCGTCCCATGTCATGGCGGGCAGCTGAGAAATCGGGGTGCCCCAATCGAGCTTGGACCGCCGGATATCGAGCTTCTTTTGCTCCTGCTGTAGTCGGCCCTTCTCGATTTCGTTCTGCCTGAATTGCTTCAGATCATAGGCCAGACCCAGTTGCTTCCACATCCAGATCGACCACTTTGTCGGATCATACTGCCACCACTGGATCGCATTCCGGTAATCCGAGGGGAACTCGTGATGGAAGTTATGATAGCCTTCCCCTAGTGTTACGAGAGCTGTGATAACATGATCGCGAGGCGAGTTCCGATCGTCAAACGGCTGCTCTCCTATCCAGTGGGCCAAAGAGTTGACGCAGAAGGTGGCTTGCTGGACGAAGCTCGCCCGTAGAATCCCCGCGTAGATAAAGCCACCCGCCCAGTCACCCCAACCAATGCCGCAAACCAGGGTAGGGAAGATAAGGCCCATAAAAAGCACAGCCTTGATATAGTGTCTGTGCTGCCAGATCACGATTGGGTCCTCGTTCAAATCAGTGATGTCCGCCCGCCCAATATTCTTCGGGTTTTGTTTGATGACCATCCAGCCAATGTGAGAATACCAGAAGCCCTTGCGCACGGAATAAGGGTCTTTTTCTGTGTCGGTATACCGGTGATGGGCGCGGTGCCCCCTCGACCACCATCGAATAGAACCCTGGCAGGCGCCAACGCCGACGGCCGCCAGATAGATCTTGAGAGGGGTTGACGCTCGGTATGAAGAATGCGCCCATAGACGATGGTAGCCTGTTGAGACGTTATACGTTCGTCCCTTGTCATCCATTGAAGCTATTGCTGTACATACCGGCTGTAATGCCCAACCCGGTGTTAAAGTAGTAGAGAATGGCAAAGGCCGCTGTGGCTCGCTGTAAGGGATGATGATAAGCAGCGACGAGGCCCACGAGTGGGATCACGATGATGAAGAAGACGCTTAGCCAGTTGACATGCTGGTACCAATTTCGCCATGTAACTGGCCTCTCCGTGATGTGAGGAGTTCTCGTGGAATTTGAGGCTGCCATTGAAGATCAAATTTGTGGGAATTGCATCGAGACATTCTTCTGGGCAGGAACTCATTAACATAAGGCCACAACCGTGACGGAAACTGTTGCATGATCTATTTGTTGGGTCTTGTTGGCCGGCTTCGTTGGGGTCATAGCAATGTACTATACAGACAGAGCGAAGCATTGTTGAGCATCAGCTCACATACCCTGGCGAGCCTCATCGGTCAGCAGAAGGCGCTCGTTCCCAACATCCCAACATAGACTATAACGCTCCCAATCGGATGCATTCGAGATGCGAGCTTTACATCGGTGGTGTGATTCATAGTACGGTCACTGGCGTCCCGTTGCTTTGTCATTAAGGTGGGCTGACTGGGCATTTGGCTGGTCAATATCTCAGCCTCAGACGGTTCAGCCACAGAGTACGCCCATGTGAGGCGTTCAAGTGATGAATCCTAATGGATTTGTTGACCAGATCTGTCCAACGTCTAACAGCGTCTGCAGCATCTCAAGAAGTCGATGCTCCTCCTTAATGAATGGGCTCCATAGAGCACCCCCAGGGGTCTCGCGACTCGAATAGTGACAAGCTGCTCGATCAACTGTCTGAGATCTAGAACAGGTATGTATCAGAGCAATTGGCCTCCATGGTACGGTCGCTGTCTTCGCTTGAAGGAGAAAAGTAGAGATGAGCCGGAAAGAGTGAAGCTGGAATGGATGGTCAGTTGTAAAGAGGCATGCACGTGATTTCAGCCACGAGCTTACTTCACAACATCAACTCCTTGCTCTCTATTTCCTACTCCTCTTACTCCTACTCCTACTCCCTCTCCCTACTCGTACACTTCTCCTTTGTCTACCACAGCGCCATCCCATCTACGGACTAAATCCCGTCCGGCATACGCGTCTCAGGGGGGTCCGACCCCACAACCATGGACTTTCCCGCCATTAATTCCGACGGCGCCAAGAAGCTTCGTCGTCTTTAGCAGCGTCGGTGGATCGTCAACCAACCGATTGCATGGAACTAATCATCCGCAAACTGTCATGAATCTGAACGCGTGCGCTCCTACTCCAACAGGAGAAAAATGATGGCTGCGGTTGCGGAGTAGGGCTCAGGTTCTTTTTACCATCGAGACTGATCACATCCACGTTGCGGTCTAGTCAGTTCTATCTGAACGAGGGCGAGGGAGCGTGCAGAGTGGAAACTATGGAACCTATGCCGGTCCTAATGAAGATCTTCGGCATGGCCAGGTTCTCCAGGTACCGGCTGGGATTTCGCGATTCTCGCAGAACCACTCCATGATAGGTAGTCAGGTATCTACCTTCTCTGTACTCCGTCGTACATAGCTCTCAGCCCTGTTGTGAGCCAAGATCGATGTGGATCTGGTCAGCGTGAAGCCAACACACAGCAGCGATAGCCAGTGGATCTCCGCGCGTCAGTGATAAGTGCCGGAGGACGGATTTCATTGCCCTGTGGTTATTTTATTTGGCTTTTCCCCGCGTGCTCGCGTTGATCTCTCCCCAGATCTGTCTCATCGCTGGACGCTGTCCATCCGCCGATGCTCGATATACCCAGATGAGGACCCTGCTGGGCAACTTGTTGGCCCTCGTGGTCGTAGGCCTCGCATCTGTTCGTGCCGATTTCGGGCCCTACTTCCAGTCGACCGCATACGATGAAGGGGATTACGGCGCTTGGCCAACGGAGACATATCGGACCACCCCTATCATAGGCCCGTCGCTCAATTACATCCGGTATAGCCCGGCCTGCAACGACGGCCAGTATACGCTGATTGCGCCCCGAGGCGGTAGTGTGCGGTACCCTGGGCCGATGATCATCGACTCAGACGGGCATCTCGTCTGGACCAAGTACTACGGACAAACATACAACCTCAACATATACCGCTTCAAAGGCCAGGACTATCTGACCTTCTGGGTCGGCGATGACGGCATCGTCGGCCACGGCGACGGCACCTACTACATGGTAACACCACCGCACCCGGACCCACGCCCACCCTGCTAAACCACTCGCAGCTGGACTCCTCCTACCAAGAGGCCTACACGATCCGCGGCGCGAACGGCCTCCCCGCGGACCTCCATGAGTTTCACATCACGCGCGACGAGACGGCCGTCTTCAGCATCTACGAGGTCCGGCCCGCGGACCTGCGCTCCGCCGGCGGCCCCGAGAACGGCTGGATCTGGGACGGGACGTTCCAGGAAGTCGACATCGAGACGGGGGAGCTCCTCTTCCAGTGGCGGGCGTCCGAGCACGTCAACTTCACCGACGTTTACCGCGGGTTCGAAGGCAACGGCGAGTCCGCCGACCACCCATGGGACTTCTTCCACATCAACAGCATCGACAAAGACGCCAAGGGCAACTTCCTCGTCTCCGCGCGCTACGCCAACTGCCTCACCTACATCGACGGCCGCACCGGTGCCATCCTCTGGCGCCTCGGCGGCAAACACAACGCCTTCACCGACCTCTCCGACGGCGCCGCCACCAACATCACCTGGCAGCATCACGCGCGCTTCCGCGACAATGGCACCGCGCTGACGGTCTTCGACAACGCCTCGCGCGGCGTTGGTGCTCCCGCCTACGCCTCCCGCGGCCTCTACCTCGACCTGGACACCGAGCGCATGACCGTCGCCGTCCGGCACGAGTACCGCAACCCCCACCCCATCAGCAGCCAGTCGCAGGGCTCCGTGCAGGTCCTCGACAGCGGCAACGTGCTGCTCGGCTACGGCTTCGATGCCGCCTGGACCGAGTACAGCATCGACGGCGACGTGCTCTGCCACGTGCATTTCGGCCCGGAGTCCGGCTTCGGCGATGGCAACATCATCTCCTACCGCGTCTTCAAGCACGACTGGGTGGGACTGCCTACTTCCTCCCCCGACCTCGCCGTGTACGCCTACGAAGCCGCCGTCAGCTGGAACGGCGCCACGGAGGTCGCGACCTGGGTGCTGGAGGGGACCGATGACCCGGACGCGGCCGAGAGGGCGGAGGAACCATACGACCCCTTCACCTTCTTCACTGCGCTGCCGAAATCCGGCTTCGAAACCGTCCTCCCCATCCCAGAAGACGCAGACTGTAAATACCTCCGGGTGCTCGCGCTCAACGCCACGGGGCATGTCCTCGGGTCCACGAAACTCGTCGAATGGGACCCAACCTCGCCGGAGGCAGCGGTCAGCCACGGCGACGAGGACGACACCTCGGGGCTGTCCGCGACGCAGGTGCGGTCGGTGACGTTCTTCATGGTGGGCTTCTTCTCGGCGATTGTCCTCCTCGCTGCGGGCTGGGTCGTCCGTCGCCAGCTTGCGGCGCGGCGCGCGGCTCGGCCGTCCGATGACAAGGAACGGGGGAGCTGGCGACCCCTGGACGGGTTCAATGGCGACGAGGACCTGAGCGAAGGCGAGATGAGTGATGACGGAATTGAGTTTTCGTTGATAGGGCAGGGGGTGAGTCGGATGTCGCAGTAGGTATCATGTAGTTGATAATGTATAATATGGCATAGCAGACAGTATTACGATTTTTACGAGGAACCCATGCAGATAGACAATGTATTCAGCGGAGTGCAACTAGACTAGCGAGCGCAGTCCTAAAGAGCGAATCACTCCGCAAATCAGTCAACCAAGCCCCAGCCCACCACAGCGGACAGCGTTTAAGCGGACGCAGCCTCCAGACGTCTGAATCCGCCCTCGGCGGCAACCTTCTCCTGCAGCAGCGCCATGCGCTTCTGGTCACCAAGCGGATCGGCGGACTCGCCCTCGAGCGCCCAGCCCAGGTACTCATTGGTGTAGTTCGCCTGGAAACTGGCGTCCAGAATACCCAGACGCTTGCCGTAGTTGGTGACCTTGGCCCAGTCACGGGCAACGTTCTTCAGGTCGCGGCTGAAGTAGGCGAACGAGCGCTCGAAGATCTTGCGGTTGACGGGGGTGCCCATGGCCGGCTTGACGTCGACGTAGAGCTCGTAGGCGTCGGCCGGGTTGGCGAGGACGTCGTCGGTGGCGCGCTTGACGGCGCGCAGGAAGGCGCGCACCTTGTCCGGGTTGGCGGCCAGGAAGGCGTCGTTGGCGATGTACAGGATCGAGCAGAAGCAGCAGCAGCCCAGCTCGGCGAGCTGGTCGATGCGCAGCATGCGGACGTCGTCGCGGGGACGGCCCTGCGACGCGAGCCACTCGGCCAGCTCGACCATCTGCACGTTCTCGAGACCGATGCCCGCGTCGATGTCGCCGCGGATGATCGCCTTGGTCACGTTCATGCCGCAGCGCACGGCGGTGTAGTCGTCCGCGGTCATGCCGTAGTACTTGGTGAGTTCGTCGATTTGGATCTGAGCGGGTCCCTGTTAGAGATGGTCTGGAGGTAGAGGAAGAAAGAAAGTACCTTGCCAAACTCGCCGACGTAGCCGATCCGCTTGCCCTTCAGCGAGCGGAAATCCTCGGTGATGCCGCTGTCCTTGAGGTAGACGACACCGGTGAAGGGCTCGTCGAGGAGAGAGCCGATCGAGGTGACGGGGAAGTTGCGGGCTTTGGCCTGCGCGAGTTAGTGCTGGATTGATATGGCGGGTGTGGAAAGACACGTACGGCCAGGGTGTGGATCATAGCCTTGAATCCCATGTCGACTTTGCCGCTGCCGATGATCTCGGTGACATCGGAGGGGTCGTTGGGCTCCAGCAGGGCAACCTTCAAGCCTTCATCCTTGAAGTAGCCCTTGGCCTGGGCCAGGTACAACGGGGCGTGGTAGGGCGTCGCGTGCCTTGCGCCACTTAGCCTGGATCTAACATACAAAACACGAGAAGAAGAAAAGAATACCAGTTAGTCAGGAAGGTGATCTTGTCAGTCGACATTTTGGCAGATCGGTCCGGTCAAACAAAGTCTGCAAGGTGTTAGCAGAGAGACGAATCTCTCGTCTCTTCGACAAGGGGAAAGGTAACAGTCAATGCCACGCATGTCCTTTCGCTAGTATTATCTAGATCAAGTTATGACAGTATAATCTCAGAACGACCGTCTCTCTGAAGGTTCAGATCGACGGCCGAACACCTGTCATGCGCGAGCTGACTGTTATACTATGTACGATACCTTGATCCTGAGGCCATAGCGAAAGACCCGAGGGGTGGACGGACTGCACCCGCATGTCGTACCAGTTAGTAAAGCTGGTTTGAATCGATGGATGGTCGTGTGGATCGAAGTTGGTGAAAGGGTCAGACGGCGACGGAGGGACAGAGGGTCTGGGAGATTTATAGCAAGAAACCCGTGCGGATGTCATCACCGGGTCCAAACCTGCTGTTTTCGTCTCACCGGATGGCACGAAAACCCCTGCTGGGTCTTATTGGCGTGGACGGTGGTCGAGTGAACTCTATGCGGGTGTCCCTCATCACGACGACTCTTGCTATTGCTCATCCCCGCTCCGCCCGACCCGCAGCGAAGCCCGAGACGGACCGCATCACTCCGTGCAGGCCGCGGGGATGAGTTGTTGCGTCTCCATTGGAAGAAGCTGGCCAGGATGGAGGAGGGTTACAAGGGGCAGCATACAACAGAATGATGTCAATTGGTCGTGGTGCAATGCAGCAACTTGGACGCTAACGTCTCCCCCGCCAGGGATCAATAGTATTCATCTGGCACCATCACAGCAAAATGCAGCAAAGAAACAACACAACGGCTATGAGAAACCATGAGAAATGCAACAATAATCGAACAAGAGAAACGGTCAAATGCAGAGGGGTTAGTTAATCACACGGTGCTTTAGATAATCCAAAAGCACAGAATATATATCGTCGAAACTGCGAGAAGCTTGGGCCAGTTGGCGTCACCGTGCACATCTGTCGATCAGCGCCCGCCATTAACCGATATGCGGTCCAGTGGTGACGACGGCCGATCGGACGATTTCTTCATGCGCAACGTCAGTGGAAACAGGTGGTCATCCGACTCTTCTTCCTCGCTGGTCCTGCGCAAATTAGCATCGTTGCTTGCGAGAGATACTCGGCGAGACCTACGGCAGCCGCCATGCAATGTAATCCTCCGTGCTCAGTCCTTCTTTCACTTCCTGGAGCGAGGCAAAATCTCCCGGGGTCATCATGCCCGAGCGATCTCTCGGGGAGCCAGGCACAGACAGTGGGCGCGAGATCTTCTGTTCGGTACCGCCGATAATATCGTAAAAGTCCTCTGTGCCGTCAAACGACGAGGGATACGCTGCGAAATGATTAGTATTATTTTATCCATCGAAAAGAAATGGGAAGAGGGAAATACCGCGCCGGAGTGCCAGCTGGCGAGCTTTGACATATTCCAGTCCCATACGCTTCCAGTCGAGAAGATCGCTCAGTCGCTCCGTGCGGTTTCGCTGGTTGATACGCTGTCGGCGACTCTTCTGCACAAATTGGTACATGAATTCGGTCAGCTGGTTCACAGAATCGTCCACCCCCTTCATCCGACGATCCACAATATAGATTCCGTAGTCGGACGAGTTCTCGATGAGCTCCTCCATGTAACATCCAAAACCGGAGAGATTGGTCGTGATGCTGGGAACCCCCATCACCGTACATTCGGCGGGCGTGTATCCCCACGGCTCATAGTAGGACGGGAAGACTCCCAGGTGCGTGCCACGAACAAAGTCATCGTAGTCCAGCGGCAGCACGGGGTTGGAGGAGTTCAGGAACTCCGGGTGGAAGACAATCTTCACGCGGTCCGACGAATGGTTGAAGAGCTGCACGCGACGGATCTGGTTCAAGATCGGATCTTCTGAATCGTTGACCATGTTATGGGTGACAATGGGCGGCAGCGTGTGTCGCTTCATCGCGAACAGGCGCCGACGGAGTAGCACGCGATCTTGACTGGCCATCAGGTCCTTCTCGTCCGGCATGTTCTCGCCCTCCTTCCACGCGAGACACCGCTCGTACATTCTCTTTCCGATGCCCTTCTCGATGATCTCGATTGTGTCCCGCAACGACTTCACGACGGCCTGTCCCTTGAGAGCCTCCACAGCCAGGGACGTCGTCTGTGCGGGCATGATGATGAAGGCCACCACCGTCGTCTTCGACCCACTGGACTTGAGCCGATGGTTCAGGCGGGCCAGACCCTCGATGAACATGTCCACGCCTTTGTTCCGGAACTCGTACCGACCCGCCGTGAAGACGTAGAGGGTGTTATCCAGGTCGAAGTCATTATGGCCGTAGAAGTGTCCGCGCACAAAGTCGTTGATTTTCTCCTTAGACTGCGAGTGGAGATTCTGGAACTCGTGCACAGCGGAGAACTTTTTAACGTTCAGCCCGTTGGGCAGTACGCCGTCGGGCTTGCGTTTGAGCAAATGTTCGCTTTCGAACGCGGTGATATGGGAGACGGTGGTAAACACGTCGGCAGAGTGGGCAGCCGCGCGTTCGATGCAGTATCGGTGATAGATGCCTCGTTTACCGGCTTCGGCGTCGACATCAAAGTACTGGAGGTTGTTGTAGAAGTCGACGGAACCGGCACAGAGATAGCGACCGAGAAGAGTCGCATGGGTGGTGAAAATGGTGGTCAGGTCCATGTGGCGCTTCTTCGTCAAGGGGAGGGCCACTCCGGCGAGCCATTCGTGGAAATGAGCGACCACGGCACGACGACGCTCGTGGGCGATGAACTAGACGAGATTAGCGGAGCGCACGTTACTGGTGTTCTCGTCGATCGTACCTCACCCAGGAACCAGGCGACCAAGTACCCAAAGACGATCGCTTCGTTGGTCTCGGTATCCGCTGCGGGGGAGGGGATACCGGCGAGGTTCCAGAGATCGCCTTTCCACTCATCCAGATACTTGTAACCAGTGCCGGTGTCGATCAGAAGCACGCGGGGAGCGCCCTCGATCAGCCAGCGGCCGTAGACAATATCAATCCCGCGCTCCTTCATGGATTGGATGGTCTCGAGCATGCGAGGGTTAGAGGGGGTCAATTCTTCGACCTCCACCGCCGCGGAGGCGCGGTTGAGAGGCCCGATGAGGGTGTATCGGTCGCCATACTCGGCGGTGGTGACGGGAGCTTTGGACTTGAGCACGGAGTAGATACCTCCGACGCGGTTGGCGACTTCGGTGGCAATTTCGAACAGCATGTGGTTGCGCACATCGCGCTTAGGGGGATCGGACTCGTTCTCGTCCGCAGGCATGGTGAATGGGGAGGGAGAATCGAAGCTCGTGTGGAAGTGAGGGGAACTCAGGGAAGTCGGGAGTGGCAGTGATTAGAACGAGGGAAGGGGGAAAAAAGTCAGAGAGACACGGGAGCGACAAAGACGTGAGGATGAACGAAGAAGGAATTGGAAAACGACATGGATCTGGGGGGCGTTTGGGGCTAATGCGGTGGTGGTGCAGGGAGTCAAGCGCGAGGAGGAGCTCGTGCGGAGAGGCTGGCAGCGGGTGGCGGGAGAAAGAACCGGTTTTGTACCTTTTTGGTTTTTTCTTCTTTTTCTTCCTCTCGCTCTGTTCAAGTATTTCTATATTTCTTTTTATATAGATTGATCCATTGCTTAATATTCTCTCAGAATCAATTCAGTGAGACAGCCCGAGGAGATGCAAGCACGATAGTGCTGTAGCACAGACCGTCATCGCCCCGTCTCTCTCTCCACAATAATACGACCCGGTCGCTCAGGTGATCTGGTGAGTCCAGGGTCTTTCACCGGGCCAGACTGCTACTGATCCGGTGGTGGATAAACGTGGTGGAGGACTACTGCATTCGGATGTTGTGTCTGGAGGTACTCCCATTGATTGTAGGAAGGATTATCTACGGTATATATAAGATTCTATGGAATACAGTATGTAATAGATGCATGATGCTAAATACTTAAAAGGTAATATCAGCATCACTGATATTACTCCGTACTAGTACAGTATTGTACAGCAGATAAAGCTGCCCGTGGGGAAGCTCCATGATGACGTCATCTCCATCCAACCCTAAACGGCAGCTGCTTCACAACTACCATATAAGACTACACAACCACCTGTACAACGACTATACAGATCTATCCTCAACTATCCAGCATATCCATACTGTCAACGCATGACAAAATGCCACGTGGTATCTCCTGCGGTTTACGGAACTTGTAGCACACTCCTCGACTCCGAATCCAATCCTCGTTATACACAGTAATGCACATCGAGTGTCGGCTTCATTTGCAATATAAATACGCCGTCGAACTCGTCAAAATGGTGCAAAATCCTCGTCCTCGTAGACGCACCTCTTGCAATGGCCTTCAAATCCAGTGCGAGAGCCGCTGGCCATCGCCTTCAGTCTCTCTGGCGCTCCCTGCGACAACAAGTCCCCATCTCCATCCGCATCCACATTTACCGTCGCGGATCTGCAGAGTACAATGGCGTCTCTAAGAACGCCGTCTCGACTCCCATGGATACAGACCACCTGCGCGACTCTCATACCCAGACGCACCGTCTCGTCGTGACGAATCCAGATCCAGCGCCAGCCTTTGTCCACGAACCCGCAGAGCCAGCACCTGAGCCGCGTCGCATGTCTCCGTCGACCGTGCAACTGGCGCATCTACTCATGGATACTGACTACCTCACGCCCCAGCATGAAGAGCAGCTACGTCTTATTCTGCAGGCTGGCTACGCGGCGCAGGACGCCCGCCCAATGCGTTATTCTCCTTCTGACGAGCTCTTCTTTGACGTCTAGACATAGACAATACACTAGACGTCTCCATTATCACCTCTCGTAGATTCGCATCCCATACAAAGAAAGCCGTAGATCTATAGGTCCTCTAAGTCAACGCCACCATCTTCCCAACCACCTCATCCTCCATCCATGACAGCTGCACAACCTCCTCCATGCGCAGCACTCTGCCCACGCCAATCTTCAATCGCCCATCTTCCACCATCCGCACCATCTCCGCCAACGGCGTGCGCATAAACTCCTCCTCCGACCCCGAGTACGCCGTCAGCCTCGTCTCCGACGGAATCAGCTCCATCACATCAACCCTTGCCACACTCCCCTCCTCCCCGCCCACCGTCCCCGCCAGACACACCGTCCCGCCCTTCCGCGCACACCGCAGCGAATCCCGCAGCGTGCGCGCGCCCACCAGCTCCAACACCTTGTCAAACCCGTCCACGCCCCTCCGCCGCATCTGCGTCGCCACCTCCCCGTTGTCAATCCACACCTCGCGCGCCCCAGCCTCGCGCAGCACGCCCGCGCGCTCAGTCTGCCGCGTCGTCGCCGCTACAAACGCCCCGTGCGTCATCGCGATCGCGATCGCGGCCAGTCCGACCGTCGTCGTTCCGCCCCGGACAAGCACGCGCTCGCCCGCTCGCAGCGCCAGCCCGCGGATCACTGCACCCCACGCGGTGGGGAGTAGCGTCGGCAGTGCACCGAGTACTTCCCAGCGTATCTCGTCCCCATCTGCTCCGCGGCGCGGTCGACGGAGAATATGCACCTGCCGCGCTGGGACGCAGGTATATTCTGCGTATGCGCCGTCAAACGACCGCCCCATCCCACTTCCTGCGGTGGCGACCACGCTTCCGCGCGGAAATGTCTGTTCCAAAGCTGCGCTGCCTGCCGCGTCGACGACGCCGACGGCTTCGCTGCCTGGGATACGGGATGGGTGCGCGGATGCGGGGTGTTGGTCTGCACGGGGACGCAGGTCGCCGCGGTTGAGGCCGAAGGCGTGCACGCGGATGCGGATGCTATCGGCGGCGGGTGTCGGGAGAGGTACGGTTTTGAGGCGGAGGTGTGGGTGGTAGTCGGGGGGTTCGGGGTTGAGGATGATTGCTTTCATTGTTTTCATTGCGTGGGTTGGGGTTGGTTCAGGTTATGGTGGTTGTTTGGTGGTCGATGGGCCTGAGGTTAAGGTGGTGAGGGGCTGCTGCATGCAGGTACTTGCAGATACATGTGAGCTTTGTATGTCTATTAAGTAGCACTGTGTCAGTGTCGACTGTGCTGAGATGGTGGTGGTGTGTCGTTCATAGTTGAAGGATCTAGAGCCTGTGGTTATGATTGGACGTAGATAGGAGTAGTAAACCTGATAGATTGATTATCTAGGGGCTGATTGCTATGCTGAACATAGGAATAGAGGATAAAATAAGAATTAACAGAATGTTGAATGGGAGGGTAACTAGGGAAGTACTGGTCTCGGTATATCGTGTACCTAGATGGAATGTACTCCATAGTGCAGCTGCGGTTACAGTCCGCCACCCTTTGACGACCACACTCCACACATTCCAATTCTACCAAGGCATGTACCTGAACGGCGACGATACTATCACTTTTTTCCCTACAGCTCCATCTCCATACTAGGATTCAAGGTACAACAATCACATCTAGACCACAGTATAGGGCCCGGCAGATGAGGTCATCTACTCCACAATGACTTCACCATGCGGTCAGCTCGCCCGCTCAACCAGGCATACATGGACCATGACGCTCTCCATGTCATCACGAGCTCTCTATAAATACGTCCTCACCTAGCACCTCGACATCGAAAACAGCACCAACCTCCAATCCAACTACTACCACAAACAATCAATCACCTTAACCAATTCACACCTCACAAACATCACCATGCCTCGCGGAGCGGAATACGACGACGGTATCCCCCACAGCGACAACGCCATCGAAGCCGGCGAGACCAAGATCCACGGCACCAACCCAGACGTACGTTACGTTCTTTGCACCCCTCGCGTACGACCACCGCTAATACCATGCAGAATGCCGGTCTCAACCGCCTGAACAAGGTCGCCGATCTCCCCGACGCGGACTTCCACCCGGCCGGCCAGGTCTACAGCGGCTATGGAAGCTTTGGCAAGACGTCCTCCGGTAGCGGCAAGGGTGGCCATGAGCCGCACTCGTTAGGCGAGCACAAGGGCACCGGTGCGCACAAGGGAACCGGATTGGAGTAAAGTTGCATCATCGGTCATGGTTATGATATGGGTTCATTAGCGGAGTTCGTCCGGGTTATGGTGTACATTAGGAGCCCTTGGTAGGGCAATGTCTCAATGAATCAGCCGATTCAAATTCCATCAAGGTCTCGATTCTATAGTGTAAATAATGCTGTGCAGTCCGAGACAGCAAGTCAGCAATCGCTAAATGGCTATACAACCCCTCTAACGCAAGAAATGTAGGCAACATCCCGCTCAATGTGTATCATGCGGCAGTGCTGTCGCTCGTCTCGGCCGGGCCTTTGGAATCAGCCTCAGCAGGAGCAGCTTCCGTCGCTGCGATGTTCTTCTGTCGAACCAACTCAAGAAGACGTTCTCCCAGGTCCCCAAATCCGTCGATCTTGCTCAGCTTAGACTGGAAATGTTCGGCGTCCCGTTGCAACCTGTTCACGTTAGTAGCCGCAAAGAACTCGAGTGAGAACGCCATACCTCTCCTTGCCTGCCTCTGTATCAACAGACACCTCCTCGAATGCCTTGGTCCATTGTTCTCGATACGTCCGGAACACGGGATCCATGATCATCGAGACGGTCATCTCAGGGAGATGCTTGCTCAGAACCCGATGCAGCGTTCCAGTCTCCTTCGTGAGCGTCTCCATGTAAGGATTGACGGCCGTATTCCCATTAGCATCCCAGTCAATCTTCTTCATGGCATTGACATGCACGGTGGAGCGCGAGCTCATAATGTCAACCAGCTTCTCGTGAATCCCGGATTGGTGCTCCTGGAACAATCTTTTCACCTTGTCAAAGTCACCCAGCAATGAGCTAGACGGCGCATGTCGGCGGACGAATTCCCGGATATAAGGGACCAACGCAATCACAAAGCTCAGAGCCTGCGACGACAGCGCGAGATGCTTGGTCGTGATGTTCTTGAGACCTGCACTCCGGGTGGCCCCAGCGCCGAGAATTAACTGAGAAGATCGGGAGTTGAACAATTTCAACGTTTCCAGAAGACCAGGTGCAATATCCTGAATCATGTTGGGAATATTGGCCATGAGGAACTGGAATTCCTCGATAGTCCTCATCATAGCCATGGCGGATTCTGAGAGAATGTACTTCTGCTCGTCGATCTCCGCACTGCGGACCTTCTCCTTCCCTGACCCGTTCACAAGAGACTGCTCCGACGAGTTCTTGTGGTTGCTATCCTTGGCCATCCAGATCTTCGAGGCATCTACCCACGACTCAATATCCTTCGTGCTGGCGTCAAGGATCCGTTTCAAGATGGCATCCTCAGCCTCGCCAAAGTCTTTCGCATCCCATCGGTCCGCGTCCATAACTTGGATGATTCGGTGTCGTTGAGTATCGCCAAAACGATTGATATAGTCCCGGATGTGATTGCCCACTAACGTCTTCAAGGCTGTCCCGCTCCGCCCAGAGATGGCTTCACATTCGTCCGCAAAGAGACGGTTGAGGGTGAAGTACTTGACAAATTCCTCTTTCGTCAGAGAAGATGTCTGCTCCGAGCGCACTTTCAAAACTTTGTTCACCTGCTGCTGAGCGGTATCAACCGCCATTCCAAGCAGACTCGACATATCCAGCACCTGTAAGATCTCGTCTTGAGCAAGTACAGTAGCGGCAGCTCGTCGATCGGAGCCACCTTGGGGGTCGGGGCTGGACTTGCTGCCAGCCGGCGGCGGGGTTCCCAGGCCACTGGCGATATCAAGAAGAACCTTGACCTGAACGCTCAGTCTCCGTAACGCCTCGCTAATGCCAGCGTATACCTGTGCAAGCATGTTATATGCATCCTCAGCGTCTAAAGCGCGAAGGTTCCGGGCAAGAATTGATGATTTCTCCTGCTGGCTACGTTGTTGGGATCGATGTGTGGCAACGGAGACCATCGACTCATTATCGTCATCGCTGGAGCTCGGCATATGCTTCCGAATCAGGCCCTTCATTTCACGAATGACGGCCGACTTGAAGGCGGTCGCAGCGGGTGTCGTATGGCGCGCACGGGCGAGGCCAGCAAGGTGTAAATGCAATTGCGACCGCAGTTGGTCGTCAAAATTCATATATGCAGGCGTCGACGCCGCGCCAGTGCGCGGAGCGCCGCGTTGCCGTTGGAAGGAAGAACCCCATCGCTGTAAAGTAGCATCCAGAGGCACATTCTCTACATGCTGTCGCAAGTCACCGAGAAGATCACTCAAGAATCGGGTTTCGTAGCCAACCCCGATTCGATTTCGGAGCTGAGCCAGATCATCAGCTGCTCCGTCGAGAGCTTTGAGCCGTCGCAAGTCGATCGGCCGCCGCGGGTGCTCTTGCGATTCATCGGCGTCTCCAGAACTAGCCAGCGTATGCTCTCCAGCCATAAGCTTCTCCACCTCCTCCAGCCCATCTGCAGCCTCCTCGATGTTCCCGTTGTCGACCAACTCTTCGCACCGCGAGACCGACTGGACCACGTCCAGAAGCTGAGATACCGCATCCGCAAGCATTCGCACATTCTCTCTGCGGCGCCGCAAGTTAACTATCTTCAGTCCACCGAGAGCCATTTCACGATCGATCTTCTGGAGGTCTTTCCGCAACACTTGGATCCGCTTCACCGAGTCTGCAGCTTCGGAATGCAGTTCGCGCAGCGACCCCAATGCCGTGAAGAATGACTTGGACGCTGTTGAGATTGACGAGATAAGATGGATCTCCACTGTATCCATGTACCATGAGAGTTTCTCTTGCAGGATCGCATTCGTGGCGAGAGCTTTCCTCCCCTGCGCGGGCTCTACCACCGTTCCATTCTCCGTTTGTCCATCCTTGGCTGGTATCTTCGGCGGCGTGACAACTTCTGACTTCTCAGACACCACATCGAATGTCCGCGGGTTCTCGAGATGGAAATCATCCTCGAAATATACCGGAGGGATGGTGGACAGCGGGGTGACGCCATGGCCGCGGCCGCGACCCGAAGAGCGCTTTCGACCTCTCGTGTCATACGGTGAACTTGCGCGGGAACTGGTAGATATCGCCGAGGGTCGCCGCTCCATAGGCCGGGGCATCAACGTATCATTCTCCTCTGGTCGAGGGGAGGTTTTACCACCGCCCCGCGCCAGCTGCGCTTCCTGATCTCCCGTCCCTTCCTTTGCCTGTTGGAAAACATCGTACAGAGAGCCAACCTGGGACAAATACGGTTCGAAAGCTTTTGGATCAACTCGAGGAATGTTGGTCAGCGTGACCGGGGGGATGTCGCGCGAGCTTGGGGGTTTGTATCCGGAGGTGGTTACGGCACTGTGGGGAACGAGTCCAGTGCGGACAATTGGAGGCTGGAGAAGTGTCGAAATAGCTATAGTCGGTCAGCATCAACAACGCATAGCTTCGTATAAAAAGGAATGCGTACCATTCTGTCCGGACTCGGCGATTGACCCATGACGGGACGACGAGTCGAGGATCCCTCCAATGCTCACAATGGAACTTGCGGTCGAACCCCGTCTCAGGGGGTATCTCTGGGGCGGTACCCGGGGAGATTCAATCTGATTGAACGAATACTGAGATAAGGACGGTGTAGAAGCGCCCGAGGCAAGACTATCGATTGACTTCCGAGGGCTCACAGAGGACATCTCGTTGATGCCAGACAGGCGACTCTGACGGCCACCGTGCAGTTCGGGAGGACTTTATCTGAACATGACAAGTGGACAACTGGAGGATGTCTGCGTTGCGCGAACTGTGGCACAGTACAAAGCGTTACCAATGGAAGCTAGTAGTAGCAATATAGGATCGGAAGAAAGGGACGAGGTGAAAGGCGCGGAACGAGTGGAGGAACCCAGTACAGTCCATCTGATACGGGGGGATTCTCGTCTTCCTGCCATGACAGCTCCGCCCGATCAGGTAAGGCGTCGAGGCCGGAGGACCACCTGCGCTAATCCGAATGGGGTTCTCGGATCCTCATTTCTCCGAAGCCTTGTTTGCTGCCTTATTCCTGAGGCGGAAACCACTTAACGCGTGTGTGCGACGCGACGCGTTGCGTTCGTGTTGCCGCCGCCGCAAAAGTTCCAACTTCCAAAGGGAGCGCATACACTGCATTCTCCACGATCCTCCAACGTCTTTCCACGACACCCCTCTCCCCTTATATTCTCAATTGCGGTCTTCGCCATGGATAGACGCACTCCGTATACGTTGAGCGTTCTCGCTCCGAGCACTGATGGCGCTGAAGAATCCCGCACACAGATCCAAGCAAGACTTCGAGATTTCGTTCTAGAGTTCCAGCTGGATAATGCGTTCATCTACCGGTATGCCGATTCCGGAACTCTCTGGTTGATTTGAAAGGAACGATGTTGACTTGATATCAGTGACCAACTCCGTCAGAATGTCCTTGTCAAGCAGTACTACTGTGACATTGACATCGCCCACCTTATTTCTTACAACGAGGAATTGGCACACAAACTCACCACCGAACCTGCCGACATCATTCCTCTGGTCAGTTCCAGCTATTGTACTCCATTTTGTATCATTCTAACCACCACCTCAGTTCGAGGCCGCCCTGAAACAATGCACACAGAGAATCGTCTATCCCTCTCAGCGGGACATTGCCCTTCCTCCGCATCAACTTCTCCTTCACTCCTCGGCAACACACATCTCTATTCGCGATCTCAACGCCACCAACATCTCTCACCTCGTCCGTATTCCTGGTATTGTCATTGGCGCGTCGACGATATCGTCCAAGGCCACGGTGGTTCACATTCGCTGCAAGAGCTGCGACCACAGTGACAACATTACCGTCGAAGGCGGCTTTGCAGGACTGACCCTGCCCCGGAGGTGTGGTCGTGAAAAGCAACCCGGTGATGCTCCACAAGATGCGCAATGTCCCTTGGACCCCTACGTAATCTCTCACGAGAAGTGCCAATTTGTCGATCAGCAAGTCCTGAAGCTGCAGGAAGCTCCAGACCAGGTCCCCGTGGGTGAACTTCCTCGCCACGTTCTCATCTCGGCGGACCGCTATCTGGCCAACCGAGTCGTCCCTGGTTCGCGCTGCACCGTTATGGGCATCTTCTCCATCTACCAGGCTCGTGGTGGCAAGAAAGATGGCGCGGTGGCCCTCCGTAACCCCTACCTGCGCGCCGTCGGAATCAGCTCTGATCTGGACCACACCGCCAAGGGCAGCGCCATCTTCTCGGAAGAGGAAGAACAGGAGTTCTTAGAGCTCAGCCGTCGGCCGGACCTTTACGATGCCCTCGCCCGCAGCATTGCTCCGTCCATCTACGGTAACCTTGACATTAAGAAGGCCATCGTCTGTCTGCTTATGGGCGGCTCCAAGAAGATTCTCCCCGATGGAATGAAACTTCGTGGAGACATCAACGTCCTGCTACTGGGTGACCCCGGTACGGCCAAGTCCCAGCTACTCAAGTTCACCGAGAAGGTGTCTCCCATCGCCATCTACACGTCCGGTAAGGGTTCGTCCGCGGCTGGTTTGACGGCTTCCGTCCAACGTGATCACACGACGCGTGAGTTCTACCTGGAAGGAGGAGCGATGGTTCTCGCCGACGGCGGAGTGGTCTGCATTGACGAGTTCGACAAAATGCGAGACGAGGACCGCGTCGCCATTCACGAAGCCATGGAACAACAGACCATCTCGATCGCCAAGGCAGGTATCACCACTATCCTCAACTCCCGAACGTCCGTCTTGGCTGCGGCGAACCCGATCTACGGGCGTTACGATGACCTGAAAACCCCCGGTGAGAACATCGACTTCCAGACCACCATCTTGTCTCGTTTCGATATGATCTTCGTCGTTCGCGACGACCACGAACGCAGCCGCGACGAGCGCATCGCCCGCCACGTCATGGGCGTGCACATGGGTGGACGAGGCGCGGAAGAGCAAGTCGAGGCGGAGATTCCACTCGAGAAGATGAAGCGGTACATCAGCTACTGCCGCACGTAAGTTTTCCAAACTACCTGTTAACAGCACCCAAACTAATTCGTTCTCCACAGCCGCTGTGCACCCCGTCTGTCCGACGAGGCTGCCGAAAAGCTCTCTTCGCACTTCGTCTCGATCAGAAAGCAGGTCCACCGCGCCGAACTCGACGCCAACACACGCTCATCCATCCCTATCACCGTCCGTCAGCTCGAAGCCATCGTCCGTATTACGGAATCCCTGGCTAAGCTGAGTCTGTCGCCGATTGCCACGACTGCCCATGTGGACGAAGCCATTCGCCTCTTCCTGGCTTCCACGATGGACGCCATCACGCAAGGCGAGGGCCAGGGCAGCAAGGAGCTGATGGAAGAAGTCAGCAAGATCGAAGACGAGCTGAAGCGTCGTCTCCCCATCGGCTGGAGCACCAGTCTGGCCACGCTGCGCCGCGAGTTCGTCGACGGACGAGGCTACACCGAGCAAGCGCTGAACCGGGCGTTGATTGTCCTCCAGCGACGGGATACTGTGCAGATCCGGTCCGGCGGTTCACAGGTGTACCGAAATGGAGTGTAGGTTGATTTGATGGTGATGTCATAGTAACGAATGATGGTGCTGTGGTTTTGTCTGCTTTCGGGCATGCACGATGTCTTTCACGGATTGGGACAACATGGGGTATGGAGTATGGAGTTGGATTTAGCCTATAATACATAGAAATGAACTGACATGTAATATTTACAGTGAAGATCCTCCCGGTAGATCGCCTCCTGTCTCTGACAGGCTACATTATAAGTGATCGGCTCCCACCATCAACACAGTCCCATCAACGCTCTGCTCCATATCACGGGCTGTCAGATGCGCCTGGAGTCTGGTCGCCGTCTTGGCTAGAAGATCTGCTTCCTTGTGCCCCGGGATCGGCGGGTTCATATGCGCTGGAGCCCAGTGGATCTCGACTTGTACGCCCATGTTTCGCATCTGCTGCGAGCGACGCATCACCTGTTTAACAAGGTGGACTGTGGTCGACAGCAGCGACCCTGCACCTGTCGGGTTTGGCCAGCTCCCGAGCAAGTCCAGGCAGTGCTTACAGTCTGTGAAAACTGTGACGGCTGTAGTCGAGCTCCTCTCCAGGGTACTAGACGAAGCTTGAGACGACGGACTCGACGGCGGAGACGGCTGGGAGGACGCCGATGAGCACGGTGTCGTATCTGCTTCGAAGACAGCCACTTTCAACGCAGCCCCGATAGCAAACAGCTCCAACTCCCGGCTCTCATGGAGGCCGCTCACGGCATAGCCCCGATAGGCCCATTCCCTCTCCCTAGGATCCGGTCGGTATACCACGGCCGCGCCAGCCCCGTCCTCGCTATAGGAACCATCAGCCCAGAACACTCGCGTGGACTGGTCCGGTGCCGTATAGATCGACGTGGCAAACTTGTAGGCGTCTGACCGGGCGCGCATGATGAGCCGTCCGCAGAAGCTATCCTGTCCCGGCGGTGCGCTGAACAGCCGCGTGGGCTGTTGGGCGACTTGATCTGGCCTGCGCCTGCCCAGTTTCACTCGTTGCCTTTTCTCCTTGGCTTCTTGCTTTCTGCGGCCAGCGCTTGGGCTCTCCGGGGACTGCTTTGTTTGGTTTTTGACCTGCGGTGTGCTGGAGTCAGTGTCCGTGTCCTCGGCCTCGGACTTTCTCTTGCGGATATTTGCCGTGGGAGTGGTCTCAGATGAGGGATTCATTATTTCTAGCAGTGTATATAGTGTGAGGTTTATAGAGAACGCCGGTGTTGAGCGGGGAATGAGCGATATAAGTGTAGAGAGTGGGAGAAAGAAAGAGCGACGCGGTGCTGGTTGGGCTTTTTCTACTGTTGTAGGCAACTGTATGTTACTTCATCGACGTAATAACCCTTTGTCTGTCTGTTGGGTGCTTGTAGGCAGGTGATGCTGTTGGAGCATCGCTGTCATACTTCCGTCAGGGAGGTGCCTGCCTCCCAGTGTTCAGCATACACGACCAGCTTTGATGAGCATGTACAGATAATGGAGATTGTGTGTTTAAGGACGCTGTACCTGATTGCAATTACTAGGACAAGTAGAGTGATGACCTGAATCTCACTTATGAAGGTACCAGTGACTCTGATCTATACGGGGATTCAATGACGAGGAAGAGGATACTGCACTATTGAATGATTATCCAAGCTATATCTCAGTCCCTGCATTAGTCCAGGTATTCATTCGTTATTGGTTGGAGAATTAACGAGGCGTACTATGTCTCTCGATGATTAATGTATGAGCTAAAGGTACTACACTACAGTTACAAGTCTCAGACAGGACATACTAAGGTAGTATATGCACACTTCCATGCAAATTGCGCCTTATCTCGTGTATATGCATCTGCCCAACAGTCCGTATCAACAACTTCAGTTTTCTTCACTTGTATACACATTCCACCACCCGTCCCCATGGCTTTGGCTGTCGCTTTTGTCACCGGTTCCGACCAAGGACTGGGCTTCGGGCTGGTGAAGCAGTTTGTGGCCCATCTAAACTCCGTAAGCGACTACAAGTTAACAAGATCTGACTGAAGCTGATCAAGTACTCGCAGCTTGTCATGGCGGCGGTCCGTAATCCCACACACCCATTCGCCCAGGATCTATCACAACTAACTACGGCGGAGAGCAACAGCATTATTGTCGTCGAGCACGGCGCCAGTATTGAGCAGTCCGTCTTTGATGCTGTCAACAAGGTCACCAACAGGAGCATAGAGCATATCGACTACGTCGTTGCCAATGCAGATATCACCAAAAGGTGTCCCCTTGTGAAAAGATGTCAAGCGCGCCGACATCCTCGAGCACTTTGTCTCTATTGTCCACTCTACAGGCGGTATGGTTGCTATGATTACCAAGGGAAAGTTGTCCACTACACTGGTGATGGTCAAGAATTGTAAATTATTCACTGAACATATGGAGTATGGGCCCAGTATTTCATAGTGCCTACCTGGGAGCTACGGAGTAGGTACCAGGACGAAGTATATCTAGTTGGCTGCTCGGTAAGCCCACCCCAGACATGGGCTCTAGTAAATCAATTCCACATAGTGACATTTATATATTTCCGCTCCAATTCTAGACCAAGGCAATTTTAATCATCAATTAACTAATTCCACTATAGTATTATCCAAGTAGCGAGACATACAAACCATCAAGTAATGCCAACCGTAAAGCCGAAGCCGAAGCTGGCCGGAAGACTCTCCGCCGCGGCGCCGATTACGTTACGTCGGTCCATCTTCTACACTCTACCGAGTATACTCCCTCCAACAGATATTCCAACCCTTCCCTCGCCTTTCCGCCATTTACTCACTCGACTCTAATTCTACTCAAGGTAGCCTAGCAGCCCTATCAATTCTCTCGCCACCCAATTGACCAGTCTACAGGCAATCATCTTACCCCACCTCCACTACCCCGCGATCAACACAATGGCACCCACCATCCGGGTCATCGGCTCCCTCAACGTCGACATGGTGTCGGTGACACCACGGTTCCCCGAACCCGGCGAGACCATCACCTCCTCGTCGTACTTCATCAGCGCCGGCGGCAAGGGCGCCAACCAAGCGGTGGCCTGCGGGCGACTCTCGCGGCCACAATCCGGTACCGCGCCGACCAGCCCAGTCACAGTAGAGATGGTCGGGGCAGTTGGCGGACGCGACGGACACTTTGACGCACTCCTGAAGCCCACGCTGGAACAGTCGGGCGTCGGCACGGCGCGCGTGCGGATCGTCCCGGACGCATACACAGGAGTGGCAGTGATCGTGGTGGACTCATCGGCAGGCGGGGAGAACCGCATCCTGTTCTCGCCGGGCGCCAACTACCAGGGGATGCAGGAGACGGCAGACGTCGTAGGGATGGGGCTGGCGGCGCCGGTGCCGGACGTGATCGTCATGCAGGGCGAGATCCCGACAGACACGACGGTGGCTATTCTGCGCGAGCTGGCGGCGTGGAAGGCGAAGAACCGGGCGGCGGGCGTGCGCGGCATCGAGGCCGGCCCGGACGTCATGCTCAACCCGGCGCCGGCGCCGCCGGGCGGGCTCCCGGCCGACGTGTATGCGGCTGTCGACCATCTCATCATGAACGAGACCGAGGCGGAGCTGATGACGCCGCCGCCGGAGCTGCTGCTGCAGACGGTGCCGGAGGCGCAGGGGCAGACGGGGCATGAGGCCGTCGCGCGGTACTTCCACCGACTGGGGGTGACGTATGTGCTCATCACGCTGGGATCCAAGGGTGTCTGGTATAGCGCGACGGATGCGGGCTCGTCGGGCCCAGCGGACGGGGTGCACCGGTTCACGAATCAGAACCCCGCCGCGCCGGTCAGCCGGGTGCTGGACACCACGGCGGCGGGCGATACGTTCGTGGGCGGGTATGCGGTGGAAGTGGCCCGGTGGCGCGAGCGTCGGCGGAAGGACGGCCTGGCTGGACGCGATGTGACGACAGAGGAGAAGGCAGATCGGTACCAGCGGGTGATGGATGCAGCGATGGGATTGGCGGCGCGGGCGGCGGCACGGTGTGTCGAGCGACAGGGGGCGATGGACAGCATTCCGTGGGAGGATGAGATCTGAGGGGAATGTGTGGCATTCAGATGATTTCACCGGTTATCCAGGGAGTCGAGTGGCGACGCGCGGTGGAATGAAGTCGCTACGTATGTAGGACGGATATCTCCCGCGTTCCAGATATCTCTGTACGGGATGGACTGGGTGGATGGAGCGGAATGAGGATGATCGTGGTTGTCGCATGTGCCTCGCATGGTTTGATTACGGTGTGCAGCCGATGAAACGAGGCTGTAGGGAGGTGCATGCGCATGCGAGGTGGTGGTGGACTATACGATGAGGATGCAGAGGATTCAGATGGTGCAGATGGGAAATAGTTGGATTCAGTTGGATTCAGTTGGCGCTGGGGATGCATGAAACCGGCGCGTAGACGATGACGCGTGAATATCGAGTGCTGTCGGTTCTCTATACTTAGTATGTTCTACTTCCTATTCTTTTGGATGAGGTACCACTCTGGGTGGTCTCGAAATATCATATCATATCGAGGGACTAAATAATTCTCGACTATTGCACTCTATTACTGTCAATAATATAATACTATAGTACCTAGGTATATAGTAAAGTAATAAGTAATACTGTATAGTTCGCGACGCGACGCGACGAGCAAGTGAGGGGGAATTTGTCGCCTTGCAGCATCACGGCCAATCCGTGATCCAAACGCGCTCCGGCATGTGGCACTCTTCAGCTGAGTTCTTATATTTCTGCTGCCTCGTTCTCCGTTCTTCTATTTTTCTTCTCTCGTTCAGTATTCTCTCGTTATATTAATCTATCTGTATTGATCATTCTACTTTATTATTGTCGTGTTGTTGTTGTTGTTGTTGTTGTTGTTGTTGTTCTATACCGCGGGATCTATACCTACACTAGGGATCTACTCTACTCCACCCAAACAAACCTCTACTCTCTTTCCTACTCCTCCTACTCCTACAGGGCATCATGGCGCTCACCATGACCCCCACCACCCGTCAACCCTTTGCCAACCTGGACGCCCCCCGCATGCGTTCCATCATGCGCTCCAAAATGAACCTCAAGAACCAACGTGATGGTAAGTCCGTCCACGCGTCCCCGCATTCCGTTTCACCGCTGACCGCGTCAGGCCTTCTCGCATCCAAGAGACAACCGCTGTCCGTCATGGACGCCGAAAACATCGACCCTGTCACGCGTCTTGCCGCCAAACGCAAACGCGGCTGCGACGAGGACGCCGACGACACCGACTCCCTCAAGGCCCACGGCCCGACCAAGCCCATCAAGGCCTCGCGCATGGCCCTGACCACCGTCGCGGCTAACCCGCCGCCGCGCAAGTCCACCACCACCACCACCACCACCATTCCGACCACGCCGCGCAAGCCATTGCAGACGGCGACGACCGCCCCATGCAAATCGCCCGCGCCCATCAAGCCCATGGGCCGCTCCCCTCAGTCGGTGCGCCCCTCCCCCCGTCGCTCCACCATTGCCAAAACCGCCTCCGCCCCGGCATCCCGCAGGACCGTCAAACGCCCTTTCTCCATCGCCACCGCGCTGTCCGGCGGGAAGCCCAAGGCCTCCGCGAGCGCTAAAGCCACCCCCGCGTCGTGGGCCTTCGACATCCACGTCGACTCCGAGCAGGACGAGCTCACCAACCTCATGCAGCACTCCACCTGCGTGCTGGACATCAGCGACGACGAGCGCAAGGCTGACGCCGCCGGCCGCGGCAAAGAGAACATCCCCCCGGCCGAGCTGGGTCTCGCCCTTGCTGCGCGGCCGGAGGTGCCGGCGCCGGCGCCGCGCAAGGAGAAGATGCTGGATGAGCCGCGTGCGCCGCTCGGCGAACTCCATGCGTCGGATTATTACCCCGATGGGTGTCATGCATTCTCCTATGAGGTTGTGTATGAGGATGAAGGTGACGAGGAGAATGTCCCTGTCGCGGAGTCGAAGCTCTCGCGCCACCAGCGCAGTCGGAGTAAGCTGTCCAGCGTCTCATCTATCGCGGCTATCCTCGATGCGACGGCGCCCAAGGATGCTGCTGAACTGAAGGATGCGTCTGGGGAGCCGCAGCCGGCGGAGGTCGAGATATGGGAGAGCGAGAGTGCCGCCGAGGAGAATGCCGAGTGAGGGGTAAAAGGTTCGGTGTTGGGTCGTGGAGTTTTGGCTGGCGTTTGGAAATGGGTCTGATTTTGATACCCGACTGACTGCTTGATTTCCTTGTGTTGTCTTTTTTTCTTATCTAATGTTGGATGCCGTATACGTGCGCTCCATTGGCTGGAAGCCTCGTCGCTCGCTCGGGATGTGTTATGTCTCATGTCTGATGATGTATATAGACTTAATTCGTTATCGTTCATATCCATGGTATCAGGTGCTCGTATGGCTACTCCGCCGTAGACTCCTCCGCAGCCTCCATCGCATCGACAGCCGCCTCCAGGATCTCCTCCTGTTCCAGCTCCTCTTCTTCGCCCTCGCTCTCCTCGCCCTCGCCCTCTCCCTCGTCGGCCCCCTCATCCTCCCACTGCACGCGCCTCTCCTTCCCCTTCGCCGACTTCTCCCCCGCCGCCGCGGCGTTCTTCTCCCGCCACGACGCCGTCCCTTTGATCACCGACCGGACCTCCGTGGCCAGCATCAACTCCTGCGACGTCGCGACGGCCGGATCGAGCGAGAACTCAGCCAGGAAGTTCTCCGGGTCCGCATGGTCCGGCAGGTCCAGCAGGCGCACAAAGTCCGCATCGTCCGGCACGCGGCCGTCCTCGTTCGCTAGGATCTTGTGCCGCATGATCGTCTTCAGCTTGGCCAGTGTGCCGCTGCCGAACCACCCGTCCGAGACGGTATCGCACGTCTCCCGCAGGAAGCCCGGCGGCGGCGCAGCCGCGTCCAGCCGCACAATGCTCTGCAGCAGCGGGTCGGCGATGTCGCAGAACATCCACATGCGGCCGTCGCGCGGCAACGGCGGCTGGCCGGTGAAAATGTGCGAGTCCGTGGTGAGGGTGGCGGAGGGATCGAGGACGGCGGGCTCGCGGTCGTCGGCGGCGTCGGGGGACGCGGCGGGGCGCTGGTTGCGGCGGGCGCGGCGGCCGACCGAATCAAAGTCGACGCGGTTGCCGCGGAACATGACGGTCTGGAAGACGCGGTAGGCTGGGTCGACGCGCGGGTCGTGCCCGAACTTGACGATGGCGTCGCGCCAGGGCCCCGAGCGGAAGATGTAGCCCACGTAGGGAATGGCCATGCGCAGTGCGTAGCGCTGTTCGAGCGTGGGGAGGGCGTTGCGCAGCGCCCGGCGTGTCCAGGCCGGCCGTTGGGTGAACAGCGCCTCGATGGTCGCCACGGTGTCTTTGACGGTTTGTTCCTGCTCTGCGAGGGGTGGGCAGTTCTCGCGGGGGTGGGTTGGGACTTGGGATATGTCGTACGGCACCAGGTACGTGCGGATGCGCACAGCTTGCTGCGTGTTGATCGTGGTGACTTTGCCTGTGGTGTCGATGGATTGCTTGACGGTGGGGTTTTGGCGGTACATGTAGCTGAAGGGGATGTCACCATCGCTGAAGAAGGGCGGCGGGATGATATCGGCGTTGGTTGTAGTGCCTTTAGACATGTCGAGGTCGAATTGTTTCATTTTGTCCACTGTTTCTGCGTTAGTGGTTCGTAAGAGTATGTAGGTCGCTTCAACTTACGGTCAAAAGAGAGGATCTGCTCGCGGAAGCGCTGCGCAAACGGGCTCGAGCTCAGCGAAAAGGCAAAGTCCGGCATGGCGCGAAAGACGTGCGTCCGGGTGACACTGCCCACCGCCTCGACCTGGTACTGCCCGACGTTGTCGCGCAGGGTGCGGAGGAGCTCCTTTGCGCAGGGACGCTGCGACGTTGTCCCGACGGCGGGTGCCGTGAAGGGCTCGTTGGAGCCGCGCTTGCGCCTGCGACCTGTGCGCTTGGGAACTGTCACCTTGAGCAGCACATTGTTGGACGGTGTGCTGATGGACTGCACGGGGCGTGAAAAGGGGTCCTCTGGTCGGAGGCGCAGGTTGGCTGGAGTGTCGGATTTAAGTGGGTTGAGGATCTGGTGTCGCGTTAGTCGTATGTATATGCGGATGTGTCTCTCTGGCCTACTTGGTAAATGCCCTGGTTCCCCTGCAGTGTCTCAATGGCTTTGTCCACATTTTGGACAATGGCAGGATGCTCCACACTGACGATGCGTCGATTAGGGATGGCGTAGAAGGGCGCCGTTCTGGGGGCATGCTCTGCCATGGTCGTGGTTGGAGAAATATATCTTAGCGGTTGCGAGTGGTGTTGTTACTGCGTGGGTGCGCGTTGATTACATTCCCACGGACGGGTTCTTGAAGCACATGCCTAGCTGTAGGATGCGATCACACCCGACGTCATCCCAGATGCTGATGTGAAGTGAAGCTGTGAAGGGATATCGACCATGAATCAATGAGTTGGAGTCGATTCGACATGGATCTTAGTCAGCGGACCCCAGAGGGGCTTAGCGCATGACATGGCACTACCTTTACTTTATCGCACTGCCAGCACTGAGAGAGCCACATACACTGTAAAGAGTGTCGATGTATGACTACCTACTAGTAAGAGTGTATTGCTGTCTATGTGGCTTCTCTGCAAATACTGTTGCGTCGAGTATACAACCCCTCCTCGATCGTCTACACATTCTTGTTGAAATCTGGCGGATGTCATTTCCAGAGATGCTCGATCCCCCATCGGGTTAGCGCGTGATAACAGCTCGATAAGTGTGGTCACATGATCGCACCACAAAGTCCCAAACAAATTCCGTCATTCAGCCTGGCGTTTCAAAGCGCGTCTTGGGAAACGACAGTAAATATAGGATTCAGGAGCGTCTTCATTCCAAAAATATGAAAACCTCTTGCACAACTGGATCTGCATGAGATGGAGCTCGTAATGGGAGGAAAACGACGCCGACTTATTCGTAGACAAAACATCCAATAAATTGTACCTAATCAAAAGTACCAGACTCCATCAAAGATGTAATCACCAGTACCAGATAATAACCAGATGGTGTGATATTTGATTCGAAGAACAGGAAGAACAGGTCCAATTAGTTTCCCTAGAACCATAGCAGATCCATTAACAGCCCTTCATTATTGCAGAATCTCCCTGGTGGCAGCATTGTATGTTGTGGGAGTGTACCTGAGAGTCCACCAACAAGTCAGCGGGAACTCCCCTCCTCCTCCACCACCACCACCACCACATACAGCCACTTCTCCTGCTTTACTCTTCTCTCCCCGTCACGTCCGAGCATTGACCTCCAGCTCTAGTGATCACTCCTTTCTTCTGCCACTCCCTCCTCTTCGTCACGCTACTTCCTTCTACTTGTTCTTCTTCTGCGATCGGCCATCCAATCCTCCGATCTTTCTCCGCCTTGCCTCCCTCCTCCACCAGAGAACAATTAATTCGCATAACCCCTGATCTTGGGTCCCGTTTGTGACCTCGTGGGTATCGATCTTGCCGTCCGTGAGTCGTCTCAATCAGAATCATACCAAATCATCCTCCCGGCGCTGTCGCACCCCGCTTCCCAGCCAGCCGCTAAGCGACACGGAAGACGATCGTCTACCGCAGACCAGACCGACCTGACTAGCTCCTCCTATACCGCTCGCTGTGTTTGCGCCTAGAGAAGCCTTGCTCCTCCTTCCCCGTCGTCTCCCCAATCGTCTCTGCCTGAGTCTGTGGAGGTAAGTCATCGTTCCTTTCGTTCATCTCCCTGGCGCGTCCCCATCCGCTCGCCGAGTCTCCCCTCCTTTTCCCCTGTTCGTGGTACACCTGGTCCGCTGCGTTGGGTGACCGCCTCCCCCCAGGCTTCATGACCCCCTCTCTCTCCGTTGGGGTATGGTGTCTGGGAATTTTTTTTTTATTCCACTTTTTAAATTTTTGTATTGCACTCTGTCGATCTCATCAAATATTCCTTCCGATTTCTCCTTCTATCTTTGATTTCTCCCTTGTTCCGACCTTCGGGTGGTATGGCGGAAATGCTCATGTGGTGACTTCCAGGCCGACATAAACAAATCCCGTCGTGGCTTGCTCGATTCTCCCTCCGCCCTCCCTAACGTCTACCTTCTTCTGCTAGTGTGCTGCGCCGTTCGGCTGCACTGGCGTCGATTTCCTCGACCGAGTACATGTGGCTATTCGAATAGTCGTGACAATGAAGGGCTTCAGACAAAGAGTGGTATGTTGTTGCATTGGTCTCATCCGCTGTCATCCCCACGCCCCGCGTCCATCCCTTATCCCCCCCATGCACCGCTGACATCGCCTCAGCATGAGCAGTTGTCGAGGGCGAAGGACGCAAACAAATCTTCCAAAAAGAAGGACTCCTCCCATTCGAACTCGGCTCAGAATCAAGCCCCCCTGGGCATCCACCATGGCCAACAATCCTCCTCCCCCAACCATGGCACCCCGACTTCGTCGACAACGTCCGTGAACGATACCAGGGGAAAGTCTCCGGATAATGCGTCGCAGGCAGGGCCCTACCCCCCAGGTCAGTACTATGCTCCGCAGGGCGCAGGCATGGCTGGTCAACCTGTGAATAACGGTGGTCCAGCGACTCCCACCAAACAAGGGCAGGTTGCCCCCAGTGTGATTATCAGCCCCAGTGCGCCGGTGAGTTGATTCCTGCCCTGTTCGATCGTCGCCTTTTCCCCCTGACTGACCTCTGTTGGTTTGGCAGCATGTCCCTCCTCCTGGTGCCGCCGAGACCATGCCCGGCGATCTGGCTCCCCCCAGAAAGTCCCACGTCTTCGATCGCCTCCAGACAACGCCAAAAGATATGTCGGAAGGAATCCGCACCCCGAAACGCCAGCACTCCTCCCGCTTTGATATCTCCGACCAGCGTCAGAGGGAACTGGAGAAGCTGCCGGGCTTCCACGAAGTGCCCCCCAATCGTCGCCAAGATCTCTTCATGCAGAAGATCGATCAATGCAACATCATCTTCGACTTCAACGATCCCACCGCAGACATGAAGTCCAAGGAAATTAAGAGACTGGCGCTCCATGAGCTCCTAGACTATGTCGCCAATAACCGCTCGGTCATCACGGAACCCATGTATCCCCGCGTCGTGGAGATGTTTGCCAAGAACCTGTTTCGACCGATCCCACCGCCCGTCACACCTCAGGGCGAGGCCTTCGATCCCGAGGAGGATGAACCGGTCTTGGAAGTGGCCTGGCCCCATATCCAAGTCGTCTATGAGTTCTTCTTGCGATTCATTGAGAGCCAGGATTTCAACACCAATATCGCCAAGGCATATATCGATCATCACTTCGTGCTACAGGTACGTTTCGGACGGTCTGAAATGTCGATGGCAGCACGCTAATCTTTCTCTTTGCAGCTATTGGAGTTGTTTGACTCGGAAGATCCTCGGGAGCGTGATTTTCTCAAGACCACGTTGCACCGCATTTACGGAAAATTCCTGAATCTGCGGTCGTACATACGCCGATCCATCAATAATGTCTTCTTCCAGTTCACCTATGAGACCGAGCGATTCAACGGTATTGCGGAATTACTTGAGATCTTGGGTTCGATCATCAACGGTTTCGCCCTGCCCCTCAAGGAGGAACACAAGCTCTTCTTGACCCGCGTCTTGCTTCCTCTGCACAAGGTCAAGAGTCTCAGCATGTATCATCCCCAACTGGCCTATTGCATCGTTCAATTTCTTGAAAAGGACGCCTCCTTAACAGAAGAGGTGAGATTGCCCGATCCTGGAATCGATCACGATAGGTTTCTGACGGGAACTTTAGGTTGTTCTTGGCTTGTTGCGCTACTGGCCCAAGGTGAACAGCACCAAGGAGGTCATGTTCCTCAACGAGGTGGAAGATATCTTCGAAGTGATGGACCCACAAGAGTTCGCCAAAGTGCAAGAACCGTTGTTCCAACAGCTGGCCAAGTCTGTCGCCAGCCCACACTTTCAGGTATGTGTCACCTGCTCTTGACTGACGTAGACTGGGTGCTCATACATGCCTCCGCCACAGGTTGCCGAACGTGCCCTCTATTTCTGGAACAATGAATATTTCTGCAACCTGGTCAGCGACAATGTCGAGACCATTCTGCCGATCATGTTCCCACCGTTGTTCGAGAATTCCAAGGGCCATTGGAACCGGTATGTCGCGCCTCCCCAGACGGCCACCAGTGAAGATTTGCGGCTGACACAATCCCCAGCACCATCCATAGCATGGTCTATAATGCCATGAAAATGTTCATGGAAATTAACCCCCAGCTCTTTGACGAATGCTCTCATGAATATAATGAACGGCAGAACACCGCCGAACAGCGTGAGCAGGCCCGCAAAGACCGTTGGGAAAAGCTGGCAGAACAGGCCAAAGAACGCAAGAATGGCGTTCCGCCACCGCCCGCTCCCGCGGTTGATGTGCCGCTGCAAATCGACGAGGTGGACTCGATCACCCAGGACAGCCAGAAACGCCTGCATGCGTTGAAACTCGACGAGACTGGATCGTCCAAGGAGCGAAGGGGTTCGACGGTAAGTTCTACCGCTTGATTGATTGTATGCGAGTCTGCGTGCCCCCCGTGACCACGTTCGCACCTGATCAAACCCGCCCTGCCTTTCTTGTCGTCATATCCTTTGCTAAGAAGTTGTTCTGTTTTGGGTGTAGTCCGCGTGATTCTAACGTTGAAACGTCCGTTGCTCCAGAGACGGCGCCGCGGTTCCCTTGATGACTCTCGGAGACGACGAAGCGGTAGCGGTAGTGGCAGTGAGATCCGCGTTCGAGACCGACGACGGACGGTGGGCTCCGGTGCCTCCGTACAGATTCTGTCACGCAGTAACTCTACCAAGTGACGGTCGATTTTGATGGCATTTATTTTCCATTAGACTTTCCCCATGATGGCATAGCGACTACGAGCTGCGACGAAAGTGTACTTGTTTCTCTGCTTGCGCGTTGATTTCCAAACTCCACAACCTCTCTGGTCGCCCTTGGTGCCCCACAATGAGAGTGTATGCGTGTGATTTCCAACCTCCCGATCCCCCTGTCTCTGGTTTATCAAATTCCCCTTCCTCATTTGTGTACATGGCTTTCCATATTCTTCTCTCCGCGCCGGGCCGTGTCGAGCCCGTGATTGTGAGCGGACGTTTTGAGTTGGACTACTAGAACTGTGTTCGGGTATGGAAAACGGGTGCGAATGGCGTTTCCCTCTGTCGACCTTGACTTGAAGTCGATGACCTCTTTTGAGTTAATTTCGTGTCTTCCCCTTCCATTTATAAAATAAGACGTATTTCTGATATGCATCAACATGATGTATGGAGTATGTAGCAGAGGTTAGGTAGAGAGCGGCCAGCACTGTGACCTACTTCCGCATTGGTCTCTTGTACCTGAAATCCACGTGCCACCCCTGGTTCCTTTTGGGGCCACTGGGCCTGATTGGCAAAATAGACGCTCCAGACGCGCCATCCGCGCAAAGCGCGCGACTGCCGGATTGGATAATCAATGACCCGGAATTCCCAAATTGGGCTTAGTGTCCCGTTCGGGGTCTCTGCGATGCCCGCGTTCTGCCCTGCTGCTCTGCTCGGGTCCCTTTGCAGGCGTGATTTTGCGCGCATTCACTTCTTCAGTCGATATATCCTCCCCCTCCTCCCAATTTCTCTCTTTCGCCCTCCTCTCTTCACGGATGACTTACTCGCCTTCTTTTACCCCTCTTGACTTTTTTCCTATTCCCACGCGAGGGTTCAATGAAATAACGGCCGTACCCTAATCTGATGCAGCGAAGCGTCCTCTGTCGCCGGGCGAAGTGAGATAGTCTACATCGCTCTCCCGCATATGAATACCCTCTGCGAAGCCGATTGTGCTGGCTCTCGACTTCTAGCCGGCCTGGTGGCCTGGCAATAATTCTATAGTTCAACCATTCCAGCACCAGCTTCTCCATCATGGAGCGAAACATCGACATCTACGCCAGCAAGCTGGGCGACCCGAATATTGGTTAGCCACGTCCTCCTCTGTCATGTTCAATTCCCGCGACGGACGGATCGCATGTCATTCGAAGGTTATGTCCTCCGTGGAGCTGCCCTTGCTGATTGTCATCTCCTACAGATATCAAAATCCGCGCAAATGTCGCCGTCGAATTGCGAGATAATATCGAGCCGCTATGTTCGGGTGCAAGCTACCCCATCTTCCTCTCGAAGCTGTGGCCGGTGTTCAGGACCATCCTGAGAGGCGACCCGGTGTTCACAAATTTGTCCTTCGAGCAGGTGAGTTCTGCTGCGTCATCTACGCTCTCGGGCTTTTCGCGGTCTCGAGGAACGCTGACGCAGTCGCTGCATTCAGAAACTTCGCAATTGCATCCTCGAAACGCTACACCGGCTACCTATGGCTTCGCCTGATGTAGAACCATACGCCGCCGATATGGTCGATTTGCTGATGGATTTGGTCCGGGTCGAGAATGAGGAAAATGCAGTCCTCTGCATGAAGACAATCATGGATTTGGAGCGGAACCAGGCCAAGGCGACAGCGACGCGGGTGCAACCGTTTCTTGAACTCATTCAAGAAATGTTCCAGACGATGGAACAGGTCGTTCGCGACACTTTCGATACCCCCAACCAATCGACTCCATCCGGCATGCCTTCCACCCCGAGTGCTGTCGCCCAGAACTTCCAGTCGCCCCGTCCGAGCTCGCCTGCAACGTCCGTCCCCGAACTCGGCCCCGATCAGCAAGCGAACAACACTCTTCTCAAGGGTATGCAGTCCTTCAAGGTCCTGGCGGAATGTCCAATTATCGTTGTTTCGATCTTTCAGACACATCGAAATTCCGTCGCCGCGAACGTGAGGCTCTTCGTGCCCTTGATCAAGAGCATCTTGCTTCTGCAAGCCAAGCCCCAGGAGAAGGCCCACGCGGAGGCTGCGGCCCAGGGAACGATTTTCACGGGTGTCTGCAAGGACATGAAGAACAGGGCTGCCTTTGGCGAATTTATCACAGCCCAGGTGAAGACTATGAGCTTCCTGGCGTATCTGCTCCGCATGTATGCCCATCAGCTGCAGGATTTCCTTCCGACACTGCCCTCCGTTGTAGTTCGTCTTCTTCAAGATTGCCCTCGTGAGAAATCTAGCGCAAGGAAGGAGCTTCTGGTTGCGATTCGCCATATCATCAACTTCAACTACCGGAAGATCTTCCTCGAAAAGATCGACGAGCTTCTAGATGAACGGACCTTGATTGGTGACGGCCTTACCGTTTATGAAACCATGAGGCCTCTTGCCTACAGCATGCTTGCCGACCTGATCCACCATGTCCGGGACCATTTGACGCGCGACCAGATCCGACGGACTGTCGAGGTGTACACCAAGAACCTTCATGACGACTTCCCCGGCACTAGCTTCCAGACGATGAGCGCAAAGTTGCTTCTGAACATGGCTGAGAAGATCTCGAAGTTGGAGGATAAACGGGAGGCTCGTTATTTCCTGATTATGATCCTGGATGCCATTGGTGACAAATTTGCTTCCATGAACCACCAGTTCGACAATGCTGTGAAGGTGTCCAGAGCGTACAAAGAGAGTAAGAAGGATATCGAGCCCTCGCCCGAGAGATATCTTGCGGACAAGGACCATCCTCCTGACTGGGATGAGATTGATATCTTCTCTGCGTCGCCGATCAAGACGTCGAACCCGCGTGACCGCGGAGGCGACCCCGTCTCAGATAACATCTTCCTCTTCAAGAACCTGATCAACGGCCTGAAAAATATTTTTCACCAGCTGAAGAACTGCAATCCGGATCATATCCAAATCGACCCCAACAGCGTGCCCATCAATTGGTCTGAGGTCTCCTACGGTTACAATGCTGAGGAAGTCCGCGTGATCAAGAAGCTCTTCCACGAGGGTGCGAGGGTGTTCAAGTACTATGGCGTGGATCAGACTCCCCCTGAGGTGAACTACTCTTCTCCCTTCGACTTCCTGGCTAGCCAATATACTGCGCCAATGTCGAGGGAGGAGAAGGAATTGCTGGAAAGTTTTGGAACTGTGTTCCACTGCATTGATACTGCCACCTTCCACGAGGTCTTCCATTCCGAGATCCCCTACCTTCATGAGCTCATGTTCGAGCATGGCGCACTCCTCCACCTTCCCCAGTTCTTCCTCGCTAGCGAAGCTACCTCCCCCGCATTCTCTGGGATGGTGCTGCAGTATCTCATGGATCGAATCCACGAAGTTGGCACATCTGATATGACCAAGGCGAAGATCTTGCTGCGGATGTTCAAACTATCTTTCATGGCTGTCACCCTCTTCTCCGCCCAGAATGAGCAGGTCTTGTTCCCGCATGTGACGAAGATCGTTACGAAATGTATTGAGCTGTCAGTCACGGCCGAGCAGCCCATGAACTACTTCCTGCTTTTGCGGTCCCTTTTCCGCAGCATTGGTGGAGGTCGGTTCGAGCTCCTGTATAAGGAAATTCTGCCGCTACTTGAGATGCTCCTAGAGACCTTCAACAACTTGTTGGTTGCTGCCCGGAAGCCGCAGGAACGTGATCTGTATGTTGAGCTTACACTCACTGTTCCTGCGCGTCTCAGCCATCTCCTGCCACATCTGAGCTACCTTATGCGCCCAATTGTTGTGGCTTTACGCGCAGACTCGGAGCTTATCGGCCAGGGCCTGCGAACTCTGGAGCTTTGCGTGGATAACCTGACTGCGGACTACCTCGACCCGATCATGGCTCCCACCATGGACGAACTTATGACAGCCCTTTGGGACCAACTTCGGCCCCATCCCTACAACCACTTCCATGCTCATACGACGATGAGGATCCTCGGTAAACTGGGTGGGCGTAACAGAAAGTTCATCAACCATCCACCCGACCTCACGTTCGAACAATACGCCGATGATGCCCCAAGTTTTGACATTAAACTTATCGGTCCGAGCGAGAAGCGTCCTTTTCCCATCGGCGTTGGCATTGATCTGGCCATCGGGAAGTTGATGGAGGTCCCCAAGACAGCCACAGCTAAAGCAAACGATGCCTACTACAAGCAACAGGCTTTCCGTATGGTTTCTTCGCAATTGAAGCTTCACATAGGATACGAAAATCTGCCGGAAGACTTTGCGTCAATTGTTCGCCTGCATGCCAATGATCTCTTTGAGAACAAGACCTCGGGTGTGGCTGACATCTTCGAGAAATCCGAACGGATGAGCTCCATCCCAAAGAAGTTGTCACAGGAGAAGATGCTCAAGAAGTTGCTGAAAGCTTGCATTTTTGCCACCACTATTCCGGACCTATCCCAGGCGGCTACCAGCTTTGTCGCTGACGTTTGCAAGCATCTTACCATCGTCGAGGTCGGGCGGGCCCTAGCTCAGATAAGACACAGTCGCCAGCCCTTCGATGTTTATCATGGCGAAGGCCCTGTGTACCTTGACTCCAGGATTTTGGCCGATGCCATCGTTGAGTCTCTATCTTCTGACAATGTTGCCGTCCGTGAGGGAGCCCAGGCAGCCACGCAAGTTATCAAGGAAGCTGCTGCCGTCATATTCGGTTCTCCTGAGAGAGTTGGAAAGCTGCCGTTCTTCCAACACCTCGGCCGTGTCTTCTGCCACAGCTGTCATAGCGAGGAGTGGTTTACTAAGGCTGGTGGTAGCCTTGGAATCCATCTCTTCGCAACAGAACTGGATCTGGGAGATGCCTGGCTCTTTGACAAACACGTTGAATTCGTCAGGGCCTTGATGTACGTTATAAAGGACACACCACCCGATCTTCCCGCTAGCACGCGGATAAGGGCGCTGGACACCCTGGATCTGATCCTTCGGAGATGCTGCAAGAATGTCTCCAAGGATGATCTCCAGAATGAGAAGAGTCGCCTTTACTCTCTCTGCGGGTTCTTCGTCTACGAGCTGTCGCACATGAACAAATACGTCCGCGAAGCATCTCGTCGGAGTTTCTCGACTATCGCCGAGGTCCTTGAATGCCAAGTCCATGAACTCATCTTCCCCGTGAAGGAACGGTTATTGCAGTCGATTTTCAACAAGCCCTTGCGAGCCCTGCCCTTCCCAACGCAGATTGGTTTTATTGATGCGATCACCTTCTGCCTTAGTCTCCACAACAACATTGTTACCTTCAACGACTCACTCAATCGACTCATGCTGGAATCGCTTGCACTTGCTGATGCTGATGATGACTCGCTCGCATCAAAGCCACACGAATCCAAGAATGCAGAAATGATTGTGAATCTCCGTGTTGCATGCCTTCGTCTTTTGTCCATGGCTATGAGCTTCCCTGAGTTTGCGAATACCCCGCAGAATACCAGTCGTGCTCGCATTATCTCCGTTTTCTTTAAGTCCCTCTACTCGCGTGTACCTGAGGTTATCGAGGCGGCGAACGCAGGTCTGAGAGATGTCCTGACGCAAACCAACAAGCTACCCAAGGACTTGTTACAGAATGGACTCCGTCCTATCCTCATGAACCTACAAGATCCCAAGCGCTTAACCGTCCCCGGTCTTGCTGGGCTTGCTCGTTTGCTGACTTTACTCACGAACTATTTCAAAGTTGAGATCGGCGCCCGCCTGTTGGAGCACATGAAGGTCATTGCGGATGACTCGGTCCTGCAAAAGGTGTCGTTCGGCATTGTTGAACAGAGCCCGCCAATTAAGATCGTTGCTGCTATCTTCAACATCTTCCATCTCCTTCCTCCAGCCGCTACCTCCTTTATGGAGCACCTCGTCAACAGGGTGTTGGATCTCGAAGAAAAGCTCCGTCGGACGTCTATCAGCCCGTTCAGAAAGCCCTTGGTCAAGTACCTCAACCGCTACCCGAAGGAAAGTCTGGCATTTTTTACAGCCCGTTTCAAGGAGGAGCGCTTCGGCCGATTCTTCGGCCAGATTTTGGCAGATCCTGAAAGCGAGGCCCTGCGCAGTGCGGTGGTCGCCGACACTGACGGGTTTGTGTCCGCTGCCTTTGGACAAGAGTCAACCGACGGTACTAATACCGCTGCCATCAACGGTATCTATGTCGCGCACGCCATCTGTTCGTATCCGTTGACTAAAAACTGGCTCGTGTCTCACGCGGATTTGAAATCAAAGCTCTTGCACGCGGGCCGCGATCTTCAGAGGAAGCTTCACAATGATCAGTTGCCGGCAAACGAGCGGTTACGGGTTGAGCAAGGGGAGGACCAACTGATGGATATATTCTCTATTTATTTGTCGGAGTCGGTTCACGATCTCGATTTTCTTTTCGAAGTCGTCGATGGCTTGTCGGCTGATGAGCTGAAGCGTACGCTTGCTTTCCCCAAGTTCATCTACCGTCATATCATTACCAACGAGTCCATCGACTACCGCCGTTCGGTCATCATGCGATGTCTGGATCTCTATGGTCAGCGTTCGTGTTCGCAGAAGATGAAAACTTATGCCTTCCGTCATCTTGTCAACCCCATATTTGCCATGGATGTGCAGACGACCTGGAACAGTCCTCCGAACGGTCCCAAGCTCATGGACAAGAGCATGTCTGAGTTCATCCAGAGCCGCCTGTGGAAGCCTCAGTTGTCCGACCTGAGTGAGGAGTCGAGCCAGGCCGGCGTTGACCATTCGCGTATGGAACTTCTCCAGCTGTCGGCTTTATTGATCAAGTATCACCACCAGACCGTGCAGGATTCTCGGAAAGACATCATCAAGTTTGCCTGGAACTACATCCGTCTCGAAGACATCATCAACAAATATGGCGCTTACGTTCTCATCAGCTACTTCATCGCCCATTATGAGACGCCGTTTAAGATCGTCGTCCAAGTGTATGTCGCCTTGCTGAGGGCGCATCAAAATGAGGGCAAGGCCTTGGTCACCCAAGCTCTGGATGTCCTGGCTCCTGTACTCCCTACGAGAATCCTGTCGGCCAACACCAGCGCTCAGACGTCCGATACACGGTATCCATTGTGGGCCAAGTGGCCTCGGCGTATCCTGGCGGAAGAGACTGCGAACTTACAGCAAGTGATGAGCATCTTTCAGTTCCTTGTCCGACAGCCAGAGCTCTTTTATGAGTCGAGAGAGCATTTCATCCCCCTCATCGTGCCTTCGCTGATCAAGATTGCCTCCCCTGCTAACTCGTCGAACGAGAGCAAGAAACTTGCCCTGAACTTGATCAATCTAATATGGCAGTGGGAGGAGAAACGGGTGAAGAACAGCCAAACCCCTATAACGAATGGTACCCCCGAGTCGCCCAATGCGAAGAAGCGCAAGCTTGATGAATCGCGGGGCACTGCTTCTCCTTCCCCTGCACTTGGGCCGCCATCCGGGCGGGAGCGTTCCGAGTATATGGTGCCTCCTGACTTGAGGGCAACTTTGACGAAATATCTCATCTCATTCATTACGATTATCCCGGAGAGATTCCTGGTTCCCGCCTCCCGAATCCGCGAACTTCAATCGTCTAAGACCCACCCCCCTGTGGCCACGGGTGACCTAATCAAGAAGGCTGTGTACTTGTTGCGGAACCTCTTGTCCCCTGAATACTGGGGTGACCTAGATATTGAGCTGTACCAGAAGGTCACTGAGCCAATTCTCGCTGGAGAGAAGGCAGACAAGCCCGAGGAGAAGCACATCACTAGTATGGTGAATACTCTCCAGGTTATTCGCATTCTTCTTGCCGCCAAACCCGATGACTGGGTCACCGCTCGCCTCCCGCTTATTCAAAGACTATTCGAGAAGCCGTTGCGCTCGGATAGCCCAGAGATCCAGGATTCGCTCCATGGACTAGAGGACGAGATGGACATCTCACCCAAGCTCCCTCCTCCAGTCCGACGCGTGCTCAATGCTTTGCCTGATGATCAACCCGAAGAAGAGGATGCAATGGAGATTGAGAATTCGCCTTCGGAGTTTGTGACTTATCTTTCGGCCATTGCTACGGAGACATTATCGGCGAACAACTATGTTTCTAGCTTGAACATCCTCTGGACACTCTCCAAGAAGAAGCCGGCGGAGATGGATGCTCATATCCCGCAGGTAATGAAGGCTTTCTCCCAGAAGTTGGCGAAGGAGCATGTTGCTCCATCTACAAACGGCCAAGCCCCATTTACCCCCGGTGGCAAGCCGGCGGAGGCCGCTCCAGACCAACAAGAATACGAGGTTGGGGTTGATCTGATCTTCAAGACCATTGAGTTGATCTCCGTTCGCATGTCACATCTCGGAGAGCAGCGACGGCCGTTCCTGAGTGTGTTGGCGCAGCTGGTGGAGCGATCGCAGAATATCAAACTCTGCAGCAAAGTTCTGGGCATGGTTGAGACTTGGATCTTCAACTCTACTGAGTCTTGGCCTACACTAAAAGAAAAGACCGCTGTGCTTCACAAGATGCTGCTCTTTGAGTCTCGACCTGACCAGACGATGCTCAAGAAGTTCCTGGACCTGGTCATTCGCATCTATGAGGACTCAAAGATTACTCGCACTGAGTTGACAGTCAGACTTGAGCACGCTTTCTTGATCGGAACTCGAGCACAAGATGTCGAGATGCGCAACCGTTTCATGAATATTTTCGATCGCAGCTTGACCCGATTGGCTAGCTCTCGGCTTAGCTACGTGCTTACCTGTCAGAATTGGGATACTCTTGCCGACTCCTTCTGGCTAGCCCAAGCGTCCCACCTCATCCTGGGTTGTGTTGATATGAATGTCTCAGCACGGCTTCATCCGGATGACTACACTGTTTATCCGGTTTCCTTCCTCTTCGGCAATGCAGACAAGGATTCCAGAAAAGCGGATGTTATGGTAGACGCCCAGTTGGAAGCGTTCATATCTGATCGCAAGAGGTTCATATCAGAACTTGGCGATGTCAAAGCCCGTGATCTGATGGAGCCCCTCTGCCAGCTACAGCACACGGATCCGAAAGTTGCCTACTCCGTCTGGACTACTCTGTTCCCGATCTTCTGGTCCACGTTGTCCAGGGAGGACCGCATTGATCTGGAGAAGGGAATGGTTACACTGATCACTCGCGAATACCACCAGAGACAGCTGGACAAGAGACCAAATGTTGTACAGGCACTGCTCGAAGGTGTTGTGCGCGCGAAGCCCCGGTTCAAGATTCCCCCACATGTCATGAAATACCTCAGTCGCACTTACGACGCCTGGTACACTGCCGCTACATACCTGGAAGAATCGGCCATCAATCCTATCATCGATACCCCCACTGTCCGCGAGAGTAACCTTGATGCGTTGGTCGAAGTCTACGCTGGATTGCAGGAGGACGATTTCTTCTATGGTACTTGGCGACGCCGCTGCAAGTTTGTCGAGTCGAATGCTGCGCTGTCTTACGAACAACAGGGCATGTGGGATAAGTCTCAACAATTATATGAGAACGCCCAGATCAAGGCTCGCTCGGGTGCAATGCCGTTCTCTCAGGGTGAATATTATCTGTGGGAGGATCATTGGTTGATCTGCGCGCAGAAGCTGCAGCAGTGGGAGATTCTGAGTGATTTTGCCAAGCATGAGAACTTGAACGATCTTCTCCTGGAGGCTGCTTGGAGGAACATCGAGAGCTGGTCCAGTGAGACGAGCAGAGAGCAGTTGGAATCCCTCATCAAGTCTGTTTCCGACGCCCCCACGCCACGACGGACGTTCTTCCAAGGTTTTATGGCCCTCCTTAATTTCCACATGAAGAAAGAAAACATTCAAGAGTTCAACGGTGTTGTCGATGAATCAATCCAGCTTTCGTTACGGAAATGGTTACAATTGCCCAAGAGGATCACCAACGCCCATATCCCCATCTTACAGCACTTCCAGCTTCTTGTTGAACTGCACGATGCAAGCCATATATGCGCCAGCTTGTCGCAGACCAACGAACGCAACTTGGACACCAAATCTGCTGAGTTGAAGCTGCTTTTGGGTACTTGGCGCGACCGCCTGCCCAACCTTTGGGATGATATCAATGCCTGGCAAGACCTCGTGACTTGGCGTCAACATATCTTCCAGCTCATCAACGCGACATATCTCAACCTCCTGCCGCCGCAGACCAACAACGTGGCTAGCAACTCATACGCCTATCGTGGCTATCATGAAACCGCATGGATCATCAATCGGTTTGCCCACGTTGCGCGCAAGCATCAGATGCCGGAGGTCTGTATCAACCAACTGAGCCGCATCTACACCCTCCCGAACATTGAGATTCAGGAAGCTTTCCTGAAGCTCCGTGAACAAGCCAAGTGTCATTACCAGAACCCCAAGGAGCTGAACAGTGGGTTGGATGTCATCAACAATACGAACCTGAATTACTTCGGCGCGCAGCAGAAGGCCGAGTTCTACACGCTCAAGGGCATGTTCCTCGCTAAATTGAATCATGTCAATGAGGCCAATGAGGCGTTCGGCGTGGCCCTCTACTACGACTTGAGACTTGCAAAGGCCTGGTCGGAGTGGGGTCAATACAGTGACCAGCGGTTCAAGGCTGATCCTACGGATTACGAGTTGGCAAGCAACGCCGTCAGCTGTTACCTAGAAGCCGCTGGACTCTACAAGGACGCCAAGTCCCGTAAACTCCTGAGCCGCATCCTTTGGCTCCTAAGCTTGGATAACGAAGAAGGACGCGTTGCAGGGGCGTTCGAGAATTTCAAGGGTGACACCCCTGTGTGGTACTGGATCACTTTCATTCCGCAGCTCCTTACAAGCTTGTCACACCGCGAAGCCCGCCTTTGTAAGGCCGTGTTGGTGAAGATTGCGAAACTGTATCCTCAGGCGCTCTTCTTCCTGCTTCGTACTACCCGGGAGGATATGGCAAGTATTAAGAAGACGCATGATCAGAAGCAAGAACAGATCAAGAACAAGCTTCAACAGCAGCAACAGCAGCAACAGACTGCCTCGCCGCAGCCCAAGCCCTCTCCTGCAGCTGCTGGAGGCTCTCCTGCGCAGAATAGTGCGTCCACGCCCGTGCAAGGCCAAACCTCCCAACCGACGAGCCAGCCGCAGGCTCAGAACCAAGCCCAAGCTCAGCAAGGAGCTCCCCAGAACCAGAGTCCCCAGGTTAACAACCAGGGCCAGGCCCAGCCCAAGCCTGCTACGCCGAGCCAGGGCCAGACCCCCAACCAGGGACAACAACAGGGTACGCTACCGACGGCTGGACAGAACGGGACGCCGCAGCAGAACCAGGGAGCTGGAGGTGACACGAAGCCTGAGGTGCAGAAGAAACCATGGGATTATTCCGATGAGATCATGTCTGGTCTGAAGACTGCCTTCCCCTTGCTCGCGTTGTCGATGGAGACTATGGTGGACCAGATTCACAAGAATTTCAAGTGTCCTCCTGATGAGGATGCTTATCGACTCATCGTCGCTCTCCTGAATGATGGGTTATCTTATGTCTCACGCATGCCTGTTGCATACAAGAACGATTTCAGGCTGCCGTCAGCGACGGAGGGCAACATCACACGGTTTTCTGATACGATTCTTCCTGCTCATATCCGCAAGGCCTTTGAGGCCGACTTCATCAACCGCAGACCGTCGATGTACGAGTACATCCATAAACTGCGGCGCTGGCGTGATAAGTTTGAAGAGAAGCTGGATCGTCGTCCTCAATCGCAGTTCTTGGAGAGTTACTCGCCGCACCTCAGTGAGTTCCGTTTCCTCAAGTTTGACGAGGTCGAGGTACCTGGACAGTATCTCCTCCACAAGGACAAGAACCAGGATTTCGTGCGCATTGACCGGTTCTTGCCGGACATTGATCTGGTACGGGGTATCGGCGTCTGTCATCGTCGTTTGAAGATCCGTGGCCATGATGGCAGCATCCACCCGTTTGCTGTGCAGCATCCTGCGGCTCGCCACTGCCGTCGCGAAGAGCGCATTTTGCAGCTTTTCCGTATCTTCAATGGCATCTTGGCTAAGCGGAAGGAGAGCAGGCGACGCAACCTCTATTTCCATCTGCCGTTGATGATTCCGTTGGCCCCTCATATCCGTTTGGTCCGTGATGATACGTCGTACATGTCCATGCATGGCATCTATGAGGACTACTGTCGGAGGGTTGGCTTCAACAGAGATGATCCTCTTATCTTCACAATGGAGAAGTTGAAGGCTCTCGCGGAGACGAAACAGAACGTAAGTGATATTTTGTCAACTTCTTCTATAAACACTGCTAACTTTCCACAGCGTACTGCTGACCAACAGCTGGTACTTCGCACGGAGATCCTTACCGCTATCCAAGAGAAATGGGTCCCCAGTACCGTTGTCTTGGACTATTTCCAGAGGACATATCCGAACTTCTCGGACTTCTGGCTCTTCCGCCGACAGTTTGCCTACCAGTACGCCGCTATTGCGTTCATGACATACGTAATGCACATGGGCAGCCGGTATCCCAACAAGTTGATGATCTCCCGGACTACGGGTGATATCTGGGCCACTGAGCTGATTCCGACCATCAACCCGGCCAAGGCCTTCTTCTACAACCCTGAACAGGTCCCTTTCCGGTTCACGCCCAACATTCAGACGTTGTTGGGACCCATCGCCACGGAGGGCTTGTTCGCTTGTGCTATGATGGCGATTGCGCGCTGTCTGACCGAACCTCGTCACGAGCTTGAGCAGCAGCTCAGCATCTTCGTGCGGGATGAGATGATGTTCTGGGCCACTGCGCACCACCGTGGGCCGCTGCCAGTCCCACAGCTCCGCGACCTGGTATACAACAACAGTGATATCATTGTCAACCGGGCTGTCAGTCTGGCTAGTCCTCCTGAAGGCAACCTGCCTGCCAACCAAACTACTATCGATTTGATCTCGAAGGCTGTGAACCCGCAGCATCTGGCGTCCTGCGACGCGTTGTGGATGGCGTATCTCTGAGCTCTTATCGGTCCTTTCTATTTCTGTATTATTTGGTTTTATTGGTTTGTTACTTTGTTTCAACGGCGGGCTGCGGTTTCTGGAGCCGTACGGGAATTTACTAGCGTGGCGTTTGGGACAAAACTGATGGATAATCCATGGCTGCTTTGCGCGTGATGATTGTATCTTTTGTGCTTCTTGAATGGCTGTATCATAATTAATATGTGCTAGTCGAATTGAGTTTAAATAATCATGTCTTTCATAATGAATCGTAGGGTCCCAAACACGTCCCAAACGCCGGTACAAAAAGGCAGTATATAGTATGACAACCACGCTCTAAACCAAAGACGGCTTCACCTTCTTCTTGATGCCCAAGCTATTCACTGGCGGCTTCTTTGCCTTCTTAACCCGAGCGAACGATGGCGGCGGCGCAGGTGACTCCGTCTTGGACTCAGGCGTGGCACTCCCATTCGGTGAACCCTCCTCAACAACCAACCTCTTCACCCGCTCCCCTGACTCGGTCATAAAGGCCCTCCGCGCAGCCTCCTCATCCTCCTTCTCCTGCTGCAACCGTGCCTCATCCACCTGATCGCGCACGACAGCCAGCGCCGCCTCGTCCCCACGCGCCTCATTCCGCTCGATGCGCGCATTCCGCGTACGGATCTCATCCAGCGCATCCGCAATCGCCATCTCCCGCTTCGAGTCCAGCATCTTCTCCTCCAGCTCCTCCATCTTGTCGCGTTCCAGCCGCTCCTGCTCCTCATTTTCCTCACGCTCAAGCCGGTCCAGCGTCTCCTGCTCGGTTTCGTTGTACGTCTCGGCTTCGGGGTTGCGCCAGGGCTCGAAGTTGCGCTTGGCGCCCTTTTCGGCCCGGTAGTCCATGTTCTTGGGGTCCGTCTTGAAGGTGATTTCGCCCGAGCAGCGTGTGCATCGGATATAGAACCGGTAGATCGGGATCGAGAAGTACTTTTCTTCGGTGGTTTCTTTGCGCGCGTTGAACTTGCGGCCCTTGTAGATGTACTCGCCGCAGTGGGTGCATTTCATCCTGGGGCTGTTAGCTTGAATATCCATCATGGGTGTGGGGAACTACGTACGAGTAAGGCGCCATCAGCCGGACTGTTTGGAGTCGTGGGGCGGCATCCTTTGGTTTTTTCTGCCGGGTTATGGCTGACGGGTCGAAGTCCGGGGGGTAGTACTTGCTGTGAGGGGTTGGAGTTAGTTTGGGCTTATTTACGAGCTTGGATGGGGTCTGGGTTGGACATACGTGAGAACTTTGCGCTCAGACATGTTGGCTGCTGGGGAACAGTATTCTGGGTGGGTGTTGCTGGGGGTATCGCACGGGTGTTGTTTAGGACAGCTGTCCCAATAACAGCAGCCGTCGAAGTGGCGATATGGAAAAAGGAGGAGACGTTGAAAGCAGGATGAAGAGAGGCAGTTGAGGCGATATTGAAATGGCGATAAACGTCACGTGAGTTGGTGTTTCTGAGTAAGCAGCGCGCTTGAGTGGGCCCAAAGAGGAAATGGGCTCATGATTGTTTTGGTTGTCCTCCGCAAGAACCAACTGGTCTGCGACACTTCCACTCCTTCCAGACAGTCCCGAGTAGGACTGCTGCTCCCCGCCAACTGAAACAAGAGCCGTCTCCTTGGAGCGCTTTCCCACCGCCACCCGCTGCTTCTGTTTATCGCCGCGGGAACTGATCGCCCCTCCGCGCCTCACCTCGTTTCGCCGAATGCCTCCCAGCGATTATACTGTCTGTCTTTGCGGTGGCGCTCTCTACGCCTAAGACATGGAGAAGTTTCTGCGCTCGTGGCGGCAGGATGCGTTGAATCGCGGTCAGCATGATGCGGCAATTTACATCGGAGACAAAGTGCTGGCGCTGACGAGTGAGTGACCTAACGGCGTGTCTAACGATGTCTGAATGTATCTAACAGTTGAACGCATCTAGACAGTGACTCCGACGCCTTTTGGCTTGCCCAGGTTCATTTCTCGAACAACAACTACACGCGCGCTTTGGCGCTACTCTCCCGGAAAGACTTGATCTCGAGAAGCACCGCGTGTCGCTACCTAGCCGCGCATTGTTATATTAAGCAGAATCAGTTTGAACAGGCTCTGTCAGTGCTGGGCGATCATAACCCGACCCATCTGATCCGCACAAGTAACAACAGTGGCGGCCGTCGGAAACTCCAGCATCTCAACGGTCAATCCCATGTTACGCTCCGGAATGGTAAGACTACAGCATCGCGCATGGATCGCGGGGAGGAACGGGAACGGGAAGATGCGAATAATATCCGATTCGAGGCGGCAATGTGTTATCTACGGGGTCTCTGCTTCGCCAAACAGAATGCCTTTGATCGCGCGCGCGATTGCTACAAAGATGCGGTGCGCATCGATGTTCAGTGCTTTGAAGCCTTCGATCAGTTGATGAAGAACTCACTCATGTCGCCGGCGGAAGAGCTGGAGTTCCTGGAATCCCTGGACTTTGACTCTATCTCTAGCCCGGATCCGTCTGTTGCCCAGGAAGCGGCGCATTTCACCAAGATGATGTACACCACCCGACTGTCCAAATACTCGTCCCCCGCGATACTTTCGGACGCGACAGAAACTCTGTCGACCCACTACAATCTTGCCGATAACCCCGATATCCTCCTTTCTCGAGCAGAAGCTCTGTACACGCAATGCCGCTTTGCAGAAGCCTTGGAGCTCACCTCGTCCATCTTGTCCACCTCCCAATCGTCTACCACCTTGGCCACTACGACTGCCCCGCATCCTCCGACTCAAAGCCACCTGGGACACCCGCCTGCCGTGTATCCCTTGCATCTGGCATGTCTCTATGAAACCGGCGCTACAAACGCCCTGTTTCTTCTGTCTCATACTTTGGCTGATCATGCTCCGGAAGAGTCCTACACTTATCTTGCCATCGGTGTTTACTACCTGTCGGTATCCAAGGTATCGGAAGCCCGAAGATTTTTCTCCAAAGCATCTTTGTTGGATCCACATTCGGCTCCGGCATGGATTGGCTTCGCCCACACTTTCGCCGCGGAAGGGGAGCATGATCAAGCTATTGCGGCGTATAGTACAGCGGCTCGACTCTTCCAGGGTAGCCATCTACCCCAGCTTTTCCTGGGCATGCAGCATCTCGCCTTGAACAACATGTCGCTAGCCCACGAATACTTATGTGCGTCCTATGCGATGTCGACTGGCGCTGCCTCCGGGTCAGTGCCCTCTATCCCCACGAACCCCTCAGAAGGCGCTTCCCTAGGTGGAGATCCTCTCGTTCTGAACGAGTTGGGCGTCGTCCTCTACCATCAAAACCACCTTGAAGGTGCTTCTGAACTGTTCCGTCAGGCGCTGGCATTGGCGACCTCTCTCAACTGTGAGCCTAGTGCCTGGGTGGCCACGCGAGCGAACTTGGGACATGCGCTACGCCGCCTCGGGTTTTTCGAAGAATCGCTGGCGGAGTTCGATGAGTGCTTGCGTGTCGGGGCTGGCGGTTCGAGCTTCGGCTATAGCCCATTCCTAGGCGGTAGCAGTGGTGCATCTGGAGTTGCAGCATCCGGCGTTGGGGGCTACGAGGACCGGGGGCTGATCGGCTCCCTCCACACTTCTCGTGGCCTGGTGCTGCTAGAACTTGGAATGACCAAGGAAGCAGTCACGGCCCTCCACGAGGCGGTCCGAGTTCTAGGGGCCAGCGGTGGCGGGGATGCAGCCGGCGGCGCGGGAATTGCTGGCACCCTCCTCTCTCGCGCCTTGGAGCTATGGGCGAGCGAAGAGCGCGCGGCGGAAGAGCAGGAAGCTGAACGATCAGCGATGAGCCAGATGAGAGCCGCGCGTGAACGAGCGAAGGGTAAAAGCGCCCGGCGACGCGATGATTCATATGCGGAAGAATGGACAGATGAGGTCCCCCAGGTGGACAGCTTTACTGCGGACTCAGAAACCTTGGAAGAGAAGGTCGAAATGGAGCTTGATGAGGAAGCCGATGGACTCCTACGCCAGGCCATCAGCCGGGTGCGCGGAGGACGACGACGCCGACCCCCAACAGCCGAGTTGAGCTCAGAGATGGAAACCAACGATACACCTGGTCCGGCTGGTAGTCGTCGGAGAGGATCCCGCAGCGCGCGGAGTACCGCGTCTCGCCACTAGTAATCGGGTTCATTTCTTTTTGGAGTCGCATTTGGCGCATGGCAGTTGGGCGTTTGGACTGGCATGACTTTATACCCCCTCATTTTGTTCCACGGAACAACGGGCTAGGTTGCATGGATGGCGTACATTCTTCTTGGTATAGAATATGGAATAGGATTGGTATAATCAACAGCGCTCGCTGGACTGCATCGTTGGACTACATCCTCACATCACCGTGCATTTGCAGTTAGACAATCTCTGCCAGGGGCGGTGATGCCCTATGATTCCCTTCTTCTCCAGAAGCAGCTGCTGGCCGGTTCGCTGCTGGCTGCGAAGTTTGCGCACGATTCGGATGAAGATCTCCGCAATATTGATGTCCAGTCTCGCCGAGGTCTCGATATACTCGGCGCCCAGCTCTTTCGCGAGACCCTTCCCGGCCTTGACAGAGACCATCCGAGACTGCCGAAGATCATACTTATTCCCGACCAGAATCACCGGCATGTACTCGTTCTTGGATGCATCCGGATATCGAGAGCTCCTGATCATCTGCACCTGCGCATAGTACTTCCACAGATGCGCAAACGACTCCCGGTCGGTGATATCATATACAAGGACCACCGCATCCCCCGCCGCGATCCACCGCTCATTCAGCGGAATGTACATGTCTCGCCCGGCGGTGTCGATAATGTCGACCTCACAGGGCTCGTCGTCGACGATGATGCGCTTTCGGATGTTGTCATCGGCGGTGGGCTCGTGCGTGCGCGGGAAATGCGAGAGACAGAGCTGGTTCCAATCCCTGACGTTGTGGACGAGAATTTACTATCTGCCTTGATGGGCACGCACCTGTAGGATGAGGGCGGACTTGCCGACCCCTTCGTCGCCGATTACAATCACCGTCGCTTTGTCGGGCATTTCCTGAAGTTGTGTTGGGCGTGTGGGTTATTTGGGAGTGTGTAGGGTGGTGATGGATGATGTGATATATAGGCGACATGCCGATGGCGTGTGGCGATAGTTAATGTTCGGTGCTATTAATGGGCTGGGCTTGATCTGGACGCGAGTACAATGCTATTTCTGGCTATCTGGTTACATCACTTGTTGTGGTCTCTTCTCCATCGGAATGCGTGGGAGCGGTTTCCATGGATGGATCATGGCAATGTCTTCCGGCCGGAGACATATATACGACGACCATCGTGCAAATATCGCCACGCCGCCAACAATCGTACGATGTGTTCGTCGCATCGGGCTAGATAGTTAGACAGGGATTTTCATCTTTGAGTTGACTTTGTATTAATTCCTGTCCACTTCGTGATATTGGCTGTATGGACCGGTGGGGATGATGAAGTCATGCGACATCAAACTTCGTATGAACCCATTTCCATAACGGGAAACTCGTGTTCGGGATAACATCCCCGTCTGATCAATTCATCGTTGCTGGAGATTCGGTTCCGATTCGGCTAGATCATACATGTAGCACTCTGGGTTTCTCATCGAGGCTGTACAATCCCTACCCATCGGTGAAGATTCAGTGATATTAGATGAGGGGAAATAAAGTGATTGCTCAAGGGCCTGGCTAGTTTGGTATCATGCATCACTTCAATGGCGAAGAGTCGCCAGATATACGGAAAAATAATATCAACGCAGGACACGATATAGTACAAACAACCCGAAGACACGATCAAACACACCTTCTAGAAGAGTCCGCATCGATCGGAGATCTCGCGACTCATCTTCACATTTCCGCAGTGTGTTCAAAGACAACCAAACCAAGCCAGCCCGTTACTCTGCGACTCAAAAACAAAGGAGCGGATACACGAATCCGCCTCAGTGACCATTCCCGTCAGGATTGGCCATCTCAGCAGAGATTCTGGCGCCGAAGCAAATGAGACTTTGGGATCAATATGTTCAGCTGACGGCTGCTTCTGATCAGTCGATTCTGACGCGTGGTTGGCATGTTCAGGGGGGTTGTTAGTCCTTGATGGACGGTCCTGTTGCTGCTTTTCCAGAAGCGATGTGATATGACCTAACTGTTGCAGAACTTCTCTACTAGTTCGATCAGCCCGTGGTGGCGCAGGCACAGCATCATGATAGTGGCACTGTGTACGATTCTCGGTGCAGTAGCCACAGACCGGCCGCGCATTGTCGCATTTGGTCCTTCGTGTACGACAGGTCTGACAGGCCGTTGCAGCCTTGGTTCGTCTAGCTGCCTTCAGATGGTGAGATCATTAGCATGGGCATGCTGGCATTTATTTCTAATCATTCTCATAGTCTGGGAATGCCTGGGTGAAGAAGAGCATCGGGTCTCTGGAGATTACATACTACTGCCTAGAACAGCTGTCTAGCCTGAGTTGTTTCTCTTTGCATATTGGATGTCTTACCCTCAGGGCTGCCACGATGTCGGGGTCAGCTTTCGGGGAGTATCCATCTTCGTCGTCCAACACCTTGATAATCTCGCTGATGGGAACGCGTTGGTCCAGCATGATCCCGAGACGATGCTCGTGCTTGGCAAGGTATTCGCGTCGGTGTACCCCGATCAAGGACGCTGCCAGGGGCCCATGATTGTGGGTTTCACACCTTATAGTCATACGCCACCGTTACTCCCTTACGCGGTACTGGATCTTCCCATGCGATGGTCTTGCTCATTGCGCGCCATGGGACTCTCGTGGTCATCATGCGATTCAATCAAAAAGTCCGGCATTGGCCCTTCAAAGAGATCACCCATCTCGGCAACCCATACGTGTTGATGGCCGTGAGAATAGCAGAAAAGGGGAGATGATTGCCTCATTGGGCGTCGTAGCACGTGCAAATAAGCCTGGCTTCCCATTGAGGTATAGCGTCCACGTGATATCTTCTCTTATTGTACAGCATCAATATAGACCACAACCTCTCCTACATCGCTCCCCAGACCTCTAACAAAGACTTCGGCTTTCGTCCTGCGCCGGCTTAAACATTCTGAGTCGTGAATAATCGTCACCGGCAATTGCAGCACCCGATCTGAATACCAAGAAAGGCCGAGAGGGGTTTCCCCACGACTTGGCATCGTCCCCCGCCAATTGAGCCGCTCTATCCGGAGACCAGTTACGGCTGTTAAGGGAGTTGACGATAGTGGTCTCTCTTGGCAAGGCGGAGATCCTTTCCTGCGCGATGGGGCTTTGCAACAGCTTTTACTACTTTAGATCGTTGCCATGCACACCTCGGCAGTTCGTCCAGTCAGTTCCCTCAACGTCGGGTTGGGCGGAACGGGCAATGGGTGAGTACGATACTCCAGGGATTGTATGCATTGGTCGACATCGAAGTGTTAGCGTTCTCTGAGAGAACTATTTTGAACTATTTTGGTACTGTCTACGTCGTGTGGATGTTAGTAACAGGCCTAACGGCCACCTTCGTCCAGGAGGTGCTTCCGGCAAGAAGTCAATGCACAAAGCGATATGCCTGCCATGACTTCATTTCAACCGAATTGCCGACTGGATGGATTGCGGGGCCCTCCACTTGGATATAGTTCGATTGCTGAGGGATTCGGAAAAGAAAAGAAAAAAACAAGTATGAGGCTTGGGGATGGGAGAGGGTTATAAATACGCTCATCCGTCACTGAGTGGACGTCTCGCACGCGGTTCACCATAGATCGGCTTCTTGAGGGCAGACCATCATCGCAATGAAGTGGTCTCTAGGTGCCTTACTCTTCTCCGGGCTGTGTCTCGCAGCCAAGCGTCCCAACATCCTGTTCATCTTGACCGATGATCAGGACAACCACATGGGCGGCATTGACTCCATGTCCCGATTGCAGGTTCGTATTCAGCAAGGATAACAGCTCTTTCCAATGAAGGCACACTAACTAACATCACACAGGAGTCGATCATCAGCAAAGGCGCCGCATTTGAGAAGCACTTTTGCACTGTCGCCATTTGCTGTCCTTCCCGAGCGAACCTCTGGACCGGCCGCATGCCCCATAACAACAACATCACGGACGTAGCTCCGCCGTACGGCGGATACCCACAGGTGGTCAAGTTGGGATGGAACGACAACTACCTGCCGCTGTGGATGCAGGATGCCGGGTACAACACCTACTATGTCGGTAAGTTGTGGAACTACCAGAACATCGACAACTACAACGACCCGCCGCCGCGGGGGTTCAACGGATCCGAGATCAGCCTGGACCCGTACACGTATCAGTACTACAACAGCATGATGACACGCAATGGCGGCGAGCCGGTCAGCTATGCGGGCCAGTACATCACGGATGTGATGACGGAGAAGGCGCATGGCTTCCTGGACGAAGCGCTGGCGGATGAGCGGCCGTGGATGATGACGGTGGCCCCCGTGGCGCCGCATTCCAACGGCACGTTGGAGATCCACTCGGGCGTTTTTTGGCAGAGCCAGCCGGAGTATGCCCCGCGGCATGCCCATATGTTCAAAGACTACAAGATCCCCCGGGATGCAAGCTTCAACGCCGCGATCGATGGAGGGGTGAGTTGGATTGGGAAGTTGGATGCGTTGAATGATAGCGTGATTGAGTACCACGATGAGTATCAGCGGTGTCGACTTCGCTCACTTCAGGCGGTCGATGAGATGGTCGAGAGTCTGGTCTCGCGCTTGGAAGAAGCCGGCGTGTTGGACACCACGTACATTTTCTACTCGACCGACAATGGCTACCATATCAGCCAGCATCGACTGGCCCCTGGAAAGGAGTGTGGCTTTGGTAAGTTATGTCTCTGGCTTTGGAAGACGGGGCTAACAGGAGCAGATACGGACATTCACATTCCGTTGTATGTCCGCGGACCGGGTATCCCTGAGAACAAGACGTTCAGCGCCGTCACCAGTCACACCGACTTGGCGCCGACGTTCCTTCGGATCGCGGGGACCACGACGGATGGACTTGATGGTAAACCGCTGCCCTTTACGATGGAAGAGTCATGCCAGTCGAAGACAGAGCATATCGGAGTCGAGTACTGGGGTGTGGTGAGTGTCCCTTGCACTTAAGATGCGTCCAGGTTGGAAAGTGCACGGGTTGACTGGAGCAGAACCTCCCTGAAGGAGTAAACGGATACCGCAAGGTCCCCCTGGAGGACGGTAGCAAACACAATATCAACGTCTACCACAACAACACGTACAAAGGTCTGCGACTGGTCGGCGACGAATACAGCCTCTACTACTCAGTCTGGTGTAGCAACGAGGTGGAGCTCTATGACCTGACCGTAGGTCCTCCGAAGAGCACTGCCCAACTGCAGAGACTGACGCACACAGACTGATCCCTACCAAATCACCAACCTTGCGTCGAACCGCGTTCGATTTGCAAACCACACGGTGGCGGGTCGTCCTCTGCACCAGGTCATCAACCGTCTGGACGCCCTGATGATGGTGGTCAAATCGTGCAAGGAAGATTCCTGCCGCGAACCCTGGAAGGAGCTGCACCCTGGGGGATACGTCGAGAACCTGAAGGCGGCGCTGAGCCCGGCCTATGATGCTTTCTATGCGCGACAGCCGAAGGTGCACTTCCGCAACTGCGAAGAAGGCTATTTGATTTCGGCCGAGGGGGCGCAATCAATCCATCCGTATAAGCGCAAGCAACGCCGGATCTTTGACTACGGCGACCATTTAGGATTTTTCAGCTAGTCCTTTGACAATCCCATAGAATATCACATACACTACACACGCTACTTTGACTGCATGATGAGTTTTCTGTCGACCGCCTACTACTGACTGGACCCCACGTCATCCCGAGAGCATTTCTTGGCCGACTCCTCCTTGGCGAGAAAGGAGCACTGCCCCACGGCTGGGTAATTAAGCGCCAGTTTAGTGCGATGGTGCGGTCCCATCTCCACCCTCGTTGTTGGATCGTTCTTTTACCCTTTTCATTTGTCCGTCCGTGGTGGCGGACGGACTGATTCCATTCCTTCGAGAATAATGGTGTCGTTTCTTACGTCACCCCCGGGATGATCTCGCGCGTTGATCGGTGTGGGCGTCAGAGTCAGCACTTATTCTGGAGGGTCGAGCTTCAGTCCGTTTTGCGCTCGAGGAGAGCCGGTGGTGGTGAGGGTGCAGGACCATGGTTGGCAACGTCCGCATGGTGATGTGCCCCGGGTCTCTTGAGACAGCCCGTGAGATCAAAGGACATCAGGGTGACTGTTCCACCGCCCCCGTCTGGTTCGCAGGGCTCAGAAACATGGCTAACGCCTAGTGCAGGTAGTGTGGTATTGGTTCAGGGCCTATAGTTAAAAGCTCAGCCTTAGGGGCTTAGGCGACGGCCTAGTGTCCACCAACGGGGGAAAACAGGACTCCGGTGTCTTATTATTTGCGGTCCAGCGCTGGGTCTGGTTCTTGGCGAGAGGCTCAATCGAGGTACAGTCTTCGTGTTTGTCGTTGATCCTCATCAGTTGAATTGGAAAGTCTGGAGGCATCTGATGTTGTACAGAATCAATGGAGGATGCAATCCAGGCACCAGATGAGTATCACGACAAACAACAACCAGCTCCCCTGAGAAACTGTTTGCTGCTACTATATCGACAATCAACACGAAGTCTTAATAATAAAAGTCTGCTCCACAAAGCTTGTCCATCACACCCCAACGCGGTAAGATTGACGCTGCCGTCCTCCATGTTTCAGCACACGATCGCCGCGTCATGCTTCCACTCCGTTTGCCTCTTGGTCGAGTCGAGACCCCTGACCATGATTTCTCTTAAAAACGAAGTCTGATCGCTGCCATGGTGTCCCCCACTTGTTCCTCTTCCTTTCTCTTCTTCCCTTTCTCTCTCTCTCTCCCTCCCTCAGACCATGCTCTCGCCCTCGGAGTGAGGCTGCTCTCCCGCCATGGCGCTCCTCAATTGCTCTCGATGGCGCCTTCGACAATCCAGCCTGCTCTACTCGCTCTACGTCCTCGCGCTGCTCTGTCTGACCGCCACCCTCGTCATCTGGTATGGCGTCAACTCCGACCGGGACTACATCCACCCGCTGTTGACCCAGCTCATCCCCGCCGGTCACTGCGCCTGTGAAACCTCGACTACCTTCCAATGCGCCAGCTGTCTGTCCTGCGCGCAGCAGACCATCGTCAATCCCCTGTCGCCCTCCGAGTCGTGGGAGTTCCAACCGGCCCGCGACGCCCACAACGAAGCCCTCGACCGGGACCAGTGCCTGGGCGCCTTCCCGGGGCTCTTCGAGGACATCGACCGCGCCGCAACCCACTGGCAGGCCCAGGGGTATCTGGGGACGGATGAGCTCGACGACATCCCACTGGCGCACGGCATGGCGCGGGCGTTCATCCACCACGGCGACCTGCACGTCGTGGCAGCGCGCGCCCGCGGCGAGGACCACCGCCGCAAGATCCTCGCCGTACTGAGCGCCATGCACCGCGCGCTGGTCGCAGACGGCAACCGCGCGGCGCGGCGCGACATCGAGTTCGTCTTCTCCGTCGAGGACAAGGTCGAGGACGTCACGGACGGAGCGAACCCCGTGTGGGTGCTGGCGCGCACCGTACCAGAGACGGGGGTCTGGCTGATGCCCGATTTTGGCTTCTGGGCCTGGGAGAACCCGCAGAACTCGATTGGGCCGTACGACCAGGTCGTGGACCGCATCCGCCGCCTCGACGCTGGCCCCTTCGAGGAGAAAACCCCGCAGCTGGTGTGGCGCGGGAAGCCGAGTTTTGCGCCGAAATTGCGCCGTGCGCTGATGGACGCTGCGCGTGATAAACCCTGGGGCGATGTGAAACAGGTCGATTGGACGGATCACACCAATATCCTCCGGATGGAGGACCATTGTCGCTACATGTTTATCGCACATGTCGAGGGTATGCTTCCCCCTCCGCTTTTCCCCGCACTGGCAGTTGACTTGAATGCTAACGACAGCAGGTCGCTCGTACTCGGCCTCCCTCAAATACCGCCAGGCCTGCAACTCGGTCATCGTCGCCCACAAACTCCAATACATCCAGCACCACCACTACCTGCTGGTGTCCGACGGCCCGAACCAGAACTACGTCGAAGTCGAGCGCGACTTCAGCGACCTCGCCGACAAGATCGAGCCGCTCCTCCGCGATCCGGGTCGCGCGGCGCGTATCGCCGAGAACAATGTGCGCACGTTCCGCGACCGCTACCTGACCAAGGCGGCCGAGGCGTGCTACTGGCGCATGCTGTTTGACGAGTACGGCCGCGTCTGGAACAGCAGTGTGCCCGTGTGGTCGGAGGAGGCGCAGAAAGAACGCGGGCTGCGGTACGAGTCGTTCTTGTTGCTGGATAGCCCAGGCCATGTTCGACTTTGCAGCGATTGCGCACTGAAAAGACCAGTCTTAATGCTTGCGTCACGCTATACATACATAATATCGGAGTTGGGAGTCTCAGCGATACCAGACGATTGTTGGTGTTATGCTTTGCTTTGGGATTGAGCTGCTACGATAGACCGTGATATACGAATAGGGACGAGAATCCCATGCACATACTGTAGTTAATCTGTTAATGATGTCGTCCCACTTGTCTCCAATAATATACGCTGCAGTCTGTACAGCGCGCTGACGCGTCAAGCTTGCCCAGATGGAGATCAACAGCGGTTCCGCGGTTGGCGACGGGTCTATTTTGCGCAGCCACCATTGACATTCAAGGCAGCCTGGAGTTTGCTGGAACGAGGCGTCTTAGAGTTAATCCAGCGTAAGGCTGACTTTTCAGTTGCCGCTGCCTGTCTGATACAGGACCCTGATAGCTTCTGAGGTCTAGGCAGCCAGAAATATCGGCTATAGCCTGTCCAGCGCATTGAGCTACCAAACGTCTGCCTGAGAGTACTTTGGGTGACACAGCATCATAAATGAATGCTTCAGCTAGTCAGAAGCATACGTAAAGCGCGCCGTGAAGGTCGCCTGAGCGTGGGCACCGTCACAGTCCAAGGCCACGACTGGAAATAGACGTCCGCCGACGCTGGTGAATGCGACTCCTACCAGAAGATCAGTCAGGATATACTGAGGCTCCAAAATACCTACCGACAGATCTCCCATTCTTACGGAACTCCAAGTCTCCTCGCAACACATCAAGTCGGCAGCCGATTACATCGCCCTTGCCGAACGTCTCCCCGTAGCTCTCACCAGTCCCACTGTCATGATACTTCAGCCCGTCGTCGCTGTGATACCCCAGGATATATCCTGCCATCCTGGCGTACAAAGTAATGAACAGCCTTCTCGACAGACCCCAAGCCCGATCGCCCTATCAAGTGGCAGTTCACTTAGCACGGATGCGCCACGGCAGTGTCAAGTCACTGTCAGCAGGAGGAACCAATTACCCTGTCTGCCCAGGGTCAAGTATCTCGATCTCAAAATAGAATGCATCATCCAGTGGGCGAATGGGAAGACCCCCAGCACGGAACCAGTCGCAGGATCTGCAAAGTAATTGAGCACCTATTTGGAGATGGGAGAATACGCTCTGGGCAGCTGCTTCTTGGGTCAGCCCCGGATCGTAGAAGCATTCGCACCGTCTCCCACCCGCATGATTGTGCCGCCTTGATTATGGGCAGGTATCCATCGTTGTCTATTGTTTTGGTGTCCGCCCCCGCTTGAATCAAGATACCCACAACGTCTTGGTACCGGAGAGCTTTTGTTTGGTTCAACGCATTCTCTCCTCGTGTGTTCTTGACAGACATATCTGCACCATTTTCTAGGAGAGCTCTTACAACCGCCGGGAGAGGGAAGCAACCCGCACGGTGCAAAGACGTATCACCGACTAGATCCACGCAGTTGATCTCGGCACCATTCTTGAGTAAGATCCCGACAATCTCGTGACGCTCTTCAGGATTAATCAAGGGCATTTCCGCCGTGGCTAGTTCTAAAGTATATATCATGATCTCGGTTTAGTTTCAATTGTCGGACTTGAGCTGCACATTCGTACCCCGCGCGACTAAGCCTGAAGAAGATCGATAGCGTCGTGGAAGATATCTTGCTTCTTATCTTCAAATTGGGCCAATATACCGGACCCAGCAGCAAACCGGCATTGACGAAGATGGTGTAAGCACTATTCTGCAGCGTACTGGAGTAGAGGATAAGTTTCCAGACTTTTGCGAATCTCAATCTTAGTCTCCCTCGTCATGATTTGCATTCCATCCGAGTTCCGATTTTCTAAGTCGATCCAGCCTAATTGAAGTTCATCGCACCGCAGATAGGAACTGCACACATGCGCAATTTCCTTCTGGCCATCTTGGAGGTTAATGCTCAGATGGGACGAAGGTGATCCTGCCTTGTCTGCTCTGCACACGCGTAGAAGGTAGTCCTGCACAGAATGATGCACAAGCCGTATTCGAGGTCCAACAGGAACGAAAATGGTTGGATCTCGGCCTTCGAGTATTTCTGGCGAATTTAATTTTGGGACGGGCTCTCGCTCGAAACCTAGACGAAAGGTGCCTGGTAAGTGATAACGAAGCCGGGTAGCGAGCAAAGTAACTTCCTTGGGGACGGAACATGCTTTTCTCCGGCCACCACAGCCAGAGCCAAGGTCAATTCTTGGACGGTCAAAGCTCGTCTCGCTAGGAGAAGCCAGATCAGGATACACTTCGCTAGGGAGAATTGTTCTGGTGGTAGGGATTTGAGTAGCTTGAACAACACTTCTCGTACAACCCCTTCAGCCCAGACGGGAGGTCCTTAATGAGACCCTCGCGACTCTCGTATGTAGCGTCGTAGCAATTAGTGATAATTTCCTTCGTAGCCAGCGAGACCCAGAGGAATATCCCGTCCGATTTTGTGAGTAGAGCTTCCTGAAGGCCCTGGATTTCTTCCTCATCCAGATTTAGCAATCTCTTGATGCTTGCCAGATCATCCTGCATGGCGAGACAAATGTCTGGCGGTACAGATAATCTAAAGGATGCCTCTCCGGCAACAAGTGAAAAGAGAATATGGGGTTGCGCACGGCTGGAGAACAACAACTTTGCAACGGTGCCATTGAGCGATCAGTTCGTTGCCAAGTTAAGCAATTTTGTCAGAAGCCCTGCCAGTTCGGTAGGGTCGCATTCGTCCAGGGCATCTATGGCACAGTATAGCTGGGAGAAGCGGGCATGTCGAATAAGGGAGGTGAAAATAGCCCACAGCGTCTCAAACGATAAACTGGGCATGTCTGGGGAACGCTGGATTCGGAGTACCTCAACGTCAGTTATGGCTTCTTCGAACAGACCGTCGCCATCGATGACCAGTTGTGCGATAAAGCCCCTGAGGATAGAGATCGGTATATCTATTCGATTCACGCAGGTGTAGAAGTAATAGAGCACTGCGGAACCGTGTGAGGTTAAGTGCCGAGTGCGAAACTTTTGGACGATGCTCTTCATCAGCAGACTTGCCACTTCCCATCTTACCCACCATGTGCAGGCTGGCGATTGGCTTCATCTCGTGCCATTGTATATACTCGGTAGATTCGTATATCTAGGATGTTGTCCCCTTGGACGGGTCTTTGATGCGCAAGAGGTCGTCGACATGATTGGGAGCATCAAGGAAGTTTAAAAACTCTCTCGCCGTTATGTGGCTGGTAGGAACCGCTCGAGGCTGGACATTGGCCCCAATGTAGACCACCATGCTCAAATTCAGAGACATCTCTCGCTTCTGCAGCTCCCTCGTCAGCTCGTCGAGTTCACCATATCCCTTCTGTGTGCGAAGATTTCTCATGTGGCGCCACAGTATCCCTCCGCTGGCATTGGTCCTGCTTAGCTTGAGAATGCCCGCGAGAAGTTTCTGCAGGATACTTTCGATCTCCACAATCTCGCTCTTCAGTAAGGAATCGGTGTCCAGCGATTTGGTCACCTTGACCTTCTCGAGGATGGACTGGAGAGATGTGATTTCGAACTGCAAGGCGCACAAGCGCTCAGGAGCTTTGCGATGGTCATCTATCAGCTTCTGCACCCGCTGGGCCAGATCGATGGCCGAGACAACTGTATTGAAGATGTCCATAGCGAAGAGGAACGGTGTGGGGTGCTGTCCACTGCTTTGTGCTTCCCGTGACCTACTCTTTAGGAGCCCACTGGGCAGGCGAAGAATACAAGAGTACAGGAGGAAGTCAGCTCTGAGCAAGGCCAGCGACGGCTGTAACGCTAGCCTGGCTTGGCGATGGACACTGCGTCAACCATGATTGGAAGTAAATGCGCCATTGTATCCAGATAGTTGGCTGAACGAAAGTTGGTTGTCACTTTAGACTCCGTGTCAAGGAAGCCAGGCATTTGATGGGGAGGGAAGTCCCTTCTCGCTTTGATATGTTACTGTCGTCTTCTGCGAGAACTCGAATGGCACCTCATCGGCTTGATGATGCGTCTTTGTTGCAGCATGGGGCGGGGTTGGTGCAGATACACCAATCATTATGGAAAGGGTTTTATACGAGGAGAAGCGGCATGTGTGATCGGTGGTGATGATGGGTGTTGTTGGGATTATTAGACAGGACAGATACTAAGTAGTCTCTGGTCGATCCTACCGAAGCATCCATCTGCCTATTGTCTTGTCAGTTCCTTCGCCCATGCTATATAGATGTTAATACTTTTGTCGAAGTGCAGGTGGCTGCGCTGATCCATGGTTGACATCCGGGATTATACGCCTAGAGGTCTGAAAACAGGGAAGAGACACTGCATTAGTTGATGATGCGAGGACTGACCCGGTGCTGACATCAAGATGAGATAGTGGGAAAGAGTTGTTGTTGATGCTGGAGGCCAAATTGGTGAGGGTTGGAGGTCACCTGACCGAGCATATTTCCTGTGTTGGTGATGACATCCGACGGTCTCTCCGCCAACCACCACCCCTTCACTTTCACCCTCACCATCATCACCACCAACCATCAAAGAGTTGACTGACACCTCGCATTCCACGGGTCCTGGTGGATCCCCCGAGAGCTTTTCGGGACTGCAACACCTGGGCAACCGCAACCATTCAGCCACACCGACTGCCCCTTTTTTTTTCTGCAATGACGGGCTCCATCGCACCATGCCGTATTACTCGCTAGGCCCGACGCCTGCTGACAATTGATCCACCCGGACTGGCATGTTGTGGTGCGCTCCCTCAGCAAGGAAGCTCCCGCTCTCCAGATGAACCATGATCTGTGCGCCGATCGACTCCCCTTTGGGCCCAGTCAGAAGTGCCCAGTGGAGTGGTCTAAGAAGCCAATCCACTCGACTATCGAACCCCGATCGCTTCTTCGAATCGGCAAGATTCAGCTGAACCACGATCTGCAGCCACTGCGGCCCCTGCTCAAATCACAATGCCGGCCAAGCTGGGCGATGGTTGCACGGGTTGAAAAGCTGGCGCAACCGATGGGTATGCAGACGCAGGCTGGGGAAGCTGTCTTGGAGGGGCTTCTTTAAATGTGTGCTTTGCCTGCCATTCCGACTCTGCTTCTCTCGCTCCCTCCCTCTCATTTCCTTTGCAACCGCTTGACCTGAGACACGATGCCGTCCCCCATTCCCCAGCCCAAAGGTTACCCCCTCGTGGGTAATCTCTTCGATATCGACTCCCAGAATCCCTGGGGTTCGTTCAATAAGCTCGCACTAAAGAACAAATATCGTGAGTATCATCCTTCCCCAGATGTCCCGCCTTCCTTGAGTAGTTTCCTAATTGTACTGGGGCTCTAAAAAGGCCCTATCTTCAAAATCAACATTCTCGGTAAAGATCTGGTGTTTGTGACCGGCGCTGCCCTCCTCGAGGAAGTCTGCGATGAAAAGCGTTTCCGCAAATGCGTCTCCGGACCCATTGTCCAGATCCGCGATGCAGTTCACTGCAGCTTGTTCACCGCGTACGAGAAGGAGATGGAAGATTGGGGCATCGCCCATCGGATCATGGCGCCGATGGTCTCGACCGAGGCAGTCGCTGAACTCTACTCGGGCATGAAGGAGACCATGCCCGATCTCATCAAAAAATGGACCGCCGGACCGCGCCAGCGCGTCAACGTCACCAATGACCTAGACCGGCTCAACCACGCAGCAAACATGCTCTGCTTCTTCAACCAACGGGTGGACTGCGTCAACGGCCCCGAACCCCCCGCCATCCACGCTCACGAAGAATCCACTGTCGAAGCGACGCGCCGATCTTCCCGCATGAAGCTTGTCAACTGGCTCTTCCACCAGAAGAAATATGACAACTACATCAAGATCATGCGCGACTACGGGGCGGACATCATCGCCCACCGGAAGGCCTACCCGACCGATAAGAATGACATGTTGAACGCGTTGATGAACGGTAAGGACCCGCAGACTGGAAAGGGCTTGACCGAGAGCCAAGTGCAAGACGAGATCATCAACTGCTTCATCGGCAGTGCGACAGCGCCCAACCTGATCTCCTTTGCGCTATACTACCTGATGAAGAACCCGGACACCATTAGACAGGCGCGAGAGGAGATTGACGCGGTGGTTGGCGTCTCGGAGAGCGTCGAGCAGGAGCATCTTGCGCGTTTGCCCTACTGTAAGGCCATCATCGACGAAACATTCCGCCTGTCGGCGGTCGCTCCTGGCTTCAACCTTGAGCCTCATCCGGACGATGAGGGCCCTGTCCTGCTCGCAGGGGGTGAATACGAGATTCCCCGCAAGCAGGCGTTGATTGTTCTCCTATCGGCAGTTGGCCGTGACCCGGCAGTGTTTGAGGACCCCGATGCTTTCAAGCCTGAGCGGATGCTGGGCGAGAAGTTTGATCGCCTGCCGGCCGGTGTGAAGAAGAGATTCGGCAACGGCAAGCGTGAGTGTATTGGAAAGCGATATGCATACGAGTGGTCCTTCATGACGCTGGTGAGCATCCTCAAGGACGTGGAGTTTGAACTGGCGGATGCGAACTACGTGATGAACAACGACGGCGTCAACTACAATGGAGCGTTTAGTGTCAAGCCGCAGGGATTCTTTGCCGTGACGGGACCCAGACAGCGAAGCGGTCATTGATGGGCGATGGTGATGCTTGACATATACTATATAATACCACTTTGTTGCAATTTATTTACCATGCATGATGCTATCTGCATCAATTCACGATTCCTATGCTAGCGTCCTGATCCATGCCTGTATCCTAGCCATCCCCATCAGTCCACCTCTGCATCTATCCTCGCAGCCCAGCGAGTCTGCATTCCAGAATCTAAGACATCGTGGGACGTGGCGGAACTCAATGTCTGAGCGAGAAGCAAGGGCGTTGCAACTAGGACTATCTCCAAGCGACGGAGGACCGAATGACCTATCAAGGGTCCAACTACCCGGGATCATGCTTTCTTTTTTTGGCTATCCAAATCACAGGATTCACATCAATCCACGTGTCATCGGGCGTCAGAGTGTGACGGGCGTGGGAATGTATCGGAGTAAGCATCCCAAAGCAAACATTCTCTCCCTGCCGTCCACTTAAATATCTCATTCTAGCCTGGCTATACATCTCCATCAAACATCCATCTCTGTACGACCTACGAGTTACGACCAATCTCTCATTATGACCACTGAACCGCTTCACCTCCATCGAGACCACCTCTCCGTGGCGGAGGTTGACCTCCACGATCCATACGGTACCCTCCTACAGAAAAAGCAACAACAAGAAAAAGAAAAGAACCTAACAAACCCTAGTGACCGCAAACCTCGGCCTCTTCATCATCCATAACGTCCTCCGCCGCAATCTCGCCAGCTGCGCCCGCCACGCCAAATGCCTCGCAACATCCAACTTCGAACCCTTCCTCGTTTATACCCGCTACACCCTCCAAGTCCTCGAGGATCACCTCCGCTGCGCAGAGGACATCTCGCTCCCCGTCTATGCGGACCGGGACCCGCGATTCAGCGCCCTGATGGACGCGCATAAGCAAGTTCGCAAGGAAATTCTCCCGCTTCAGAGTCTCCTTGCCACACCCTCGTGGAAGTTGGCCGCGGTGCTCCCTCAAATCGCCGACAGCCTGGCTATTCTCCAGGAGAAGCTCTACCCGCAGTTCGATGCCGTCGAAGACGTGATCAACCAGACAGCGCGACAGATCCCGCTGGAGATGGTCAAGGCGATGGATGCCAGGCTCGAGGAATGCCGGCGGCAGAATAGCAGGAAGCAAGGGACCGTGTGGGCGGCGTTTTATTTGACACGAGCCTTGAGTCCAGAGGAACGGGAGTTGGGTGCCTTGCGCATGCCGAAGCATAAGCTTGAGGGGATGTTGACTGCGGGGGAGTTGCAGTTTCGACGGTGAGTCTGTCATGACTGCTCGATGGATGCTGGGAGCTAATCATGGCTGTTAGGGAGGCGCGATTCATGCCGCAGTTTTAGCTGGGTTAATTTATCGGGATTGCTTTTGGTATAGTGTTTACAAAGTACTCCTTTCGTGAAGTTGGTTGTATGGATATGATTTCGGCCACTGTGAGTTCGATAGTCTTGCACTCGTCCAGTTCAAGCACAATATTCAGCGGCAATTTGCAATATACGTAAATGCTTCACAAGGAGAGAAACTGAATATAGTGCCGTCAGGGTTCGGAGCAGAGATTTGATTTATCATGGCCATGATCTGACAACAAGAATCGCCAGAATGAAGCTAAAAATTGTCTGTATTTTCCCGACACTGTACACAAGCCGCAATGTCGATTGACTGCAGTTCGACCTGAGATTCCATATCCATCCCCAAGAGCCCGACCGATCCCCGACGCATGCAAGGCCCGGACAGCAATAACTAGTCTCTACGGCCATCTATATTCACCACACCACTCCCCGGCTTCATGAACACGTTGACACCAGACCCGGAACATAGATAGTGCTGTCAAGATCGACTGAGGTCTGGGCATGTATGTCACTATCGCTTAATCCTTTTTATAGAAGTACACGGAGGTATATAGAACGATATGCACTGGATAAAGAACTAGTGCAAGGCTGAGACATGGCAGATTATGGTATGACGTGGGTCAGCTTCATCGCCTAGTTCGCCCGGCACGGACAAAAGCCCCTCTACATCTATCTAGCGAGAGTGAAAGACTACGTCTGGAATGCTTCATTTTAACCTCTTTCCGAATTCAATATATCCATAAGATTGAACGATGCCTCTCCTTTCTCTGCCGAATGAATTGCTCTTCGAGATAGCCGCAAGACTCCAAAATCAGAAAGACATCAACAGCCTCACAACCACATGCTGCCAAGCTTATTCACTACTCAACGGCTACCTGTACAAATACAACATACAACATGGCAATAGTTCCGCGCTCCTATGGGCTTTGCAGCGCGGGAGTGTATCAACAGCCAAAAAATGCCTGCAAATGGGTGCAGACCTGGAAGCCGACGTCGCCGGGAGCGACACGCCACCGTTAACCGCCACGAGCTACCGAGAGCCAGACGTCGTACGCTTTCTACTCGAATCCGGAGCCAACCCCAATCGACCAGACATGCTTGGCAACACTCCGTTGATCGTGGCATCCCGAGCGGGCGACGAAGCGACGGTGCGCGCACTGTAAGAGCACGACGCAGATCTCACCGACAAAGACTACGTCAGCCAGGGCGCCATCATTGCGGCCGCCGAGTCCGGCCACGCCGCCATTTGTGATCTCCTCCTCCCCAAGATGCATGGTCTGCAGGACGGGGCCATCGATGCCCTGACCGCAATAATCCACGCGATACACCTGCGCCACTCGGCTGTTGTCAAAACGTTTCTGGCGTACGGCGTCGATCCCAACGGCCGGACCAGAGACCACGAGAGTCCTCTCCTCGAAGCCATGAAACACTGTCAGACGCCCGCATCGGCGGAAACAATCACGCATCTGCTGGATGCGATGGCCGTCCTGGACTCGCCAGACCCCGGGTACATGACGCCTCTGATGTACGCGGCATTGTTGGCAAATGAAGAAGGAGCCCAGATCCTCCTCGACCGCGGAGCGGACGTGAACGCCCGCGACGACCAGTTGGCTACTCCGTTGGAATGGGCTGTCTGAAGTGGTCACGATGATATTGTGCAAGTCATGCTCGACAACGGCGCGGACCCCAACGCTCAGAACTACCAGGGAGACACGCCCCTCTTCGTGGCGGCGGGGAGCTTTCATACCAAGGGAATCGTCCAGGCGCTACTTGCGAAGGGTGCAGACCCCAACATCGCGAATTACAATGGTTGCACACCGTTAAGTGAGGCTATACTATGTGATGGATTCGAGAGCCCTGAAATCGCCGGAATTCTGCTGGAAGCCGGTGCTCGTCCAGATCCCAAGGATAATGAAGGATGCACTCCTCTATTACTAGCTGCAAAGAGTGATAGCTTGGAGGCCGTCAGGGTACTGCTGGAAGGGGGCGCCGACCCGACTGCAACGAACAACGACGGGGAAACGTCGTATGGTTATGCTGTGAAGCATAAAAATGAAGAACTACTTGCGATGCTACAGAAGTATGACCGAAAATGTCTGACTTGACGAGTTAGCAGACACATCAAATGAACAGATGCAGAAGCAGCTTTACGATTTCAAGACACAACCGTGAATCACGTGCTGTACACAATAATAGATCTAGGTATACAGTACGTCTTTTATATTATACATGGTAACGGACAACTCGCAGTGTCACGACCTCACACACGAAGATTGCCCGTTTGGAAAGGCAACTCCCCTTGAATAATACTCGAAGCCAACGAAAAAGCATACCACACCGTCGCAATCAGCGCGAGAGTGTTCAGGCGCACCGACGAGGCGTAGTCTTCGCCGGAATCCTGATTGGTCTGTCTGAAAAGACCCAACGCCGCAGTGCCAGTACTTTTTGCATCTGACCCTTGCTCTGTGCAACGATTAGCTGGCATTGTCTGCGTACTCCGTGCGCCATCCACGAACGCCGAACCAGCAGTTATAAGGAAACAGCGGACGCATTTGAAAACAGACTACATACCTCGCAACGTCTGGCGGTCAATATCGGCTCTCGAGATGCAAGGGCCGAAGACAGCCCAGTTCAAAGACCCGGCGACAAGGACAATCGCCAAGGGCGCCGCACTCCATGGGTTCGTGGCGAAGGAAAAGATACTATAAGGAGGCCGAGTGGCCGCGGTCAAGATTGCCAGCCCAAGCTGGCACTGGTAATAGTTGAATTCGCCGAATATGAGGGTGCGGTGACATATTGGATCGACAAAGCGCTTTACAATTGTAAGTTGCATCCTCAGCGAAAGGGATAACGTATTGTTCAGTCATACCTGGAAAAGCCCAGTTCCTAGGAGAGCGCCATATGCGAGGAGATGATAAGGGAGGAGGCTAAAGAGAGTGTCAAATATGGCCTGCATGTTTAGGTGAATAAGGGATGTGAGAGAAGGACAGATGGAGCGAGGGCGGAAGAGGATGCGATGCGCCAAGGTTAGCCAAGCTTAGGGCTGGAGGGCGGAATATGGCTGCCTTCAGGATCTTCTCACGGCCTCCTTCTTGTTTTAGAAGAGAGTAGTATACATTCCAATAAGCATCACGACAATGGATCACAACAGATATCATACACTAAGCTAGGCTGGAGATATCAGGGCATCCCGCATTGCGAGTTCAGATCTCGACAAAAGACCATGAATGGCCACTGAAGCGTTTCAACCATGATCTGATCCAAGTATTCACCTGTGCTTTTCCTAGCTAATCATTATTCGCATTGAACAAGAGCCATTCATAAATCCTCTCTTCGGGCTGAAGGGCTCATAGCCTTTGACTATGACGAACAGTTTGACCCATTGCCCAAGACCCTCCCCGGAATATATACTACGTGACCCCAGGTACGCCCAGTGTGTGGTACAGTAGATGCTAAGATTTCATGCGCCAATGCAACGAGTTTACCATAATTGGCAAAATACCTGCACCAAAACAAAATATAACTATAAGGGCAACCATTTATCCCAAGGTACATCGGTGTTGCAGGCGAGGCAGAATTAGTCAGACCATCGGGATGTGGTCCAACGTTGTACAACTTCAACTCGGCTCCAAGTGGAGGAACAGAGCGCAACGCAAGACGCCGTATAAATCCAGCCAGACGCGTTCTAATACATCTTGATTTCGATTTCCCGACCCGGAATACATCCGCTTCCTCAAGGTTCGACGCAGTATAAATACTGCCAGGCTACCTAGTATAGGTACCATCACAACCCAAGTACAGCACCAGCACAAATGGCATCCACCAAATACAGCAACCATTTCTCCCTGAAGAACCTCCCATTCGGAGTCGCCTCATCAGACAAACACCCGCATCCACAATGCGCAACGCGCCTCCACAACACCGTCATCTTCCTAGGCGACCTCCAGCGCAGCGGAGTCTTCGCCCAAATCTCCGACCTCCCTGAAGGCGTCTTCGACTCACCAACCCTAAACAGCTACGCCGCTCTCCCAAAACCCACTCATCGCGCCGTGCGCCAAACCCTCCAGTCCATCCTGCAAGACGGCACCGGCTCTCTCCCGCCCTCCAGCACCGAGGACATCACCGCCGTCACGCTGCATCTCCCCGTAACAGTGCCCGGCTTCACCGGTACCACCCCCACTTGCCCACCATGAACTGCATAAAGCCGTGGTACTAACGCAAAGTCAGATTTCTCCTGCAGCCTAGACCACGTCAAAAACGCCGGACGCGCCATTCTGAACGACGAATCGCCGCCCCCGGGCTTCTTCCACTTCCCCATCGGGTACACCGGCCGCGCGAGCACGATCGTCGTCTCGGGGACGCCCATCGTCCGGCCGCTGGGGCATTTCTACGACCGCACCGCGGCCACCGAAAAGAAGCCCGTCGTGTACGGGCCGTCGCGGGCGATGGACTACGAGCTCGAGATTGGCGTCGTCGTCGGGAAGCCGCTGCCCCCGAACCGGGGGTTGGATGCGCGCGATGCGGAGGAGCATATCTTCGGTCTGGTTATTCTGAATGACTGGAGCGGTATGTCTTTTTCTAGACTGTAACACGGTGTGAGGAGAAGGATGAACAGAGCTAATTGAGTGTCGTACAGCCCGCGACATCCAAGGCTGCGAGATGGTCCCCCTCGGCCCCCTCAACGGCAAAGCCTTCGGGACTACCATCTCACCCTGGATCGTTACCCTGGACGCGCTGGAGCCGTTCAAGGTTGCTGGTCCCGCTCCGCGGGTCGATCTCCCCCGTCATCTCCAAGACCCGGGTGAGTTCAACTACGCGATCGAGATGATGGTCGAGCTGCAGCACGGGGAAAACACATCGCGGCTGAGCAGGTCGCAGGCGCAGGACATGTTCTGGAGTGGACGGCAGATGTGTGCTCATCTGGCGAGTACGGGCTGCGACTTGCGCACGGGGGACATCTTGGGTACGGGCACGGTGAGTGGGTCGCAGGAGGGGTCGTACGGGTGTCTGTTGGAGATCACGCAGGGTGGGAAGGCGGCGGCGCAGTTGGTGGATGGGTCGACGCGAGTGTATCTGCAGGATGGGGACGTGGTGCGCATGACCGCTGTTGCTGGAGACGAATCGTCTGGGGTTGGGTTTGGAGAGTGTGTTGGCGAGCTGCGGCCAGCAAGAGCACTCTAGATACTGTAGGTGGGCAATGCGTCTGCTAGACGTTGTTGAAGTTCGTTTCATGTGTGATGGGATATTTCATGAATACGATTAACTGGTCAAAAGTATCCAAAACTAAGACAAGCAGTAAACAACCTGTAGAGATACTCCGGCATATGCGCCTTCCCCTGTACCCAGCGCCGAACCCAATCCAACCCCATTCGGCCCCTTTTAACTCCAGAGAGGTGGATGGGATGTACTCGGCAGCCCGATCCAGGAGGTTCAAATTGGTCCATTTCGCCGCTGGTCGAGCTTTCCGGCGTCGGGGGCGGAAGTGACCCCATACTCGGGGTCATTCCAGCTGACACTGGGGGAGCAAGACCGCCCATTGCGGACCCTGCCGCAGGGTTCAGGTAGACAGGAGAGCCGCGGGTGCCGGCCACTGCATGGACTTGGTTGCCGAATGCATGCTCGAGCTTTTCTAGGGCTCGGAGAGTTTTGGTCAATGGCTTCGCCCACTGAGTCTGTGTATCCACAGTGACTGCAGGGGAAGAGGAGTCCACAGGACCACCAACTCCAGGCACGGTGGCGGTATCGCCAATAAATTCTGCATTGGCGCGCTCGGCGATAATGACTTTGAGCTGTTGAAGAAGGGTCCAAAACCGGGGATCCGTCTTCGACTCTTCTGTGACTGCAAGAAGAAAGATTGAACTTATTGCCCGTTGCAGGGCAATCCAAGAACGTGACGCATGGGAGCTGACGGAATGCATCTCCACATACGCCTCAACCGTGGTCATCAGGTTACTAATGCAATCCGCGCGCATCTGCGCAGTGGCCGGGTCATTAGTGTCGGGAGAGGACTTGAGCGCTGGCCGGCAGAGCTCAGAGGCGAAATATGACGAATGCAATTTCAGGACAACCCGCTCCAAGTGGTGCGATGTGGTTGCACAGTATTGCCGGTCGCGAAGATACGGTGTGGCCTCTATCATGATTTGCTGAATTCTTTCCTTGTAGGTCTGAATGGTCTTGAAGCTCAACTGGGAATGAGGGCTCAGCATGCGGCTGCGCACGACCTCTAGGGCCAAGGCGATCACCCGACAAAGGGTTTCAAAGTAAGTCAGTTCGCCAGGCTTTGAGTTTTCGAGATACGCGATCTCAGGCTGACTGACAGCGGTCGTCGAGGGTCGATCGTAAGAGAGAGAGAAATGGCTATCTTGCCACGCCATAGACCACCTTTTGTACGTTAGCTTTGCGGACGTTACGAATGCACGGACCATAGAATAGGGACACATACCAAGCGTGTCGTCTGCGGTATCGTTCTGCTGATGAAAACCGACTGGATTCAACATGCAGACCGAGAGCCAGTCCCATTCGAAGAGTCATGCCTGCCAGATGTCAGTAACGCACCTCCTCGAGAGAGTTCGTTTACTCACCTAGAAGAACGTAGGAAATGCCAGGGTTCATATTATAGGACAGCACGTTCCCGATGACAAGAAGAGTTTGAATGGCGTCGATGGTCGGCTGGGACAGGAAATTGGTCATGCGAAGGCATTGGTAGGAGCAACACACTATGCCGGGTCAGCAATAGAAACACAGGAAGGACGATTGTGGCTGGTTACCATAAACCTGAGACGTCAATTCGCGCTCCTTGCCCGGTAAATCAGACGACTGGCATCCTGATGCCAGCACGGCGAACAACAGGCCCATATACGCAATGGTCACACCGAATGGTCGCTGAGCCCCGTCAACATCGGCTCGATACATGCCACCCATGGAGGCTCGATTCTGCAGGAGCAGATCAAGATTCATCTCAAAGTGACGAGTGTCCTCTAGAACAGGATATATAGCGCCTGCAATGTCTCGATAATAGTAGAAGAATCTATTATGATGTTAGCATCGCACAAGAAATATGATCCGGACGAAAACCCACTCCTTGCACTGGTGGTCGCTCGGGAGCGCATTGCACACAGCACTGATATCAAAAGTCGACATGTCCGATGACCATAAGTCAACGAACGGATATGTCGCCGACTCATTGTCCAGCCCCAGCTTGGGCAGAATGCCCCCTTCCAGGAGCGCCTGCAGCTGGTCCGACCCCGATTTATTGTTTAATATATATGCCAGCACGGATCTGGACCCGAGATGCACGGTGCCTTCACCGAGCGTATTCGGCGCATGGATGCCTTCACGCTCAGGAGAAGCGCCCTTAGACCGGTTACTCGCATCGGCACTCTGCACACTACCCGTTTCCAACGTCGAGGCCTGCGTTTCCTCCGCTCTCTCAAGGCCCACGCGAAGAGTGCTGATCGTCTGCTCCATTTCTTTGAGTCGCGACCGGACATTTTCCCACTCTTCGCGCGCAATTGACACTCGTCCGCCACTAGACACTGGGAGCGGCCGGCTAGGACCCGGTTCTTGTTTAATCCGGGCGCCGTTATCCCCCGAACTAGGCATCCCGACATTATCGAACCCGCTTGGCGTCGATCCAGCGCCGGGGCTGTCGCGATATGATGGGGGAACCGCCCCGGTTAAAATGCGTTTCTTGGTCGGACGTTCGTAGGAGCACAGGTCGGCGTGGTCGCGCTTGACGCACCCGTCGCAGGGAAGATTGCGATCGCATTTCACCTTGCGCGCGTGGCAGGGATAACAGGCCTTGGGCTCGCGGGCTTTCCGTTTTGTGCGGATAATGGCGTCGACTTGGGCTTGCGGTAGGTCGGCCAGAGGGCGCGAGCCAGTCGCCGCCATCTCCGCAGCGGGCACGGACGGCGAAAAGGACATGGGCGGTTGATATGGGGAAGTCATTGTCGAAGGCGTCAAGCACAGAACACGGTGGCAGGATTGATCGCGCGTTCTCACGTAGTCTCAGAATGTATCCTGGGTGCCCGCCAGACAATGGCACTCATGGGAGAGATGGGCGGCGATAGGCGGATACGGCGCGATGGAGGGCAATAGTCTGCTGCAGCCGTCACACTGACACGGGAGACATACACGCAATGCGTCGCCGAGGGGCTATTGAAACATCGTCCGCCAATCTCGTCTAATCAAGCGTCCGGAGATGGCCAGCAGGTATAGCACAGAAAGGCGAGCATTCCCAGATACCTTGGCACCAAAGAAGGAAGTCGGTGATGATGAGACCTGACTCAGCGGAGTCAATGACTAATGGGCTCAATCACGTGTGGCTAAGCCCTGTCCAGCCCTAGCCCTATATGATGTCATTTATAGTTCCTGACATGGATAGCATCAGATGTCGTCGAAGTAGGTATATTATCGAAGTATCATCACGAAGAAATATATATGAGGTGTCTCCGTTTCTATTATACAACATCAACCCTCCATAGATGCCAGTACCGGACACCAGCACAGCCCGCAGGAGGTATGGGCTGGTTCGACATCGAGCATGCCATTGAGCATCATGGCTGCATCCAGTCGTTCAACAGAATGATACTTGGGTGGCATGGTAGGTGCAGCTATCAGCATTGTAATACACGAGCTGCCTCATTGGAAGTTCCATTGGAAGAAGAGCAGACACGCTGCCGAACGTCTGGCAGTGTCTGCGCTCATCACACCCCACGCACGAGCGTTACGGACATGGTTTGGAACCCATTGCCATTATCCTTATTCTTCCAGCCGACACGCAACTGTTGGCGACTGCATCCTCCCGTCCGCCGCTTCTACCCAAGAGATCCGTCTCAGGTCTTCCAGGGCAAGCTTGGTGTCAAAGTGCTCCTTGCCCAGCACCTTCTCCCGTCCTGCATACACCCTTTCGGCCAAGGCTGCTGCATCTTCCCATCGGCCTTGAGACTGATAGATCATTCCCAGGTTAGCGGTGGCGGTGAGAGTGTGCGGATGGTCTGGACCCAGCGTCGCCTGCATTGCTGTCATGGTCTCCGCAGCCAAGGCTTCTGCATCGCTGAGCTGGCCTTGACGCTGATAAGTCACTGCCAGATCCGCCATCGCTGTCAGCGTGTATGGATGGTGAGCTCCGAGACGGGCTTGCATCGTTTCCACGACTCTGGTGCCAAGTTCGATGGCACTCTGCAGCCGGCCTTGGCCACGGTGGGTCGAGGCCAGATTTCCGACGGCCATGAGGGTCTGCGGATGATCCCTCCCTAGGACCGCCTCGCTGACCTCTACCACTCTTTTCTCCAGACGTTCGGCTTCCTCCCACCGATCCTGCTGTCGATACGTGGCCGCTAGATTAGCCATCGACGTCAGAGTCAACGGATGGTCGGACCCCAGCCGTTGCTCTCTTGCGTCCAGAACCGAAAGCTGTAGACTCTCTGCTTTGGCTAGTCGGCCTTGTTCGCGGTACGTTTCTGCCAGATTGGACTTCCATGTCAGAGTGGAGTTGTCCGTCGCACCGAGCCTCGTCTCGCCGAGTTCTATCAACCGCTGCTCCAGTCGTTCCGCCTCCGCGTACCGACCGAGGTTCCCATATGTGACGGCGAGGTTGCCCATGGACGTCATCGTAGAGGCGTGGTCGAGTCCAAGTGTCCGCATCCGCGCTTCCAATACCGTCACATGCAGTCGTTCTGCTTCCTTCCACCGGCCCTGACGGCTATATGTCGATGCGAGATTCGCCATGGAGATCAGCGTCTGCGGATGTTCTGCTCCCAGGGTCCTGCGTCGCAGCTCTACGACGCGGCTCCCGGTCTCGGCGGCCTCTTCCCAGCGCCCTTGGCCCCAGTACGCGGAGGCCACATTACTCATAGCTGTCAGGGTCGCGGGATCGGTTTCGCCCGAGAGAGTCATCCGTGCGTCCAGCACAAGCTGCGCCAGATCGAGAGCCGCTACCCACCGGGCGCCGTCGAGATAGATTTTGACCAAGGTGCTGAGATTGTCCAGCAGAGCCCGATCGTCAGCGGTGTCTTTCGTCTTAGCATCTTCCACGATATTGTGAAGCTTGGTGGCTTCGTCGGTGAACCCGCGGTTGGTGTAGCTCGAGAGCAGATCGTCTAGCGCGTCGAGCAAGGATTTGGGTGAATCGGGGCGCGCAGCCCATTGGTAAAGGAAAGAAAAGACCATCAAGGGGAGGATGGGTGGTTACAACAGAGGGAGGGAGACTAGATATTCCGATGAGTCGATTTCAGAATCAGGTGGGTAGCTGAAGGTGGAGATAGTGCACCATGCTGTCGCCCTGGGGATGTCCGATCAGTCGTTAATTGCTAACCAACACGGGATGTTCGCTCCTCCGTTCGCTTTCTTGGGTTCCTCTGCGCCTCGGTGTCCAAGATACACTTCAGACAGTGCAGCAGGGACTTGAACGTGCGTGTTGTGTCATCGGTGCCTCTCGTAAGGCGGCTTTCCTTCGGAATTGTGCTGCCTAGAGGGCACCACGCTAGAGGAGTCTGGAGTAACTATGTCACTCGAACAAATCACAGAGCCCTTTCGGCTCAGCCCTATAAGGCTTAACTGTTTTAATTTTAGTATCGATATAAACGGAGTTGACATTAATATTGCGATCATCTTTCTTAGTCAGTTGTTCCTTACCCATTATCTTGCCGCTGTTCAACTGGCAGTCCTCCCCGGTCAACCCAGGTGAATAACACAATAGTGACCGCCCAGAGGTCCAAGGAACTTGCTTCCGTCGTCTGGATAGTGCTCTATACGGAGGATGACCGAAGGCCATTAGCGTACTGATCGCCAGCGTACAAGTACTCAGCATGCTCCTTCGAGCTTACGTCTTCTCGGCGGTACAACTGCTTGGCGTGTGAAATAGTTGTCGACTCTGTTCATGTTCATCGGTTTTCTAATCCGATACATACCTGCTTATATGGGTGACTCCTTAGGGCTCTAGTGCTTGATCAACATGGCCACTACTAATGTGACTACGCCTATCGGTCACATTTAGCCGCCTGAACGTCGTTGCCTATCACACTAAACCGGGGCTAACTACCTAGGTAGAGACCATAATGTACTGAACTATAGCGTACTACGGCTAGGGTCTGACCACAGGATACCACATTCTTGCTGCCTTAAGGATAGGCTTCGTCCCGTCTAGCCCTAATGTGGATATCAAACTGCACGTCTACATCAATAACGAAGCACCATTTAGCGCTGGGACGTCTGTAACCTGCTCATCTCCTCCGGTCAGGATATCACCATGCATATACCATCAAGTGTGTCTGCAGAGCATAGGAGTAGTCTAGCATATATAAACAGGTGTCTATTGTCCCGCCGTGGTGAATTGCATTCTTCCTCGTGGCTTCAGCCTTCGTTTGATACCTGACACCCAGATCTATCTGCATTGCTACTAGATCTACTACCCCACCGCGCCATAATCAGCAGCCCCCACAATGGGTCTCGCGAAAGTTCTGCTCAAGGCAATCCTCGTGCCTATCGTCGTCGTCGTCGTCCTGACCGCCGTCGCGGTCATCGCGTTCAAACACCATCGAGACAAGAAGAACCGCAACAAAGAAATCGAGCAGCAGGCGTTTCGACCTCCGCCACTTGTTCAGTGGGTGCCGCCGGAGGCTGTGCAAAAGCCCGCTGCGACATATACGTCGGTTGCTGCATATCCGAACACGCCAGGTCAGATGGAGAAGGGGTTTGCACGGGCTTGAAGAAGGATATGGTCTTGGGATTGCTATAAGAGTACTTCTTTTGCATATGGCATTGATGGATAGATAGTGCTGACGTATGTTACCAGGCTGCTTCTCATTTACTGTCAGGGTTATGATATATCAAAGTCTGATTTGTTGTTGCTTGACCACGTCCAGTTGCGACACATTGATTTTCAAGGGATGCTATTTCATTTGTTTTGTTCCAATAAGAATATTAATTCGCAACTCTATAAGTCCGTACTAGTATCTATAGTCTATGATATCTTGTAAGCACATGCCGCCCATACAGCGCCAACAAAACTCCAGCTTTTTGATGTCATGCAATGTAAACGGGATTATCGCAAAGAAGAATAAAATGTGTCTTGTGAAAGTATAGGGTATAGAGGCCCGGGAAAGCCCAATCGATTATCACAAGTCCCCGATGAACAGCGTTCGCTGCCTTAGGCCTTGACGGCCCGGTTCTCCTCGTCGGGATCCGCGAACGCGTACTTCGAGTAACGACGAATCGACGCACCCTTAAAGTAGAAGACGTAAGGGATAGCGCAGCACGCCAGGGCGAGGAATGCCAGGAAGGAACTAGCCCACTGGTCACCCATGCGGGCGTACATCTGCTCAGTGAACAGGACGGTGGCCGCACCCCACAGAGAACGAATGAAGGTCTTGGCGGCGAGAGCGGACGCAGCTTGGTGCTGATACGTATCAACTGTTTTCGGTTAGCAATCTGTACCCATTCGCTGAGGTTGGGAGGAATACTCACCAAGGTAGTTGTTAGCCGAGTTGTACAGGAAGATGAAGCCGAACCCGACAGGCCAGCCACCGATTGCAGGACCAATCCAGTGGATGCTAGGGTAGGAGGTCCAGGCGAAGATGAATAGACCAATGGGGATAAACCAGCAGGAAAACATCATCGGAATCAGACGGACTTCCGCCGGAGGCTTTCCACTGTACTTGGTATACAGCGACAGATAGTGCTTGTTGACGAAGGGAGAGCAAGCAGCACTCATGACCACACCGATCGCCAAAGGAATGAACATCAGACCGGTGGATCCCGCGTTCCAGCCCTTTCCACCCTGGTACACGATCGGGTAGGCGACGAAGAACATGTACAGCAGACCGTACAAGATGGACATGTAAAGAGAGATGAAGAGCACAATGGGCTCGCGGAACAGAAGCTGGAAGGGACGGAAGAGGAAGATGCGCAGTCGCTCAGCCATAGGGCGAGCGTCGAGCTCGATCTCGGTGACATATTTGTCGTCGTTTTGTGTCTTGCGCAGCTTCGCGGCTCGTCTCTTCAGGATGGTGGGCGCGTAGGTCTCGGGGACGGTGAAGGTAATCAGAACCCAAGCCACAAAGGCCAGGATCAGCTGGAGCCAGTAGAGCCATCTCCAGTTGGTTGCATCAGCAAGAAAGCCACCAGCCAATGGACCGATAGCTGGGCCCAAGAATGGACTGGCAGAGAAGGCAGCCATGGGAACACCGCGCTCTTCATTTTTCCAGAGATCAGCCAGGGTACCGCCGACTAGCGTCATGGGAGCACTGAAAGCGATTCCATCGATGGCACGGCAAACGATCAGTGTTCCAATATTCTTGGACACAGCACAGGGGATGACGAAAACCACAGCCAGTAGGAGAGTGCTGCCATATATGAGCCTTCTGCCAACGATTTCAGATAGGGGTGCAAAGGCCATGGGGCCTGTGATCGATCAGCTTTGATACACCCATGTGAGAAAGGATAGTCAAGACTTACCCACACCAAAGCCCACGACAAAGACGGTCACTGCAAGCAAACTGACTTCACGAGACACACCAAAAGTCTTCGATGGGCCTTCAATATCGGCCGTGATGACACTGCTGGCAAAGGCAACGACGAAGCACGTGAAGGCGACCACCATGGTGCAGTACCACTTCATGGCCTTGGACCAGTTCTTTGGGTTCTCAGGATCATCGATCGTAAATGTCACCAGTTTATAGTCTTCGATCTTCCCCGTCGCGGAAGACTTGACGGGCCTGACGATTTCACCCGTAACGGTTTCCCGGATGTATTCCTCGAGGTCCGCATCATTGGTGACTTGGCGGTAAGGGAGATCTGTAGGATCGATCGAAGGATCGAACTGTCCATAACCGGAGGCCCTGGAAGCGGTCCGCGTGACTGCGGACGACAGATCTGAGCGACTATGTTCCTGCATATTGGCGCGAACAGGGGGGAGTGATTGGAATGTGCACGGTCAGGAAGGAGAGACTCGTTCCAGGCACGGCGATCCAGTGGGTACTTATAGACCAGCATTGCGAAAAAACTTTCAGAATAGATGGTCTCGCCCGTCTCCGGTTGGTGTTTGGATGTGCCCAGGAGGGTAGCTCACTCGGCCCGATCTAGGCTCGCCTGCCCTCTATTTCCTCTTTGGGAACGGGCCCGCTAACCGCTTCGGGTAATATACCACGATGTCACTGCTTATCGCAACGTCTCGCCTCCACCGGATGTGATAGCCTACAATATGCATGTTCGCCTTTCATTCTATTTCCACCATGTGTCTGAGCTAAGACTATGTTTGCCGCGTTGCAAGATGACTCACTCATTACCCCAGGGGGAATTCCCACACATGCCGTGGAGTATATATAGCGAGGCAAAGGGCGGATGGAGACTACAGTCTACCCTGTTGGCTCCCTTTAACCTAAAGCGGGTCTGGGAGGTAGAGATCATGATGTAAGCTCTAAGCGTAGCTATCTTGTAGTTCTACATCTCAAGATCTTTCACATTACGCATAGTACAAACTATGTATACAGCACGGCCCAGATGTTCCTCCTCCTCTCTCTTCTCACGCGGATTACCCATCAAGCCGTCTCCCTATTGCCATGTTCCACCATCAACAGTCCCCGGACAGGGGCAAAAGGATCCCTAGACTAGCCTTCAACGATTTCAATGACAAATGAGACCTGCATTCAAGCATCGCCAGAACCGCCAGATCCACCAGCCAAGAGCCTTGGCGCGCCAGTGTTATCAAGCGACGGATGCCCGGACGGAGAAAAACATTGCTCGGAGCGTATTTCCCGATATGGAAGGATGACGAGGGGATCTCTCCAAGGTTCACAGCAACTGCTTTCTTGGCTACAAACCAGGATGAGTCGTTGGTTTGTCCAAAAGGTTTTCATGGACGTCACCACATAGGTCTAGATCTGATTGCCTGACTGGTAAGCTAGTTCTGCGATTTTCAAGTGGGATCATAACATGAATGAATTCATTCCTTTTATGCATCGAGATCAAACAAACACCACCTAATTAGATGCACAAAGAGGATACACTCTGTATGTACATATCAGAGAACCAACGATCTCCAAACATACTGGTTTCGAAGATTTTTTTTCCACTCCAGTAGACCGAATAAATAATAAATTTTGAAAAAGACGAGCCCATGCAACAACGCAGAAAGTAAGAAGCAATCCCAATTTAACCCACCCATCTTCTGGCACTGTAGAACACACGGCCCCAGGGGCCAATGTCGCCCCACTGCTCCGCACTAGCAGGCAACCAGCTAGCAATCCCGTTCATAATGGTTCTCTCCGGGTGGGGCATGATGGCCAGGACACGGCCGTCGGCGCTGCGCACACCCGCAATTCCCTCCGGGCTGCCGTTGGGGTTGAAGGGGTACTTCATAGTAGGCTTGAGAGTGGCATTGTCTACGTACTGGACAGGGGCCAGACCCTCCTGGACGAACGACTGAGGCGACACGTTGGGAGAAGCCGCGAAAGACGCGCGACCTTCTCCGTGGGCAACAGCGATAGGCAGGGACGTGCCGTGCATACCGTGGAAGAACACGCTAGGTCTGGACGGATCGGGGTCGGACACGCGCACCATACAGACACGACCTTCGTACTGTTCGCTGGCGTTGCGTTCAAAGCTGGGCCAGTTCTGAGCGCCAGGGATCAGCTCCTTCAGACGAGACAAGAACTGGCAACCGTTGCAGACACCAAGGGCAAACGTGTCCGGGCGCTGGAAGAAGGACTGGAACTCGTTGCGGGTGTTGTCATGCAGCAGAACGGACTTGGCCCAGCCCTGACCGGCTCCAAGGACGTCACCGTAGGAGAACCCACCGCAGGCCGCAAGACCAGCGAAGCTGGCAAGCGAAACGCGACCAGAGATAATGTCGGTCATGTGAACGTCGACAGCGGAGAAACCAGCCATGTTGAAGGCAAAGGCCATCTCAGCCTGACTGTTGACACCTTGCTCACGGAGGATAGCCACCCGCGGCTTGTTGCTGAAGGGCGAGTACTGGGTCAAGCTAGTGAGCATGGGCAGAGCCTTGTCCTTCGGGTCAAAAGTGGGGTTCCACGAAAGACCAGGGTCAGAGTCATCAAGGATGTTGGCGAACTCCTGATCTGCGCAGGCTGCGTTGTCACGCATCTTCTGCATGTGGTAGGAAGTCGTGGCCCAGGCCTGCTGCATGTTGGCACGGCTGTTGCGGTACACCAGGCTGTGTCCGCGGTAGATCACAAGGTTCTGCTTGTGTTTCTCAGACACACGACCGATCTTGTGGATCAGACCAGCGGGCGGGCCGCAGGTAGCGAAGCAGGACCGGAACTGGATTTCGTGCTCCTTACGAACTTGGAACACGGCGCCGAGTTCTTCGTTGAAAAGAGTGTCGACAACATCCTTCGTGTTTGCGGTGGGGCAAATGTTGTCGAGCATGACTTCAACACCACAACGGCCGGCAAACATCATCTCAGCAAGGGTTGTGAACAGACCACCATCGGACCGATCGTGGTAAGCCAGAACAATACCGGCGTCTTGCAGCTGCTGGGTAGCGTCGAAGAAGTCTCTGAAGATCTCGACATTGCGGACATCAGGGCACTCGTCACCAACCTGGTTGAAGACCTGCGCAAGGGCAGATCCACCAAGGGCCTTGCGACCGAATGACAGATCGACAAACATGAGAACCGTCTCACCGACGTCCTCAAGACGGCGCAAAGCAGGGGTCCAGGTCTTACGGAAGTTGCCCACGGGGGCAAAAGCAGAGATGACCAAAGACATCGGAGCGGTGACCTCCTTGTTCTCCTTCGTGTTCTCATCGGTCCACTTCATCTTCATAGACATGGAATCCTTGCCAACAGGGATGCTGATACCGAGCTTAGGGCAGAGATCCATACCAATGGCCTCGGCAGCCTCGTAGATAGCAGCACCTTCGCCGGGGTGGCTGCTGGCGGACATCCAGTTAGCAGAGAGCTTGACACGGCTCAGACGGTCGACAAGATCAGCAGCAGCAATGTTCATAAGGGACTCGGCAACAGCCATCCGTGCGGAGGCAGCTGCGGAGATCAAGGCGAGGGTAGGCTTCTCGCCCATAGCCATGGCCTCACCAGTCTTCATGCCCGACTGCAAGGCGGTGGCGGTGACGGCAACATCGGACACAGGAGTCTGCCATCTGCCGACCATCTGGTCGCGAGCAGTAAGACCACCAACAGTTCTGTCACCGATAGTAATAAGGAAGGATTTCGAGCCAACTGCAGGAAGAGAGAGGACCCGCTTAGCAGCCTCGCTGATGAGTTCAACATTGTTGGGCGCAACAGCAGGCAAGTAGGTAGTAAGACTCGAATCCACCGCGGGCAGCTTCAGCTTGCGAGAATCGACAGTTCTGGTCATCCGGGGCGGCTTTCCAAAGAGAACCGACAGGGGCAGGTCGATGGGCTTGGGGTACTCAGTAGATTCTCTGTCGAGGAGAATGAGTCTCTTCTCCTCGTCAGACGCTCCAGCGCCGCGGCCAACAACAGAGAAACCGCAACGCTCACGGTTGGCAATGGCAGTGAACTTGTTCATGCCGTCCTCGCCAACAGCCAGTACGTATCTCTCCTGAGCTTCACAGCACCAAATCTGCATGGGGCTCATGCTCTTGTCAGCGCTGTCGATCTCACGGAGCTCGAAAGTAGCACCGAGGCCGGAGTCATGGATCAGCTCCGGCAACGCGTTAGACAGTCCACCAGCGCCAACATCGTGGATGAACTTGATGGGGTTGTTGGCTCCCATGGCAGTGCAGGCGTTGATGACCTCCTGCGCTCTCCGCTGAACTTCCGCATTTCCTCTCTGGACACTGGCGAAGTCGAGCTCTGCGGAACCCTCGCCAGAGGTGATACTGGAAGCGGCACCACCACCAAGGCCAATGAGCATGGCGGGTCCACCAAGAACGACGAGGAAGCAACCGGGTTTGACGATCTCCGGCTTCTTGATAGCGTGTTGGGGTCTCACAGTTCCGACGCCACCCGCGATCATGATAGGCTTGTGGTAGCCGCGAACCTCAGTTTGACCGTTTCCGACATCGACTTCGGTAAGGAGCGTACGGAAATAACCCAAAATACAAGGACGTCCGAATTCGTTGTTGTAGGCAGCACTGCCGATAGGAGCCTCGAGCATAATGTCCAAACTGCTAGCAATGTGGTTAGGCTTGCCGACTTCAAGTTCCCAAGGCTGTTTCAAGCCAGGGATCAGCAAATCGGAGACACAGTATCCAGCGAGACCAGCCTTGGGCTTCGATCCACGTCCGACCGAACCCTCGTCACGAATCTCTCCTCCGGATCCGGTGGCAGCACCAGGGTACGGAGACACGGCGGTAGGGTGGTTGTGTGTCTCAACCTTGGCCAGGAAGTGGACAACCTCCTTGGTGTGGTTCCATTCTCCGGTCATGGGGTCAGGGGCCCAGAAAGTAGCAACATCTCCTTCAAGGACAGCAGCGTTATCACTGTAAGCACTAACGGTATATTCGGGGTTCTTTCTGTGCGTATTCCGGATCATAGAGAAAAGGCTGTTCGGCATCTGCTCTCCATCGATGACCCATGACGCATTGAACTGCTTGTGACGGCAATGCTCCGAGTTGACCTGCGCAAACATGAAAAGTTCGACATCGGTGGGGTCCCGAGCAATGGGACCGTTGGGGCCATAGGCGTCAGCCAGGTAATCAATCTCCGACTCTTCCAAAGCCAGACCAAGTCGCTTGTTGGCCTCTTGCAAAACTTCCTTGGGAGTCTTGTCGCTACCGTGAAGGGGGATCGTCTCCAGAGGGAGAGGGCTATGCTCGGAGAACATGAGGTGCAGGTCGGGTTCCTCCTCGCTCATGATTTGCGTCATGCGGTCGTGAAGCACATCCTTGAACCCAGGCTTGTATTCACCCGATTGCGCACGAAGGCACGAGATCTTCAGACCACGTTCAATCCGCTTGACGTACTTGCGCAGCCCACAGACATGGGAGATACCAGTAGCTTGGGAACTCCATGGGGAGATCGTTCCGGTGCGAGGGAAGACATGGAAAACGTCGAACTGGCCGTCCTTGTCGCTGAAAGTCTCCGGGATATCAGTGATATCACCGTAGTGCAGCAACTGCTTCAAGACAGCTTGTTGGGGCTCGTCCAAGGGCTGTGTGGCATGGACATAGTGGATCCATTGGGCCCGGACATCCTGGGCGCCGATACTGGCAGCCAGGGCATGACCGCGAGAGTGCGAGAAGGCAACGGAGCCGGGGATGGCGATATACGTGGAATCAGCGGACGTCGAAGCCATTGTGAGGGTACGTGAGGATGTGGCGGACGTTGTGGTTTCGGAGTCAATGACTCAAGTATGATTCGGAAGTGCGGGTTGGGTCTTGATGGGATGGATCGCAAGATCCAAGGAGATGATACAACTCTCAAAGGAGATGCGTCTGACGCGACACCTCCAGGCAGTTGTTCGACTGGCAAGAAGGAGCACAGCGACAAGGCGTTGAGCTGCTCATTCGTCCCGTCGGCGTAAAACCCAAAGCAATTCTTTTTTCATTCTGGGGGGGAAACCCCGCGCTAGTCCGCTTTCGACTTATCGGCGGAGCTTATCAGTCACGTGGTGCGATGTCGGAACAACGCTTCCCCATTCCATCGATGCCTGAGGAAGGGCTACACAGCTTAATGGCTCCAAAGGACTACCGAATGCACTGTCGCGATCAACCGGGTATCAAGTAATCTCATTTCAGATAGAATATCAGGAGTAGAGGCGCTCCTTCCGCCACTCGAGCTTTTCCGCCAATATCTCCCAGCTCAACTGGCCGTCAGCGCGTCCCACGCCCTTCAAGCCGGCCACCATAAACGCAATAAGTCGATGAAATTGGTCGTTGATCTCCTTAAGTCGATCCACGTAATGTGTCGCATGAAGGGATATTGTGGAAGCATCCATGTCATCAGAGTCGTATACATCGTCGTCATCATCTTCATCACTGGAATAGCTGTTCCCAGGTTGGCTTATTTGGGAGTTCTCGTGTTTATAAAAAACTTTGGTTGGGTCCGGCCGGCTTCTGCCATGTCGCATAGCTTGGACATCCGCAAAAGAGACACACAGATCAAGAAGGGCGACAGTGGCTCGGTGAAGGGGATACAGATTCTTGGACAGGAGACACTGATCCTCGACGGAAGACATGTACGCACGATGCGCTGCAATCATCGAGTCAACATCACTGGCTTCAGAGAACGACCGCCGTAAGGACTGGGTGGTTGTTGATATGACAAAGTCCGTCAGATGACTGTAGAGCGTGTTCAAAAACCAGAGCATATTATGGCGGAGCGCAAAGCTAAGTGCGTTACTTCTGTCATCAAATGTTCGGTCCGTCGGAACCGAATATTGTAGACGCTGTTTCACAATTATCTGCCTGGCCCTACGGATCTGCATCAGAAATACAGAGAGCCGCTGGTATCGCAGAATGGATTCCTTGGTGATTATATTCGCCACTGGCCAGGGAAGAACGTAATCCAATGAGATTGCCTGAAGCATTGACACAGATCTGCGATTACTTTGTTTGGAAATGATATCGTTCGAAGATCGGACGAGAAGCCTGGATGTGTCAATAAATGGCAGGACACTGAACGCGCTCTGCGCTAGTTCAGTCAACAAAAATCTGTCGCTCCAGGCCGCCCTACCCCGGTCGATGAGGTCGAATATTTTATCATCAATTGGTCCGAAAACACTCATGTCTTTGCAGAGATAGATGTGTTCCAGACTCTGCAGGGAGACCCATAGTCCACATTGTTCACCTAGTTCTTTGCGCAGCAACGATGATGCCAAAGCATGATTTCGGTCCACGAGGTTTCCCAAAGCCGACTCGAATAGTGCTGAGAAAGGGAGACAAAGCGAAGAATCCGGGGAAAGAACGTCTTCAAGGCTTAGTGAAGATTTTGAACGATGCTCCACGTCTGCAGTCACACTCAATTGGCGCAGGAAGACTCGGCTTTTACCTGTGATAAAAATCTTCCGCGCGATAGACTGGACAAATTTCGGCGTATGCAGGAGTCCCGCAGTCTCATCCAAGGTATACCAGTCCTGCCACATTGTTCGCAGGTCACTATCATCGCGATTGTCTAGAACAAAGAAGGCACCGGACTCTTCCAATTGACCTGTCTCCATCCAGGTGCGGATAGGCCGTGCATATGTTTCGAAGCACGCAAAAAACAGCTTTGCCAGGTAGATAAATTCAGTGTCATCCCCGGTTGCTTGGGTCATGCCGACCAATTCATACAGCAGATCGAGACATCGCGCCGAGTTGTCTTGGTTTTCTTGCTGGAGATCGGATACTAGCGATGACAGGAGCAGCAATAACCTGGATTGGCGGCGAACATCGTCGGACAACTGCAAAAGACTGACGGACGCAGTGGAGCCTTCAGAGAGGTATTTCGACTGCAAATTTGACAAATACTTGTCAAACTCATTTAGGCACTCTTCAATGCCTCTGTTGAAAGTACGCACGTACGGTGCATATTTTGCGAGGTCGAGAGTCTTGACAAATCGTCTCAAGACGTCAATTTGAGCCCCGGTGGCGCTCAGTGATCGTAACAATGACGATAAGGCCTCATTCGACAAATGCCTCAGGGCATATCGACGATCTACGACAATGGTCCCATCGTCAAGATGCCAGAAAACGGATGTAGGTAACCCTTGCAGCATGAATATGGCCTCTCTGACAACCTGAAGCTCTGTAACGACGCGAGAAGAAACTCCTTCACATTGTGTACCAGAATGGTTCTCCTCTCTCCAAAACTGGACTCGCTCGATGGATGCAAGGAGATCTTCTTCGGTCTCTCCCGAAGAGAAAACCTCGTCCGGGATCACATAGTCTTCATCGGGGGTTATAGGGTCTTGCAGTAGCTTGCAGCGATGAGAATTCTCGCTTGAGATTGATAACAGGTCATCATCTGACGATTCAGCACCAAAATCCGGAGTCTCCCAGATATCTTCCTCGCAGTAAGCAGTGCCCGTGTCATCCAATTCCGACCATGATAGAGACTTAGGGACCCCCTTAGGCTGAACTTTTTCGATCTGGTCTAATCTCGACCGCTGCGCAGGGCGATCGGCCAGCTGTAGGAATAGAGACAGGATCTCCGGGAACCACCGACTCTGGTGCTCTTCCAGCTCCACTAAACGGCTTCGAAGGGCGTCGGCCAGTTCATCTCTGTTAAGGACCCGGAATTTCTCCTGCAGGCCTTCCAATTGGTGTGCTACGGCGAATTGATCCGTACGTGGATAAGCGTTCGATCGTAACGCGTCTTCGGTCCGCCGTTTCAAGAATCTAAACCGAGGGGAGTCCTATACAGTTCCATTAGCGCGTAGTTCTGGGGGATAGTACACTAGCACGGACATACTCGCCTTTTGGTCGACTTTCGCAACGGTCGCAACAAGCTCCTCCGTCAGGTCACTGAGGCTGGCTGCGACAGCCATAATTTTAGCGAATGCGCAAAGTCACAATCTGCGGAGCCGAACCTCCCAGGCCCCATCGTCCGTTGGAAGAGCGGTGGATGCAGGGGGTTACGCGGCGCTGACGCTGGCGCTGGGATTGTTTGGCCGCAAAGTAAATAAGGTCGGAAGGATGGGCGGGAGTCGCCACGCTATGCCCGTCGGGGTAAGGCGGCATCTGGCCAGCAACAGAAGGAGACTCAGCAGCCCCGAACAATTTCATGCTGTCACCCTCCCTTTTCCAATCCAGTCGGCTCCCCTGGTAAATTTTTTCTGTTCGGCCGTCAAGATGGCCGTCGCAAGACCCATTCGCATGCTGGGTGCTGCATGCATCATCCTGTGTCTCTTCCTGATCTTCCAGATGAACAATAAGGGGCCCTCCGCCATCATCACTAAGGGGCCATATGAGGGCATGAAACGAGACCCCCTTCTCGACCGTATGTCCCTTTCTGCTCCTTTGAGCCCGGATTATGGAAGTCTGTGAACGCTCGGTGCTGACATACTTTCTCTCTCATTCTAGCAACCGGAGAACCCGAGGGTGAATTGTGGCGCGCAGAGGATCACGACTATGATCCGGACAGCCCCAACTCTGCCCGCGTCCCCGCCGCCATCATCTCTCTGGTGCGCAACGAGGAATTGGACGAGCTGATTCCGACGATACGGGATCTCGAACGGACATGGAACAGCAAGTTCAACTACCCGTGGATCTTCTTCAACGACAAGCCGTTCACCGAGGAATTCAAGAAGCGGACCAAGGCGGAAATCAAGGCGAAGACTTTCTACGGTATGTTGAGCCGGCGCACAGTCGAGGAATATATCACGGTATGCTAAGACCTAATGTCTACAGAGCAAGTACCCAAGGAACACTGGGACGTCCCCGAATGGATCAACATGGACCTCTTCCGCGAATCCGCCGAAATCCTGAAAGAGAAGCACATCCAGTACAGCGACAAGATCTCGTACCACCAGATGTGCCGGTGGAATAGCGGCATGTTCTACCGCCATCCCATCCTCGAAAAATATCGCTACTACTGGCGTGTCGAACCCAAGGTCCAATTCTTCTGCGACATCGACTACGATGTTTTCCACTACGTGGCCGACAACAACATCACCTACGGTTTTACTATCAACCTTTTCGACGCACCTGAGAGTATTCCGACTCTCTGGCCCGAGACCAAGCGCTTCCTCGCGGCAAACCCTTCCTACGTGTCCGAGAACAACATGATGGCCTGGTTGACCGATGACCAGCTCCGGCCGGACCACACTCGCGATGCGAACGGATACTCGACGTGCCACTTCTGGTCTAACTTCGAGATCGGTGACATGGATTTCTTCAGGGGCGAGCAATACTCTGCTTATTTCGATCATCTGGATCGGTCTGGTGGTTTCTTCTACGAACGATGGGGTGATGCTCCTGTCCATTCTATCGGTGTTGGCTTGTTTGCAGACGCAGCGAAGGTTCACTGGTGCGTGGTTTTCTTTGCATACTGTCCGTCTTTGGAACGTCGCTAACTATCGTCCTCACAGGTTCCGTGATATCGGATACCGTCACATTCCCTACTTCAACTGCCCCAACTCGCCCAAGTGCCACGGCTGCACGCCCGGAAAATTCTACGCCGGTGAGCCCTTCCTCGCCAAGGAAGACTGCCGTCCTAGCTACTTCAAGCATGTCGGAATGCATTAAATCGTCATGATAAGACGGACAGCGATTTCAATACCCGGCTGCAGGCAAGCTGAATCAGGTCTTACGTCCGTCAGGGGCGGACTCTATCCGGTGCCATGCACCTGATGTTCAGAGCCCTGTATGCATACAGCTGTATGCAATACTATCCCGACATGACTAAACAGACGACACCTATATGTGGCTATGACTGACTCCTGCTATAACCGCCCATCTAGCATGACCGGGGATTCTTTGTTCACTTTATATTTACTGGGGGCGTTGTGATGGGTTGGGCTTCTAATGTGTTTAATTTGAGATTTCGATGTTGTGTTACATATTGCTCGTTTGGTACCTTACTTGCTGGTACCTTGAGGAATCGCTGGACCGGCCTCTATGTATCTATATCTTATTCCTGGTATCCAGCTTCCTGTCGGATGGATGTGTCATGGCAAACGACACTCGTATGATAAATTGTAGATATTCGCGTTTCTCTACTGTTGGCACATCATATGCAGCACATACTAACCCGACTGTCTTCGTCGATCGAATATGTCGCCCGGACTCACCGGAAAGATAAAACTTCAGCGCATTGGACGACCTATCCTCTGTCGCAGCGAAGAGCTATAAGAAAGACAACCCCCTATTTGACTATCTCAATAACACACAAATACACGCACAATGCTCACAACATACAACATTGACAATAGAACTGGTATAGAAAAGCGCACGCACAGCGACACCCACACACCGACGGACGGGAAAGGGACGCGCACCACCACCAAGGCACACTGCAGGACCTCATCCAACTGCATTCTAGGCTAGAAGTAGTAGTATGTATACAAGCTTTCCTATCTTATCAACCCGCCACACGAAAGCAAAGGAACAAAGCAACGGAACGCGCTCTTTTTCCTCTCACGCACTTGCCCTTTACTGCTCGTTGGGGTAGAGCTCCTCCCGGAGAGCAACGCCGAGCTCCTGGCGGAGACCCTCGAGGGCCTCGAGGTACTGCTTGTACTGCTCCTGGGTCTCGACCTTGGCCTTGATACCTGCGAGAGAGTAAGTGTGATGGCTCCGGGGAGGTTGATTCAGCATGGGGGCTCTGAGCGCACCTTCGAAGACACGGACGGCGGTGGGGAAGTCGTTGACGCGGCGGGCGGCCTTGAGGGCAGCGGAGAGGACCTCGACGGAGGGGACGAGATCGTAGGCGAAGCAGTTGTTCAGGTTACGCTGCAGCGGACGGTGTCAGTGTTTTGATATTGACAGGGGTGGAGGACGAATTCGGGATTGGGACTCGGCCCAATGGCAGACACGGGGTTTGTAATGAGGCGGTTGGTCGGTGGGCTTACCTGGAGCTCGAAGACATCCTGGACACCGTCGAATTCCTTCTCGAATCTGTGCATCGACGCATGTCAGCGGCGGGAGGTCGTGGTCTCAGCGATCGAAAACCCCCGAATTCCGGCATCAGGAGGGTGTCGGCGAAGATGCCCCTGCGATGGGCCGCCAGCGCCGCCTCCGGCACGTCGGAGGGCCCAATGGCTGCGTAGGAGGAAGGGCATACCTGGCAGAGAACTCCTCGTACGTCTCGTCCTCGTGGTGGCCACCCAGGCGCTTGGAGGAGGTGCTGAAAGCCGGACGGTTGATAGCGAGAGCAACGGGGGTCTGCACGCGGGACCGGGGCAATTGGGGAGCTCTGAAGACACCGGCGGGGCGGACGGCGCGGGTCGCGACACGGAAGACGGAGATGGGCGACATGGCGAGAGGAAAATGCACAGCAAGGTAGGGGGGAGTGGATTGGAGCGGTGGTGAGGAAACGGGACGGGTGTTGACGAGGTTGAAGTCAGAGGTTCGGCCGGCTGCGCTAGGATTTTGCGGGTGGTGGTGTGAGGCGGCTGTTGCTGCCTCAGGCTGCGTCCGTCGTGCGCAGTGCAGCCCGTCATCGATCGCTCCGGCCTTTCCCGATCAGGGTATCATACCTCAGGCAGTATAATCACGTGAGAGTTGATTTCTATTTGCGTGATCTGATTGGTCCACACATAGTCAGTGCAGGGTCGACGCTGATTGGTGGGCAGGCGACATGGACGCAAACAGATGTCACTTTTTACACCAGGTAGGAGAGAATAGATTGTAGTTATGAATACAAGGTTGGTAGTGCCGTATAGATACGGAGTTATTGGATAACGGATTGCAGTAAGTGTGGGACATTCTTAATGAAGTCCAGGGCTAACAATATATATTTGAGAAGGATCAAGACTTGACTCTTGATAGAGTAATGTCCGAATAGTACATACAATCACAAAACGTTGACATTGTAATTATACAGGTAGCGACTGGCCCTGCTCGATATTACATTTGGTGTCACAAACAGCCAGCCATATCATGCACAGGTGATCTCTCCTAGATCTGAATCTCCCATATTGTTGCACTTGAAGGAGGATTGCCACTGGGTGGAGTCACCTCGATGTCGTAGACGGAGATGTCATGGCGGACCTAGCACCTGCTAGTGATCGCATAACGATGCAGCATGGTTTGCTAGTAGACCCAGAGACGTACATCAAGGGTACTACAAGTCAGCTCTCCAATGTGAGGACCATACTTCTTCGACATCGTTCCGTTGAAGTCACTGAAAAGGATATCCTCGATCACGAGTTTCGCCTGCAAAAGAGTTGTCATCTTTCTCTGCTATGCTGCCTCTGGCGCCGTCCAAATGTGCGTATACACAAGCCTTGCGTGGCAGTGCAGATACCCCGTGGCTGTGCATCACCTGACATTCAGCCTTGTCTCGCTGATAGAACACTGCACGCACTCGCCATGTATTATATTTGAGGTTCAAAAACCTCAATTGGCTTTTTTACGCATCGGAAGCTTCACTCAATTTCCCGCACTCGAGTATGCGGCCGCCTGCGACAGAGAATTCACATCCGCTCAGATCTCTACAAATCCCATCTCAGTTCCAGCCATGCGCCTAGTAAGCACCTGCGAGGACTCGACAGACCCTTTCAAGGTGGAGGAGTTCAAAGATGAACATGTTCCCCGCTACGCGATCCTCTCGCACACCTGGGATGAAGAAGAGGTTTCCTTTCAAGATATGAGCGATGGCAATGCAATGAGGAAGAAAGGGTACAAAAAGATACAAGACTGCTGCTCTGTCGCGAGAAAAGAGGGCTTCGATTATGTCTGGATAGATACATGTTGCATTGACAAGACAAGCAGCACTGAACTGTCCGAGGCAATCAATTCCATGTACCGTTGGTACCAAGATGCCCATGTTTGCTACGCCTTTCTAGCAGACGTCGACTGGCCGACTGAACTAGCCAGCAGCAGGTGGTTCGAGAGAGGCTTCACCCTTCAGGAGCTCATTGCTCCATCAACTGTGGTCTTCTACAGCCGGAGCTGGATCGAGCTAGGTACAAAAGAAAGCATGAAAAGCCAGATATCCGATCGAACACATATCCCAATCGGCGTCCTTTCAGGCACTGACAGTGTCGAAGATGCAAGTGTTGCACAGAGGATGTCCTGGGCTTCAAGCCGCAAGACCTCACGACTGGAAGACGAGGCGTACTGTCTCATGGGTATCTTTGGGATCAACATGCCACTGCTGTACTGGGAAGGAAAGGCGGCGTTCCTCCGATTGCAGGAGGAGATAATGAAGGTGTCAGATGACTACAGCATCTTTTGCTGGAAATCAGAGCATCCAGGCCGCGGCGGAATACTCGCAGACTCTGCGAATGCGTTTTCTGACTCGAGGGATGTCGTCCTCACGCAGGATCTCCTGCTGACGAGTAAGTTCCCTTGGACCACAACAAACAAGGGTATCCATTTGGAACTAGCGTTTATGGGAATTGGCCATGGATGCTTGGGTCTTGGTGTCCTACCCTGTATACGGCTTGACAAGCGACATATGTTTCTTGCAATTTGGCTGCGAGACCAATCTCGGACAATGGAGCGCTTTGAACGAGTTAGATGTCATGAATTGGAGCTCATTGACTTGACAATTTTTGTGCCTTGGCAATTTCCTTTGAGGCAAATATGCATCCAACGCCGGCGCTTGGCTGTGACGGACAGACGAACCGACCACCTCAACCTCCCATATCCGATGAAGGATTCGCACATGGACCGTAATTGTCACAGAAGCTCTCATGACAACGACTTGGGGTGGATCGATAACTGGCTAAGAGTACCAGAAGTCTATATGACGAACCAATCACCTATCCTAGGCAAGATCCGAAGTGTCAACCACAGAGAGGATTCTGGATTGACGGGGCTCTTTCACGCCGCGGCCACGGGAAATCTGGAAGAGGCCCAGCGTTTGCTCTCCAGAGTCAAAGTCAACCTGCAGGATGCTGAAGGGAGAACCCCATTGTCTTATGCCGCGGCGGGTGGGCATTCCATGATTGTATGGTTGATGTTACTGGCTCGGCACAAGGCCAAAGCCAACATGCTAGACAAACTCGGGCGAACCCCTCTATCGTATGCAGCAGAAGGTGGTCATGGTGATGTGGTATGGCTGTTACTTAGTCTTGGTGACATCGTGGTGCACTCTCCGGACAATCTTGGCCTCACGCCTTTGATCTATGCGGCCAGAGGAGGGCATGAGAGGATTATAGATATGCTTCTGGGACGAGACGGCTTTCAGAATTATCTGAAGGACAACGATGGGCGCACGGTTCTTTTACATGCATCAGAGGGAGGTCATGTGGCTGCCGTGAGGATCTTCCTGACCAGAACTAAAACTGGACCTGATATGCAAGATAAACACGGCAAAACACCCCTACTGCTTGCGTCAATGAATGGACATGAAGAGGTCGCAAGAGCTCTACTTGCTTACGGAGCTGAGGTGGAGACAAGTACCAAGTTCGATGAAACGCCACTATGGGTTGCAGCCTTGAACGGACATGAGGGTGTCGTCCGGCTCTTGCTTCCTCACAACTCCAGCAAACTCGACTGGACAGATAGAACCGGAAGAACCTTGCTTCATTGGGCAGTGATTAAAGGACATGCCTCAATCGTGGGACTGCTACTCCATTATGGAGCAAGCTGGAAATTGAGGACTGAACCCTACAACACTGATGCGATCACTCAGCTTCTACTCGGCCGTGGTGCTACAGCTAACAGGTATGATGAACGCGGCCGGAACGAGCGCCATTTAGGAGTGATTAGAAGCCATGTCTCAGCCGTGATACGGCTACTCAACCATGGTTTAGGCTGGGGATTGAGGGATGGACTCGGCAACAATGCAATCTCGACCGCAGTCTCCGATAGAAACGATGCGATCACTCGGCTTCTACTCGCTACGGTGCTAGAACTGACTGGTATTACGAACGCGGCTTGAATGTGCTCCATTTAGCAGTGTCCAAAGGGCATGGGCCAGTTGTACAGCTCTTGCTTGCGCATGGGGTGGGTGTTGACTCTGACGAAATCACGGGTATCACATCCCTTTGGGTAGCTGCTCAGAATGCAAATGAAGCTGTGGCAAAAAGCTGCTCCTTCGTGGTGCAAATATTGAGTGCAGGGATGCACAGAAAAGAGCTCTATTGCACCGCGCTGTTGCGGAAGGACACGAATCGGCCATCAAAATCCTACTGCTCCACAATGTCGATCTAGAAACAAATGATTGCGATGAGATGCCACCTATGGCATGCTTGTCTAAGAAAATCCGAAGATATTGCCTGCCTATTGATCTCCAAAGGGGCCAATATTGAGCTTAAGGACAACCAGCAAAGGACTCTTCTGCACTGGGGTTCCTTAACCGGTGTTCCCGGATCGTGAAGGAGATACTTGCTGGCAATGCGAGCATTGATCCTTAGGATGTTGAGGGCAGAATGCCCTTACATTGGGCAGTGCTGAAGAAACATATATCAATAGCCATGCTCCTCCAGGCCAGGAGGACACTTTTCACAAAACACCAATTCGATATGCCAAGGAATTTCATGATACGGTTATGATTTCCTCGTTCCAGCGACGTGGTCGAACTTTGCCAACCCAAGGAAAGCCAGGGAGAATACGCAAAAGGGTGCGAAGGCTAAGCTTAGTTCTAGATAGCAGTCATGTCCCTAGACTGTTCCCCCGTAAGTATGGGACATTGGCAACAATACTTCCGTCGTCATTGATAGTTTACTGTTCTTTTAAGAAAGCCCGTGTAATGTAATGTTGTCAGGTAGGATAGCTGTTGTCGCAGGCCTAGAGGCAGATATACAATATACAAGGAAGTAGATATGCTGCACATGCTTCAGATTGTACCCTAGAGACGCTTTCCCGGATTCGGCACGCTATACCTCTTTTAGAATTCAGTTACTGCTTAGTATAGAGTTGGTACAGAGTAACTATTATGACACTATCGTTGAATGACTACCTATAAAGGGACGAACCTCGTTTTTAAGACATATAAGAACCTCACATAAATCATTAGGTCATTAGATGTAACTAATTACAGTAGATAGAATAATCATAATATAATGACCCTCTTTATGTACATAGACTGGTGCCTGACCGGAAGCCTCGGCGCACATGATCGCCCCTTTTCACGGCCACCTCGGCACTAGGCCGCATCGGGCACGTCCCCTGGCGGGCGGAAGCAGCTTTTTCTTCCTCTTCGACTTCTTCCCTCAACAACAAATCTTCCTGTTCTCCCTCCCTCTCCACCTCCTGTCTCCGCCGTCTCCGCCGCCCCCAGTCGACTTTTTTCTTCTCTCTTGTTTTTCTTTCCCTTCTTCTTTTTCTCCTTCTTTTCCCCTTCTTCCATTCGCGTCACTCCTTCCTGGTTCGTCCCGGTTCCCTGGCTGCCTGTCAACCCTGCCAGCCTCATTCCGAAGAAACCAATCTTCAATTCATCTGAAACCGGGTCTCTTCCTTCGCTGGAGTTTCCTTCTACCACAGTCAACATGGAAGTCCTCCAGAACATCCCACGTCCCACCATCGATCGCCCCTTTGGCGTCCACCTATGGCCCATCTTCGACAAGGCCTTCGAGGTCGTCGTGGGCTATCCCGCCAGCGAATTCCGCTTCGTGGAGGGTGTGACCCCGATGTCTGGCTTCCGCGAGACCGCCGCCATGCTCGTCACCTACTACATTACCATCTTCGGCGGTCGCGCCATCATGAAGAACTTCCCTGCGCTCAAGCTCAACGCGCTCTTCATGATCCACAACTTCTACCTGACCGCGATCAGCGCGACTCTCCTGGCTCTCTTCATTGAGCAGCTTCTGCCCATCATCTGGAGAAACGGCATCTTCTTCGCCATCTGCGACCACCAGGGTGGATGGACCCAACCCTTGATCGTCCTCTACTATGTGCGTTTCACTTACGGCTGACCCGCGGAGACGCTTGGAAACATGCTGACTGGTTATAGCTGAACTACCTGACCAAGTACCTGGAGCTCCTCGATACCGTCTTCCTCTTCCTCAAGAAGAAGCCCCTGACCTTCCTTCATACCTACCACCATGGCGCCACTGCCCTCCTCTGCTACACCCAGCTGATCGGCTTGACTGCGGTCCAGTGGGTGCCCATCACCATCAACCTCCTCGTCCACGTCGTCATGTACTGGTACTACTTCCAGAGTGCCCGTGGTATCCGGATCTGGTGGAAGGAGTGGATCACCCGTCTGCAGATCATCCAGTTTGTCATCGATCTTGGTACGTTCCTCGACATCCATACATAGTACTTTCCAACAGTCCTAACCTACCTAGGCTTCGTTTACTTTGCCTCTTACACCTACTTCTCCTCTACCTACTTCCCCTGGGCTCCCAATATGGGCAAGTGCGCTGGTGAGGAGTTCGCCGCTTTCGCCGGAATCGCCATCATCAGCTCTTACCTGTTCCTCTTCATCTCGTTCTACATCGCCACCTACAAGAAGGCCGCGAAGACCGGCCGTCCCCGTCGCAACACTGGAAGACAGGCGGTGATCGACATGGCCAAGTTCGAGGTTGCTCCCGCTGGTGCTAACGGTGCCGCCGCCAATGGCAACGCCAAGTCCAACGGAGCCGCGACTTCCACTGGTCGCTCCAACGGCCCCGTCACTCGCTCTCGCAAGGCGTAAATGCCGCCTGGGGCGTGCAGTCGACCGCTTAATCTTGCATCGATGCCACACGCGTTGATGCCTCATGCGAATGAATTTCAGAACCGGGGCCGCCATGGTAAAATTCGCTCAGTATGGTCTTCTGTTTCTCTGATTGTCGCCGTCTAGCGTCAGGGACAATCATACAAAAACACGCGTCGCGATGATTCTCTTTCTCTCTCCGCCTTGGTGTGCAACATCTTATTTTGTTTAATGAATGACCATTATGATATTGGTCGCCTTCTCTTCGCGACCCTTAATGCCTGTCATGGGTTCGCTTCGCCGCGTCGAGCCTGCGGTGGTTGCATGAGCCCACTTGTGCGCGAAGGACTTGCTTCTGCCTGGAGATGCGAATCGCGATCTTCAGTCTGTATTTTACATAACCTTGATTCAGCCTTCGTGACGATTGGGAGCTGCGGGCGGCAGCCTCATCTTTCTATTTTGCTTTCTGATCCTGTTCTAGTGAATTCTTATAGACGTAACCATGGCCATGTGTGCATGTATTTTTGTCTACCTAATCCTGTTGACTTGCTATTGTTGTATATAGATAACAATGTTCTATTACGTTCAGACTGCATTGGCGGTGGTGGTAGTGTGATGGCCGACACTGGCAATCTTGTACAATTCCTCTTAGTCTCATGTCTGTAGGAGATTCAGAGTTGGCTTTGGACAAGGTACAATGATGACAACCACCAAGTCAACAACCGATCCCGAGTGAAGTGCCCATTGATAGATCAGAGGGCGAGGCCAGGAGTTCATAGGACAGGAAGTATTCCTCGCTCGTCCACACTACGTGTTCATGGTAGACAGCCGATGTAGATTTCTCTGTGCCGAAGGCCTGAAATGGACCATGATCAAAACCAGGACTACGCTAAGGCATATTCACTTGACAGAAAAGCAGCCCAGTGATATTGGCCTGAATATCGCGAGTATCCTGCCCTATGCGTTTCTCAGATACCCGCATTCCGTTTATTGCATCTCATGCAATATCCTAAACCATCCCCATTCCCCAGACGAATACAGATATCCGAGCGCGAGTCCCGCACTCTATAGACGAAAGACCGGTTCATCCATCGGACGTCTCTCATTGTTCGGCGATATGACAGCAGCCCGGGATTGCCCAATTGGGTCGATCACCTGTCACAGGTTCCAAGGCAACGATGGATGCGGTATAGACTCGGCTCTTTACCTGCCCGCAACAGACAGCTGAAACTTCAATCAATCACAAACTCGGCACGGCCGCAACTAGCGGAGATGAACTTTCCTTGCGCTCAAGCCTGCCTGCCAGTTCCACCAGGACCGGATCATCGACGCCAGTTACAGACGTGAGTAAGCGCTGCAGATGATATGAGATATGAGATCACGCCCGACTTCCCCTCTTCAACGCTCTCCCCATCCATCGAATGTCAGACGTTGACGATTCTCCACCGCGCGCGAAGATCATACCAGACCAGACCAGACTGGGCCGGGCCTGCAATTTATTGTTTCCAACGTACATTAGCACCCGCCCCAAGCGGCCTAGTCGGGGATTTGCTTTTGCGAGTCGACTCGACCTGGCCTGGCTCCTTCTGGTCTCCGTTCATCCGATCATGCCAAAGCGGAAATAGCGGTCAGAGGACAAAAAGAGGGCGCCCATGCCTCTTGGGCGAAGACAGGATGTTCGGGATTGTTGCCGGAACCCTGTCGCCGAAGTTATCCAGGATGAGGGGGCCAGGGGGGGACCCATTCTTCGTCAGATGTGATGATCGCTGTCAGTCATTCGACAGCCTTTGGTCAGAGCGCTGACGGAATTGACAGGCATGACAGCAAAGAGGGGGAGGAAGAAAGGAGGACAGGAGTCCGAACGGACGGAGTTCGTTCGCTCTTATCTTTATCCCTCCATAACGGATGCCTTGGAGCGTGTAGATTGACAGGTATGTAGGGACGCGCCGGGCGCGACGCGTCTTTGAACATTCTCTACATTCTTCACTGGTGAATGCGACCCACGTTTTTGCTCGATCTCGATCTCGAATCGATCTCGATAGAATTACTTTTGCCATGGGCCAAATCGGCATTCTACGGAGTACGTACTCATCGTTACGACGATTCTGGCCCCGCAATCTCGCCCTACATATCCAGGTACAGATGTCAACCGCCGTCATAAGGCGTGTGAATATGGACCGGGGTAATGCGCTAGCCTGTCTGTGTTTGCCGTGACGGATTGTAAAGCCTGACATTTGAGTCAGGCGCGAAGTTCTATTCGTGGACAATCCCGATAAGCAATGTATTATTGCTTACGGTCGGTCGCATCTGACTCGGGGGAACCAGAACGGCGTGAGATAATGAGCTCACACTAACTACTCTGTACACTCTGAGCGATATTCCGGATAAGCGGGCAAGGGATAAGGCAAACATGACCAGAACCCTGCACAACGCAACGGTCGTTCAGGGCTGGGAAGCATGGGCCCAACAACTCATCGTGAATCGTCATCTGCCCATGCCACGCCTCTTTCTTTTTTAGCGCCCATGCGTTGTCCTTCTGGGGTAAGAAACAGGAACAGGGACAGGAGCAGCGGAGGGGCTGGGAGAGTCAGACGCCACGATATCGACCTGCAGATGATACAGACATGAAGCGATCGTCGTCTTCTAAATTTATCGCCGGGCGAACCTTCTGCACAGTAGAGTTCCCCGGGTATTGCCCCAGAGCATTCGATCTACTGTACTCCAAGGCCTCGTCGGCATCAATATCCTCCGCCGCGTTGGCTGGGAATGTTTGTCGGCCAATGAATGTGTCGGTAGGCGCAAGGAGGGAGGATTATACGGAGCAGAGTGCAGTTTACTCTGGTGATTGAGCCCATGCAGGCCACTTGCGTCGTCCATATGTACTTGCCTCCAGTCTTGCGTGGATGCGATGCAGGCGGATGCACGCTGCGCATAGTCTGCCGTCCGGTCTTCCCGCCACATGTTGTGCATTATTGTACTGGGAGGAGACTCGCAAAAGACTTGCGCCTGTCTTGTCTGTCTTCTCGAAAGGAGATGCTTGATATGGATCCCCTGGCCCATGCGTTCGGCGGTTTCACTCTGCAACCACCGCCTTCCTGCCGTTTAAACGGGCGAACCTGCCGCTTCTTTTTTGGACCCGGTAGACGATGAGGTAATGATATCAGGGTACGGAGGACGTTCGGCCAACCCCCTGTTCTCCTAACTCCGAAGAAACTACCTACTCTGCAGTTTCTATAAGGAGACACTTGAAACCTCGGGGATAATAATGCCGTCTACTAATACCCACTGTCGCTGACTTTGGCTATGTCTATCAGCGGGGATGGTATCGGCTTGAAACTTGAGCCGACAACCCTAAGCAGCTATCTAGTTGCATACCTTACCAGGTAGTTCGCAGACATTCTTCGCGGGATTCCGACGGTACGGTGTTACGGGACCTACATAGTTGGCGGTAAGGGAGCCCCGTCTGCAGGGAGCAGTCCATCAAGACCATCAAAAAGCATTAGGAGAGTTCTAGTGCGAGGAATGAATCAGGCATGTCTCAAGGTTCATGCTAGAGTCTTGATTTCTCCGGCATCGCGAGAACTCCAGACGGGATGATAGTTCGTATGGCGTGTTTGAGCTAAACCATCCTACTCCACTGCTGCTTGGCACCTTTGCCCGTTCTATCTCGCTCCTTCGGACATGAATCCGGCCATGCATTGAGACGTTTAGGAGTATTGCGATCGATCGGGGTAGCCCAGGAGAGCAGTGTTGAATACCCAAGTACATACCTAGGTTAGGTACCTACCTAGGTACCCAGTACTACATAGTTACCATTACAGAACCTCCCAAGACAAACAAATGCAACAATCACACGATACGATGTCCAACTCCACTGCTGGAATTTTCCAGTGGGGCACCACGGCCAACGCTCTCACGCAGTAAAGTAAAGTGGCCCTCCGGATATCCCCTTCTTCGGATGGATCTATCAAGCACAAACCAGCCGGATTCCACATGGCGCCAACTGCGCGCGGGTGCGTGCCCACCCACCCAGTGTCTTTCCTCTTGTCGATCAGCCTGGGGACTGGATTGGCTTGGGCGGGTCATGGCGTCCCGGTTGCTTTTTCCTGTTGAAGCCGGAGGCGCAGGAGGCAATCTACATGTTGCCGCCGACTGCCCCGAGGACACCATTTGGCCAGGAACAGAGGGGCCACTCAGGGATAGTGTATGGGTTGGAGATAGTGTTCGTTCAGTCTGTCTATGATCCTTTGAAAATTCTGGCCGTTCATTAGGAGGCGCCTACTACGGAGTACTACTATTCCTATTACCTGCTTCTTCGCACTGACCTCGCTCACACTCGACAGCTCACGTTGATACGTCTCCTTGATTAGGTTCTATAATTGTCAGTGGCGCTCGCTAAGAATTCAGAATGACCCTCCTTTGACCTGATCCTCCGTAATGGCCGTTCTCCATGCAGGGTGGTTTTAGTCAGGAACTCGACAAGCAAGGGCTTCGGCTCCCTGATATCCCCATGTCCCACGTCCCACTTGGTTTGGCCTGCAGGACAATCCGGCAAGGAAGACAACGTAAGCTAAATAATATCAGACCATTATTATAGAAATGAAAAGAATAAAAAAAAATAAATAAAAAAAATCCTGCCGCACGTGTGGCCGGTGACGCTGACTGGCCCGGAGGTTGTGCGATCTGCTCGGATGGCATCGAGGGTGGCTTTCTGGATTCCCCTGTTCTCAGATCCACTTGGAGCATGCCAGCCCGTGTTAGTACATAGTCAAAGAGATTCTCCTGCCGATATATCTGCGAGTTCTCCGGCTATCCTGTGCTGGCCTGTTGGTTCTTCCTCTTCATCGTTGTCTGCACCATCACCCGTCGTCACTTAGGGCTTCGTTCGACCAGCGGATGAAGCTGATACTCGACCACTTCCATACCTCACTCGCCATTGCTTAATACACATACACATACATATACCTAATACGGGGACATCCTCGACCTAATCGACACTATAATTCAGACCACCGCTGTCGACGCTCTCTACCGCTCTACCAGCGGCAAGATGTACGACTCGGCTCCCCCTCTCGACCTCCAATACATCAAGTCGCAGCATCTCCCTCGGCGCTACGATTCAGAAGAAGAGGAGATCTCCGAGTCCGAGCTGGGCGGACAGGAAAACGCCTTCTCGCCCGTCGAGTCCTACAAAGCGCCCGGGACATGCGATTCGGACACCAGTACCGATGAGCTGTCCAACGCAGAGGACGAAAGAGCCGCTCACTTTGCCCGTCTACTGCCGCCATATTCGTCGGCCGGCTTGGGTTCGCGCCCCGTGTCCATGGATACCGTCAAACGCAGCAGCGGCACGACCTTTGTGGCCGATTCTTACATCTTCGATCATGATGACGATGTCATCATCGAGCTGCCCTCGCCAGACGCAACCTCCCCCATGACTTCCCCAACCTTCCTGCAACCGACGGTCTATGTGCCCCCGGAATCGCCTGTCTCCATGCGGCCGTCGTCGTCCCGATCGTCTTCCCCGACCTCCATGCTGTCCGACGACGACACCGACGTGCTCGTCGCCGAGCAGGTCACCTTCGTCAAGCCGCGCCCCAAACCAAGCCTCATCCTCATCAGCCCAGCCCCCGAGCAGTCGGCGTTCCCCTTCAAACCCGCCTCCCCGGCGCAGACGACGTTGCAGGAGAACGACCTGCACGGGGCCGGCTCGTCGGACGCACAGCCCGTCTACTCGCTCACGCAGGCCGCACAGTCGCAGCCCGCCCTGGGCGACTTCCAGCGGACTCCCCGCTCCAAGACGGACGCCGCAAAGCGCGGCAGCCTACAGCTGTCTCTCCGCGGTCATGATGGGCAGCCCATAGGCCCCGGGGCCGCCACCGCAGCCGCCGCTCCCTCAAACCCGCTGGCATCGCTGGCCGAGGTGCCGGAGCAGACGACACGTCCGATGTCCGTCCGCTCGCAATCCATCTCGTTTTCTCGCCCCAAGACCGCCTTCTCAGAGAAGAGTGCGTCGGGGCGGTCTCGCCTGCCGACAGCGGCGGGCAGCATGCGTCGGCCGCCCTCGCTGCAAAGCCTCAGCAGCGTCTTCCACTCTCGCCATGCGTCGCTTTCCCCCCACGACGACCCGCACGCCCGAACCCTCCCTTACAGCCACTCGAACGCCAGCTCCGAGTACTCGGTGCCGTCGCCGACCACCACCAGCCTGCGGGCGTCGCCCGCCCCCAGCCCGACGACGTACTACAGCGCGCCGAATTTCACGCGCGACCGGTCTGGCTCGTCGTACAGCACGTCCAGCCGCTCGCCGCTGCCGATCCGGAACTCGATCATGAAGAGCTCGACGGCATCGAGCCTGTACTCGGGCAGCAGTCTGCGGTCTGAGGTGGAGAGCGTGCGCAGCCTGGACCCGAGCGACGTGGCCGAGACGGAACCCAAGCCGCATAGCCGCCGCAAGAAGAGCATGAGGAGTAACAAGCTCAGCAAGACTGACGGCAGTGAGCCGTCGTCGGCGAAGAGCTTCATGGGGTTCATGTTTCGGGGCAAGCGGAGGTCGACCATCAACACTCTTAATGCTTAATTCTCTTTCATCTCCCGGCTACGATGTCTTGCAATCGGATCCGAATGACGGTCTGTATTTGCTACATGTCCAGCGTGCATTGCTTGGATCCGTGCGGATGATTGACGCAATCTTTATCTTGTTACATATTCTCAGCGATTTCTTTCCTGTTGAGCGTTCCGGACATGGGCTGATTTCTGGGTGGCATGTTGTCTTTTCGTTACCGTTGACTGTGGACTTTTCTCTTCTTACGCTCCCTCCGATACCACTTGGCTGCTCCTGTTTACACCATCTTCTTGTACCATAACTGTTGGGCGTTGTTTCCGGCTCCCTGGAGGGGACCGATGATCAGATTGAATAGGACTTGACTCGGATTTCACTCGGTACACTGCCACGCCCATTACTCGACACTCAGCTTCTCTCGTATGGCCTACCCCTTTTTGCCCTCCGCATTGACTCGCTCACCGAGTCACCGACCCGTGGAAGCGCCGGAGGACCCTATACATCCGGCGGTTTGGGATACATTGTCCCCAATTTACTGGCCCGAGAGCTGGACGGCTGGATCCACCCGTGTTTTTGATTGAAGGGGCGTCGTTGATTGCATTTGGCTCTCCACACAACGGATTCTTCGGCGGACTAGTGTCGGCAGTTGCGTTTGGCTGTTTCTCCACGGTTCTAAGGACAGGGTGTCCTGACGTGCTCTGAAGGCAGCTCCGTTTTGCCCAGTGCTCCGTATGACTCTGCTTGACTCGTGCACGATGGGTTCATGACTTGTCTGCGAGACTTTGCGTGGCCCATCTGCCTCCTGTGGCCACCGATTCTTGAGAGCCGGCAGAGAGTTTGCCGGACGGTATAGCGTCCGCCGGTCGTGTCAGGCGGGATTGTCAAAGACTAATTGATTAACTGACACTTCGTATCAGCCATGGTTGGGGCAGCCCAATCCTAACCGAGAAACATACCAACGGAAGGATTTTAGCGGCATTCACCTCCCCTCAGCTCTGCTCAGCTCAGCTCACCGCCGCTCACAATAGTGGATCCAAGCACAGACAAGATCGGCTGATATCCCCGGTGGTTCGCGGGATTTCATCCTGAATCGCACGAACGTGTAGCGAACCGCTCTCATACAACCGACGAACCACGCTGCGACCCGGGGGGTGAGTAGAGTCCGTGGCGCTCGCAGTGCTGGCAACGGACAGTCGTTGGCTGCGAACGAGATCCACATGCATGTTTCGGGCGTGGTTTACGAGTCAGGAAGCGATCTATGCTGGGCTATTGGTGTATCGGCAGGTCGCATCTCCGTGGTGAGGGTGTTTCGTCTTCTATTCTTCCCTCCGATGGGTCTTTCTGTCCTGTCGCTCCACGCTGCCCTCGGTAATTGCCGAGCGTCCTTGTTGTTGTGAGAGGGTGGAGCACTATCTACGGAACACGGAGTAGCGGTTTGTCTAGTGGGGTGCTGGTGGGATTTGGAATGAGTTCCGCTAGGTTCCAAGGCCGTCACTGTTTGTTGTTATGGTGTATTGAATGTTTAATGAAAGTATAGAGCGTAATCACTGCGTTGTCGGTGAAGAGGACGTTTGTCCTGGGAGCATGTTTGAAAGGGAATATGCAGAATACCGGAGAAGGATCCATGGATGGCTTCACTATCGTCATCATCATGTCAAACAATGAATACGGCTGCCTCAGAGGCTTATAAGAATGAGCCCATTCCTACTTCTTTTCTCTTCTTCTTCATCACCCGACATGACTTGTATACGTCTTTGGACGGGCCTCAAGCCAAGGCCTGCATCGCTTTCTGTCTTCTAGCACTACATACATCCAACTGCTAACCAACTCATCGCACTACAAGATCGGAAACACTTCTATCTTCCATTCACCATGACTATTCGACTATAGAAGACACTCCCGTTTACAGAGGAGAACATAAATCTCTGTTTGCCCTATACTTATTGCTCTGTCAGCGAGGGACCTGCACAAGTCTTATACATCATCCAGTGCCGTCTCCAACACGGCTTCTTTTCCACGTACAACCAAACGTGGCTCGCGTTCGGCTCGAACGTTTTGATCATTCTCTCCTTATATGAGCGCCTCCAGTCTGCTCTCTCTGATCTGGAAGCAGAAGGATACCGAGGAGGTCCTGTTCCACTGCGTGCAAGACATACCAGGATTACCTCTGATACGGAGGCCCAGTTATAAGAAGTCGTACCTTCTTCTCGCCACTTTTCTTGTCCCTTCTTATCTTCTCCTGTCTCGGATCGCGTCTCTGGAGCCTCATGTCTCCCATCTTTGCAAATTACCCTGCGTTTATTGTTCTTAACGTAACCCTCCCTCCCCGTCGGATCTTCTTCAGGTCTAAGCCATGCGTGTTTGACCTTCTACAGTCCTCTATATCGGGTCGAAGTAAGTATCTTAGCCTCAGTCGATTATTCAGGGTGGAGCTGACGCCTTACATCCAGAAAAACCATAAGTGCTGCGCTATGGATACCATGAATTTGGTCGATTCTAGGGAACCTGATCGCATTATTAGTGCCGGCCGAGGGTACGGCAGGTCCGACATAATCAGCACAAATGGAGGAGAGGAAGAGCCAATGCCTACAGATCCCCTGTCTCCGGCCCAATTTCCCTTTGCTTATCGCCACAATATTCTAAGGGCTTGTTTCGCTGACCTTACTGGCACCGGCACGTTGGATACTCACGACAAACAGATTGCCACTATTGCCCGGGACTTCTCCCGCAGTATCGAATCGCATGTGAACGCCTTGCTGTCGGCTTACGGTGTGCAACTCTTGTTTGACGACCGTTTGCGCCGACTGGCGCTTCTCCGACCTGCCGACACCCATCAACACATCTTCGGTGGCCAGCGCGTTGCTTGGCCCGTGAGCGAAGATGAGTGGGGCAACGTGGAAGTTCTCCAGGAGTATCATCGCGATTTTCTGCGTGGACACGACTATTGGAGAAGCGGATAGGGGAACTTCGTGCGAACCAATCCAGCGGTGATGAATTCTGGACCGGACACGACGGTCGCTACTTGGCTCTCCTCCGGGAGGGCCGTCGCCTCCCTGATCCTTTGCCCTCCGCACTTGTTTCGACCGGGGGTTCTGCCCTTTGTCGAAGACGGTTTGTTGTATGCACTGCGCCGTGCCTTGCAACCTCGCCACCTGACAAATTGATCCTTGTTAGTCGTGCCCGGTATTTTACGGCTGGTTCGTGGGACGCGGATCTTCTGTGCCGGTCTTCTACATCTACCACGTCTGCTACACCAAGGCACACAACAATCGGAGAGAGAGGGCGTCGGAAGGCAACCGGAAGCGCAAGCGCAGAAGGCAGACGAGCCGTCGCGGCGATGAGGCTAAGATACGAATCGATACACTCAGCCTCTGATGTTGATAGAGACAGCGTCTCTTCCTGATAACACAAATCAAGAGTCCCAGGTATGAAGCTTGGCTCTTGGAGGAGAACTCTGGGATATGAGAGACAGTTTGAACGGGGATGCAGTGTTGTAGAATTGTCATCCATATTTCTGAAACGTTACCGGCACTTCTATCATGTTTCATATTCCAAGCATTTACAGGATACCACACACGTCTGACGCTGCAGTGCTGGACCAATGCTTTTACCAATTCAACTACCGCAGAGAACAAAAATTCGAGTGTGGAAACAGCGAGAACCCCAACAACCAAGCTATTCTCAAAGCGTACTTGGAGATCCTTGTGTGAAAACTGTATGTCACGAAGCACCCTCAATATCACCATCATCCATGCCACATAACAACATGTCGTGGGAACCCCTGTACAAGGCCTCCCGCTCCGCTAGCTAGTTACAGAAAACACACAGTACACACAGTACCTTGCAGTCCACAGATACCTAGTTAAAAAGTGGTCTACGGCACGAGACAAAGCACTGGCGCCTATTGCTGGCATCTCCCTACGGGGACTGGACCCCATCTGCTACAAGGCACCTATGCACCTGCAGACCTATCCCAGACCTTATTCCACCTCTCGCGTTAGCACAGGATGGGCTGAACCCTACCCTGACTGCACAGCGGCTCCTATTGATCCTAGGGTCTCTAAGCCTACTATCAGACCTTCTTCTGACCCTGAGCATATACTTATAAACAGTAACAACGATGAGGAAGAAGACAACGGCTCTGGTAATAACGGAGAGAGCTGGAAATATAACGAAGATATCGAGGAAGGTCTTAACGACCCGTTGATCCTGACTGCAGATGATGAGGATCGGTAGGTCGATCTCTCGGCGCCCTGTTACCCTGGCTAGTCAATAGATAGGATGAGAGACTTCAACGACGGTCTTGCGTGTGATATCTTTGATCAGACGGTCAGGCAAATTACTCTGTACATCTACAGACTCCCTGCAAACGGGGGTCAGGGCCCGCAGACGATCTTTATTATAGGCACCAGCCCTGACCGATATCTGTATCTGTACTAAATGTATGACGCTATATGTTTTTCCCACGACGAGTCCGGCACCGATCAAAATAGAGGGCTCCTCGCCGATGATCTTGGTTTTAGAAAGGGTCATGCCACCCTGTCCTAGGTGAGGCGAACGCATCGGCCACCGGCTAGACCCTCATGACGTTCTTCGCCATCCTCACCTCGCGATGAATTGAGAACGCGCAGGGGCGATTACCTGCCACTGAGGACCGACAATTGCTTGGAATCGTGTCTGCCGTGTGAACCCCGTCTCCGGTTTCTGGGAAAGAGCGGGACTTGTACTGTGTTCTACTGGCCCTTGCTAAAACAGACGGAGTACTTTCTTGCTGGGTTTTGGCTAGGACTGTCTGTCAGTCGAGCCCTTACTTATGGAGCGTTTATCCGATTACTAACGGACGGTAGATAGATAGAAAGAGGGCTTATCAATAACCATCGTTCCGACAAAAAGAGAGAAAGGCTAGTTATATAGATAGATCGGTGGATAGATTTAAAAAAGAAATGCATTGACGGGGAATCGAACCCCGCTCTGCCGCTGAACCTTCCGGAAATGGAAGGCGGCAATCATAACCACTAGACCATCAATGCTCGTGATTGGCTTTAATTTGTTTTTTAGAATATATAACCAGGCAATCGTGAAAACAGATAAGGAAAGTGAGCACTTTGCTGGGCACTATACAATCTTGCAACGAATGTCGTATAAGAGATGATAGTATCACTGTTTCTGAAGTATAAAAGTCCATACCTGCAGACGCATTACCGTGACTCTTTAAGATACTCCAGCATCACCTAGATCTATTCTAGTCACCATCCATAGATAGCCAAGCAAACATGTCTAGGTATCCTACTCCAGCGTCGCAACATGTTCATTCCTCACCTGCCCATCCACACACCCAACAGCCACAATCTTCACCCTCCCCTGCTCATCATGCACGCACTTCAGCGGTCCCGGCACAAGCCCATCACACCCCAACGCCCGCCGCAAACTCTCATCCAGATCCGGCAACATCCCATGCTCAAACTCCAGCTTCCCACCAAACTGCACCGGCAGGTCCTCGTCATGTATAATCTCCGACAGCATGGGATAAACCTCACCCGAGGTCAAGAACACCAGCTTCGTCGCGGTGACGGGGTCAATCCAGCCTTTGACGATCTTCCAGATCGCGCCCATGTACGCGGGACAATGGCAGATCTACATCTCTTCATCAGCCGACATTGAGAAAGAAAAAGGAAAGCAAAAAGAAACATACGATAATCTTATCGATAATCTCCGGATAACACATCGATAGCAGCCCGCTGACATCGCGCGCGAACCCGCGCAGATCAAACCCCTGCATCATGGTCAGCGTCGACGCATCGGCGAGGATGACCGAGCCTGTGAGCGGAGTATCTTTCTCTCTTCGGTCGTCGACAGCTGCGCAGAGTGGGATCGCGACGCGCGTGAGGTGATCGAACATCAACGCCGCCAGCTGGAGGATATCGATGCTGCGGAGCGGGGGGTTTTCTGCGTCCGAGGACGACGACGGGTCGTCTGACGGCGTCGGATCGAGATACCGCACATCCTTCCAGCCCTGAATGCTGGACTTGGTGATGTTGCCGACGTGTGCGAAACAGACGGGCAGGCCGCTTTTGGTGCGGCGGCCGATCCAGTGCGGGTACTTTGGACATTGTCTGGTTAGACGAGGTGGTGACGATGGGGGGGAAATACTGACTACGCCGCGGGCGGCTTCAAAGTCCGCGACGCGGATGCGGTCGTAGATGGCGAGGGTTTGTTTGTCCTTGCGGAAGTGGGTGGCCTCAACGTATTGCTGGAGGGCGGCGGCTGGGTCGTGACGGCGAGCTCGGAGGAAGCGACTTGGTAGCAGGCAATGTTAGCTGGGGTGTGCATTGGGGTCGGGAGGGGCAGTACAGCAGCGTGGTCTCGTCGTTGATGGCGAAGTTCGCATCGTCGTCCTGCAGACCGTCTGGTCGACCGAGGAGGTTCTTCTCGGCGCAGAGCTGGAAGAAGGTGGCCAGGGCGGCCTTTTCCTTGGGCAGTTCGTCGCAATCGTGGTCCATGGCCATGGTGGAGGTGAATGAATACGAAGGGACTGGAGGGGCAGAGGACAAGACGATCAATCAAGGGCAAGCGCCGGATCTGGCTGCATGCCGGGTGTAACATGACGGGTTGGTGCTACAAGCGAGACGAATCGCTTCGGTAGACATTCTATTTCTGCTCGCTCAAGGCGCATTTTTGTCTGTGTAATCTATCCAATTCAAGGAAGGTCGGCCCAATATACAATCTTGGGTATGTTCAATGGCGGCTGGGTTGACCAGCACCGCCGTCCACGGCCGTCCTCGAGAGGCAGCGGCATTATAACTATTTGCATATCAGAATCGTATCGGGTCCAGCCCTGCATCCTTGACCCGTCCAAACGCCATCGTAGGAAATCAAGGTGAACAAGAAAAAAAGATCCTTCCGCGCTAAACAACAGAGAATAAAAGAACCCCAGTTCTGGTGCTCACCGCATCTGCTGACGTGAGCATCATGGGAGGAGAATCGATGACCGAATGTCGTCCATTCGATCGATCCAGCCCTCAGGAAACGTGCGTCGCTTGAACCAGACCTTTTCTAGTTCCTCCAGACCTTTTTCCACGTTCTGCGTGAAGTTAGCAGGTAGCAAAACCACATCCATGAAGTAAGCATACCTTAAACCCGAACCGCTGGAGTCCCGTCATGGTTTGCCGCACGAACTTCTGCTCCGTCTCGTCGCGGGTCTCACGTCCCGCGGTGAACAGCGGCCACAGCACCGCCAACTGACCCACATCTTTGGCCAGTTTGCCGATCAATGACAGAATGCGCGACGCCAGCATATCCATGATCTCTTGCTGGGGTTGTCGGTCCGGCCGATCGGCGGCCCCAACCTTGTGTAGGAAGATATTGGTGGCCTTTTCGTAGGCCTCAATGCATCCGGCATACTCCAGCACCTCCGGGTACTTGTACTGCTGCAGACTTTCGTCATCGAGACTGGTCAATTCCTGGAGGCTGGGCGGGGCCTCCAGTCGCCACTCGACCAGCCGCCGGTGCAGATCCCGATAGACGATGTCCTGCTGCTCGTACGTCAACCATCCCGCGTGTTTGGCCTTGCCGAACGCACTGATCGCCGCCTGGATCTCCATCATGACGGACCAGCACTGCCGCAGCTCGACGAGGAGATGCGCGTCCACGGGCGATTCGGCCGAGAGGCTCGGGGTGCCCAGATTGTACTCCCATCCGCCACCGAGTGTTTTCCAGTAGCTCCCTTCCACCACAGTCCCTTCGCCGGTAGCGCATGCGCCGGCAACATCGAGATAGGAGAGGAGGGAGACGAGGAAGGGTCGGAGGGGATGGTTGAGTTCGGCGAGGCGCTGGGCTTCTTTGCCCGGGTCGGTGTTAGGGAGGAAGAGGATGCGGTAAATTTCGCGGGCGCCTTTGAGATGGATGGTCCAGTTGTGGTTTTGCGAGTCCATCATCTGGGTCTGTTAGCATGGATGTACACAGCCGTCATGACTGTCGTGAACGCACCTCGAATAGTGAGAGTAGTAGGCAGGTGGCAAAATCGGTCAGCCGGAGCTGCCGGTCGGGTTCCGTATATCGCGTCCGAAACGTGCGGACCACCTCTCCATATTTGCTCATAGCCTGCTGAAAATGTGCGTTTCGGTCGTGCCCAGTGGAAGTGTTGGCGAGGTGTAAGGCCCCCAGGGCCTGCATGGCGCTGGCCATGGAAGGGGACGAGTGAGCGAGGTCGGGAAAGCAACTTCGGAAAGGGTTGATGTTGCTGGAGTTATCGTAGATGAGAAGAAGGGTGGAGACTTGATCGATGAAGTGAGTGTAGTAGCGACCGTCCAGGCAATCTAAAGAGGACATGAATTCGGTGGGGGAGATGGGGTCTTGGAAGTGGTATTTGACCGGACGGGACTCGGATACGGTCGACGGCGAGATGACCACCCCATCGTAGGCACTGTCATCGTCATCGGTCTCCTGCTTGATATGATGAGTGACAATGGGGGTCGGAGCATCGATGGGCCCCGATATGGATTTCTTATCGCGGCGTTTCGCGGAAGAAGATTCCGAAGACGGCGGGGGTGGACCGTAGACCTTGAAGGTCATCCGACCCTGCGTCCCATCGCATTCGAGGCCTAATCGCGTACAATTTTTGCAGGAGGGCGAGGCTTCGTCGCAGCGCACATGTCGTCGTCGACAGGTCGAACAGCCGGTGAAACCGCGGTGATGCCATCGCCGCACCCGTTTCCGCTTCTCAGGGGCGGGCGGAGGCGGCACTTGAGCGGGTTGATTCGTCGTGGCCGGCGGTTTCACCTGGGCACACACCACCGTATGAATCTCCATGAGGCGGAGAGGGGAAGGGATCGGGAGGAAGAGAATGGGGGGGAGACATGAAGGAGTGGAGTCCGCGGTTAGAGCATGGACTGTGGCATGGAGAGTAAGGAGAGGAGGAAATAGGCAGTAAGGAGAGGAGAGGAGAGGTATTGAAAGAAGAGAGAAAGAGAAAGAGAGAGTAAGGAGAGGGAGAGTGTAAAGTGGTAGATCTCGTGTTGGAAGAATGACTTAAATGGAGATGGACCCGGTGGGGCTGCCGGGATTTGATTGTCTGCGATCTCTTCTCGCATTCAATTCTCTCTACGGAGTATACGGAGTATATGGTTTGATTTGGACGGTCTCGATGGTAAATGATCTCATCAGATCGTCCTATACTTCTTCCTTTTCGGTGTCCGCTGCCCCGAGAGTCTCTGACCGGGAGGCAGAATGAGGCCCTCGAGTACTCCTGGTACGTGTGAATCCGGATCATCCACTAGGGCCGATCATGGTCTCCCAACTCGCTGTTTCGCCTAATCATCGCTCTCGAGCTAACGCATCTCCTAGTGTCCTGACCAGTTTAAACCTTCTGTCGGCATGAAAATACCTCATGGGGATCTCCATCCAATTGGCAAGGCCATCTGGGAACTCTCAGCACCACCACCAGGCCAAGCCAGAAGACTGGGCCTCTCCACATCGGTCCACATCGTTCATTCCAAGAGGAATGGATCTCGTGGATTCGCTCCCGTGTGGTTGGAGATCCAACAGATCCAAGGACGAGGGACCAGAGTGTGGGAGAAGAGGATAATAATGGACGGAGAGGAGGGATGTCGCACGAGGTAGACCACCCCCCATGTCACCGGTGAATTCCACCAGAACTACCCCCCAGAGACACCTCGAGAGCCGAAGGACCGGCGTCTCAAAGGATTCGCGCCAGAAACCGGACTAATGCTGGCTATCAGGCATGCCAAGCAGCTCTCCATCAACTTTCTTTCTGATTCGAAAGGGCGCCGGTTGGCTCGCGGTAGGGCATCTCGCGTGGCCGTTACCACGATTGGACCCTGTTAAATCCGACCTCCGAGTACCCTCCGCATACAACTCCTTTGCGTGCGCTCAATCGATTATGATCCTGTCTTTGTTTCTTTGTCTCGCCGTTGGACCCTAATCTCAGTGCATTATTCTTCGCCACCAGCCATGTCCGCGGTGGTCTCCAATCTGGACGGATGATCCCGTCCCCATAGGCCCCTCTTTCGCTCAGGGCCAAAGCTTCTCAACTCCCCCCAGCCCTCAACCAAATGAGCTGGATTGGCAAGCAGATCCCTCCCCGTCTGGAAGCCCGTCTAGCCATTCGACATCCCTGTCCGCCGCGGCGCCGCCCTCCACCAAACACACCACCACCACCATCCCGGAGCCATGGACCACCTCCCAGGCGCAATCCGTGGGTGCGAGGCGTGTGCCGGATCCAGTCATTGGGTGGGAAATTCCTGTTGGGTCACGGAACAATTCTGGTCATCGAAATAGGCTCAAACCTAAACCACTGTTGCGTATGCCATGATTCTGGCCGTAACTGAACTCTCGACTTTCTCCGGGCTGTTTTAGAGACAGTTGAACGCCAAGAGTCAAGTACGTACCCGTATGCGTCTACACCATTTCCCGCCATTTCCCGTCTAAGCAGAAAGGGAGGGGGTAAGAAAAAAAGGGAACATGTCATCCCCGAAGCTACCCCCTAATAGCACTGTATGCCACTCTGACTGCAGCCCCGAAGGATGGTTTGGAATGTGTCACAACAGGACTCCGTCATGCGCTGATCCGGCGGCCCGTTGCTTATCTGCATACCTCGTGATGAACTAACTCGGTCCAAGAATGCCCGTGGTCAATCAGTCAATCCGTGTCGGCCGTAAAGAGACTCGGCTGATTGGGCCGCCGGTCCTCCCTTTAGCACAAGCTGCAGGTCTTGCGGGTTTGTCTCAGGTCGCATCGCGCATCGCTGGTTAGTCGCCGGCTACCTACGTTGCCCCGGGGGTCCGTTCTATCTATAATCGTCCTAATCTCGGCTGGGGGAGGAGGGGGAAGTCTGGCGTCGAACCAATTTCATTCAACCGTTCTCCTTTTCCAGCGTTGTCCAGGGGCACGGTAGCCCCCCCTATTCATTTTCACCAGAATACGCACAGACGACCATAAGGAATAGGTACGGAGTACAAAGTTCACCACGTCATAGAACCCATTACCGGTTTACGGAGTATGAACACATCGGCGAAACCACGCCTCGACAACCCTGTCCATAACAGCCCTTTTATGCATCTGCCTCTCCACACTTGCGCCGCCCTCCGACCGACGGAGCAGACTACGTACAAGCAAACGGATGTATTATGTACAGTGACGACCGCGACCCGACCGCATCGCATCGCATCGCATCGCATCGCATCGCATCGCATACGAAAAAGCAAAACACACTCCAATCAATCAATCAATCAATCACGCAAACTCCCACGCCGCATCCCCCTTGTAGGGCTTGGCCTCGAGGGCAATGCGCGTGCAGGCATTGGACCCGTTGGATCCGTTGTTGGTGATGGCGCCGGTGGTGCCATTGGTGTACTCGAGCCAGACGCTCCAAGCGTTCGGGTTGGCTTCAGTGTTGCAGAGCCAGAAGGTCAGGAACGGGTTGAGGAAGGAGGCGCCGCTAGCGGCCGACCAGCTGGCGAGGCTGGTGAGGGAGCCGGTCGGGATGTAGGCGCTGTGCGGCTGGGTGTAGGTCAATTGGCCCTGGGGGGAGACGTAGACTGTATTTCCATTGTTAGTGGACGGGCACAGGTGAATTGGTAGGGAGGATAGTTTGGAGGGGGAAAACGCACCCTGCTGTCCGCCAGGGACGACGGCGTTCAGGAACACCTTGTCATCCTGCACGGTGAAAGAGGTCCCGTTGACAGTCTTGCATTGCGGGACAGTGTCCGGGCAGTAGGAAGAGGTGGATTTGCCAGTCCAGAAGCTGCCACCGTTGGCGTTCAACGGTCCAGACAGAGGGCTGTTGGACCAGCGGATGTTGAGGGAGAAGGCGTCGGAGGATTGACGGCGCTCGGCGGGAGAGGCCGCGGCCAGAGCGAGAAGCGAGGCAAAGGGGAGGAGCTTCATATTGATTTTGATGTGTTTATTAGATGATTATAATTAATCTGATGCGATGTAGAGGTTGATTCGTGGGATGCGACAGGTCTATATATACGGTGGTTCTTCGGAGTTGTTGGCAGAATGTAGATGCCGAGGTGATCCACCACTCTGAGACAATGAGGTCATGGTCTCGGAGACTGTCCTAAGAATAGGGAATTATGGGGTATATTTTGGATAATTTGCATAGTCTGGTTATTTATCTATGTATAGGATGGAGTAGTTATATGGAGTACTATTCCAGAGGATATACAGCCATTGATAGAAGATGTGGAATCGATGGCTATACTTGTAGTGACATATTCCCCACTAGCCTCAAGAGCCCCAGTAAAATGTCAGCACTACTGCCTAATAAAATACATAAATACAGACTCTGAAGGGCAAAGGAAAGAAAGCTTTATGGGTGCTGTCGGAATTGTCGGGGTCTTTCCTTGCCTTTTCTTTTTTCCAATCCCGTTATTGGGAGTACTGAGGTAGGTATACTTGCCTCTTAGCAATATCTACTAGGTAGATCCTAAACGGTACTTTGTACCGGTAGAAAGAACTGCGGATCTCCATGACATATGCCATGCTAGAATGTACTACTACTGAATATCCTCTAATACGGCATGGTAGGGGGTACGCCATATACTCTCCCATGCGTCGATAGGAGGAAGGACAGCGTCACACGTAGATGTACCACCTTTAAGCACACCTTCTTTCTCTCAGAAATCATACAACTCCCAATCTGAGTAGAACGATCCGGATTGAAATGCCAAATAAAACAAACTATGCACATGGATTCCTCAATGGCCTTGGTCCTTAGTCTGAGCGTAGACAGACAAAAGATAGCCTCCAGGCAACATAAATACTTATGCAACACTGCCTGCGCTATTTTGTACGGTCCTCCGTCCTCGTGGTTTGTTTTCAAGAGCGTCAATAAATGCCTCTTCTTCGATCCAGTCGACACTTTCTTTGAGCTGGATATATCCTTCATCGTCCAAGTCAGAAAGAGCACGTTTGAGCCACAGGCGGCAGGTGACTGGTGGCGTAGTCGACACCGCAGCCAACCTCTCAGCAAGAGGCCCATGTAGATTTGGGTGCATCACGGCAATTTTGCGGCCGACCAGCAGAGTAATCGACAACGGAACGTCCTCGCTCGGCTTCGTCTGGTACTGCCATGTATGGCCTGTGTCCTCGTTGTTGATCAGGTGGAATATTTGACCTTCTTTTGCGCTTGTAGCCAGGTAAAAGCACCAGTGGAACTGTGATTCGGCACCAATGTCTGAGACCAGAATGTAAAGGCCATTTGTATCGAAGGAAACAGGGTCGCGCTGCATGTCTCCTAGATACGACTAGAGGCTCCGAGTAGTAAGAGATGGTTTTCCTTGGACGTAAGGGCTTGCAGAATATGCTAGAATAATAAAAGATAGCCAGGAGCAGTTCTCTTGTTGGATATCGATGTATGTATACATTCCCAAGCCTTTACGCGTCAGGAATCGGTTGTTGGCGAGGGCCTTGTTTGGTCACGGGATCTTTCATGTACCAGCTACACAGGGCGTTAGTACGTTCAATGAAAAGTTTCCCAGTCGCTGCCAACCTGTAACATGCTCTTCGGCTTCTAATTACATATTGAGTGGCCGTATTAGACCATCTCCTCCCTATCTCCCTAGCCCCGTTCACTGATTGGTTTCGTAGTCTGGTATCTTCGACCCATGGATGCTTCTACCCTTGTGCTGGAGATCATCTCCGCAGCGAACCTCTCCCCAACCGAACATCTGCTTCTGAAACATTTCATTGAAGCAGCCATCGATCCAGAGCTTGCTGTCAACTTTTTGAATCGAAACTCCCGCAGGTCGGCGATGTGGAACCAGCGTTACGCGCATTCAAGGAAGACTGCAGACGCCTCGTGTTCAAAGGCAGAGCCCCCCCCAGAGCATAAGTTCCCTTCATAGCTAACGATACGCAGTATCAAGCTTCGATCCGGTTCCAAGACATCTAGAGGAGTTGCTGTGTCGTCGGGATGGCCAGTCTTGCTCTATCCGCAGAAACGAAGTGCATGGAACTGCGGAAGCAGCATATATCATTCCTCCATCCATGATGCGCGGTCTTGAACAAGAGGTGAATCTCCCCATTGGTAGACCCCTACATAACTAATGAACTCTACTATAAGATTCCCTGGTAGAGATATTAGAGGCGTTCTTGACCCCGCCAAATGTTGCACGCCTGAAAGACCTAGTGAGCGACGACAGCGACCAGTCTCTTCAAAACTTATGGCGTCTATCTCCCAGCATACACACTGCCTTTCGTCAAGGCCACGTGGATGTCAGACTTTTATCCCAAGTTCAGGTTGAGCGCCGTCTCCCGGTTAACGAGCACGACAATAGCTATATCAACAAGGCTAGTATCTTCGAGATACGATGCATCTGCCCCAGTAACTAACCTTGTTCCTGTAGTATTACCTGAGAAAACAGTATCCCGAAGAGCCTGAAGGTCTATTCTTCGGCGATAGAACCCCGTACGACGGCGTATCGCAGCGGTTCGAGCTATCGACTCCAGATGCGACCCTGAGCCTACCTACCAGACGAGTTTCTATTCAGGACTCATTGTCGCTTAGCAGCCGCCTTGCATCTGTTCTCCATCGAGGACAAAATCTCCAAAGGATGGCCGCGCCCAGAAAGAAGTATGTACAATATGCACCTGTCCGTCCACCGGTCTTCATACTAACCGACAACCAGGCCTGATCCCGCAGTGGGTCCGAAACGTCTCCTACCGTCTCTCGCGCTACATACCATTGTGTATACGCATGCGGTTCTATCTCTTCCTCGCCCGATCGGACTGTATCTCTACGGACGTACACTATCTCTCTTCGTCCAGCGCCTCCCCTTCGGCCTAGTCCTCAAAGAGTGCATCAGGGCCCGCAAAGCGAGCCAAATGCCCTTCGCCTAGTTGAGACCCACACCGGCATTCCCGCTCCCCGCCTCATCGATTTCGGCGAGTACAATACCTACCTGATCATGACGCACATCCGTGGACGGGACCTAGCAGAAGTCGCGCATCTCATGTCCTACGCGGAGCGGGACCTCTTCGCTGACGATCTCGCCCGCTGCGTCGCCCAGCTCCGCAAGATCCCCAACAATACGCCCTACTTGTTCGCTGACACTGTTGGCGGCCGCGTGGTCGACCACCGCATCCCGGATGGCCGCGGGGGTCCATTCAACACCGAAGCCGATTTTAACAACCACCTTGTGAGTCATTTGGCCTGCTCCTTCGTCAACGCAGTGGATGGGCTGTCGCCGCCGCGGAGCCATGCGTCGTATTTTACACATTCGGATTTGCATGCTACGAATTTGATGGTGGAGGGGGGAGGTTGGCGGGCATTGTCGACTGGGAGTGTGCGGGGTACAAGCCTGAGTACTGGGAGTTCGCTAAGGCAATGTATGGGTCGAATTGGAAGCCGATCCAGCAGGCGATCTTTTGGCGTGCGTTTGGGCGTAAATATGAGGTGGAGCTGGAGGTAGAGCGGAAGCTGTGGCGGCTTACGCCGTTTGGGGTGTAGGCGCTGTGCTGGGTGCAATGGATTGGATTGTGTGGAACTTTTGTCCGGCGGTGTTTGATATCCTAACTGCTGACTGACCCGACGGGTATCTTACAATGCAGGTAATATACAATGCAGCGTACGCCTCTCTCCTCTGCCACATCAACGCGATGAGCTGGCACCCTCACCGCGAGATTGGTTGACTTCCTCCACGGTCTCTGTGACCACGCCTTTGCTGTCGATAAAGTGCGAGATGCGGTTCCGCGGCAGCCATGCTTCCTCCGGCATGACGAAGTACGAAACCAGAGCGAAGATTGTAACTCCCGCCATGATGATCGGAGCGTCTGATCAATTAGCATTCCTTTATTGTATACCAGTAAAGAGTGAGCAACTTACAGTTCAGGTTCGCCCCGGTGACAGGAAACGCATACGGGGAAAAGAGCACAGCCACGACCCAGCCATTCCAAAACACCCCGATGAACTGGAACGGCTTGCTCAGCCTGCCGAGACTCCACGCCGGCTTGGGGAACCGCTTGGGCGTGCAGAGCAGCCGCCCAAGGCAGATCAGTCCGTACGCCGCGGCGCTGGGCACGCCCGCGGCCGAGACCAACGACGTGAAGGCGACGTCGGATGGGAGCAAGGTGCAGGTGACGATGCCGGCGACGGTCCAGACGACGATGACGGCGTTGCGGGGCTGGCCGTTGTGGACGCGGGAGACCCAGCTGGAGAAGGGGAGGACGCCATCGCGGGCGACGGCGAAGACGAGACGGGATGCGGCGACGATGGCGATTGCCGTGTTCTGGAGCCGGTTAGAGGGGATACTGTTAATGGGTGGATAGGACGTACAAGCCAAAGTGCGACCACGCAGATGATGTTCATGAAGATGTGGCCGCCCTTGCCCAGGACCACGGCGTAGAGAGGGACAAATGGTTGGGGGGAGCCGAACGAGAACAGGGTATCGGCGTCGGGCTATAGAGGTTAGTGCCGACCACGGATGGTAGGTGGGTGGACAAACCGCGCAGAACAAGAAAAGGATGATCGTTGCCAGCCCTCCGATGCCGCTCACGACCGTACTCCAGAAAATACCACGCGCGGCTGTGACGGAGGCGTTCTTGGTCTCCTCGGCTACATGGCCGGACGCGTCAAAGCCGATCAGGATACCCGCGGTAGCAAGGTAGGACAGACACCAGTTCCATCCCGCCGGGGCCCCGGTCCCGTTATAGGTGGACATGAAGGCTTCTTCGGCGGTGCGGAAGCCCCAGGTGTTGGCGACGCCGATCGGCAGCCAGATGATGTTGAGGAAGAAGTCCAGAAGGACGACCATCGACGAGAAGTAGAAGACCCAACGGAAGTATTTCGCTGTAGGGAGTTAGATGCTTGTCCGATGTGGTATTACTGATCCGTGAACATACGGGGCATGAAGTTCAAAAGAGCGGCCAAGGCCAGGAGGATCTCTGTACAGATCCATTGGACGGCACGGAATTTGACGGAAGAGGTGTCCGTGGGAAAGTCGACATTGAACACCGTCAGCTCCTGCAGCGTGTGTTAGCGTCGGGTCGTTCGGAAGGTTGTTCTGAGGGATGCTCACCGACAGCATGTAGTTGACGGCCGCCTGAGTGTTACTGGCACAAAAGGTGGTCCATGCTGTCGTGCTCCACCAAGCGACAATGAAGCCCAGGAGTCGACCAAACCGAGGACCGCCAGCTTCGGCAGCCCACAAGTAGATCGATCCGGCGGACGGAGATGCAGAACAGACTTCTGCAATTACTGCGGCTGTGATGTAGGTGAAGACTAGCGTCACCAGGTAACTCGTCCTGTTCACAGTTAGAGAGTACTAGGGTCTTGGCTGATATTTGACCATACCAGTAGGCCAAGTTTCCACCCGCTGCAATACCCGTGCTGAACGTGACGCGCACACCTCCGATGAAGTAGAGAGCCGCTGCGAATGGAAATTAGAATTCAGATCGCCCAAATGCATCGATGGTCAGTGGTTGAGTCGTACCGAAAGTGGTAGCAAAATTTTCGAACAACGAGTACGTCCGATGAAGGACAGGCTTATAGCCCATCGTTTTCTGTTGCACAGTTAGCCTATCACGGTGTCGCCAGATGAAGATGGGAAACCAACCAGCAGAGCTACATCATCCTGAGCTTCGGTCTGGCTTCTTTCCTCTTCGGCCTCGACAGGATGAGTGTCATCGACCACCAGGTCAGGGTGTTGGTGCTGCGCCGGTGCCATGGCTGACTGTGATGTACTTTGTAGAGAACCGACTGCGCGAATGAGGCCGAAAGAAGAGAAACAAACGCAACGCTGTGTTGCGAATGGGTTGAATTTTTCTTGATCTCGCTATAGCTGCCAGGTACCGGATGACCCCACCATGGAACAGGACAACAGCCAACGCGGAAAAAAAAGTTAGAAGCGCGCGTTTCCCGATTCGGGTTTTGGCGGCCCCAAGAGCTGGCTACAGGGACCAAAGGAGATTGTGCAAGAAATTGCTCTCAACGAGAAGAGAAGAAACTTCCGGCACGGGATTGATGAAGTCGATCGATAGTAGTCTAACCTTGACCGGAGATGTCTGGTCCGCAGCGACAGGAGCTAGGCTAGCCCACCCAAAGCCAAGTGGTGAGAGGCTCCAATGAGAGGGAATATGGTCGGCGGGTGGGAGTCGCCGTCGTGGGGCTTGAGCGAAGCCCGTGAGGTCGACGTTCTTACCTAAGGCTGGGTCACATCGCCGCAGGGACCGGCGCAAGTTTAATTGGCAGCGGACCGTGGACGAGCCGGATTCAAGATGGTTTCTTTTGTCGACGGAGATGAAGGTGGGAGATTGAGTGGTCGTCAGTGGTGATCGATTGTCCTCGCTCGTCTGGTGTCTTTTCTCATCTTCTCTCGTAGAAGGCTGTCAGGTAGATACCTGTTCTTGGTGTAGGTAGAGCAAGATGGAGCTGGTCACATCATCCGCTGTGGTTCTGGGCCCACATCCAGAGTGGAGTGCAATTACACCCGACCATGTTGGATCCGTGCGAGGACATGATGTTGATGTTGTTATCATGGTGTGATGCAGACAGGGAAGGGAGATTGCAAGGTGGATCTGCAGAGATTGTTGTTGTACGAAGTAACTATCGAGGGTTGAATGCCTGCAGGAAAAGACTCGATATCACGTGCCACCATCATACCTGTACTCTATCCTGTCCCTCCCCACGCGACCGTCAAGCCCAGAAGCACACATCCCCAATGAGAAAAGATCAAGAAATTCGATAATGGCGACTCCGGAGCAGACAGACTCCAACTTCTGGCGTTTCATCCGAAGATCGGAGTTGGCGTGGCTCCCCGGTCAACTGACTGGCGCTCAGATCGACGTTCAAGGGAGGAGTTCACGAAAGCTGCAGGTGAAGGAGGCTGGATGCAGACCGGATTGAAATTCAATCGTCCACCTCCATGTGGGATGTGAGGTATGTGGTACATGTGCCGATGGGCATATCCGTGTATCTATGCGTGGCCTCAGGCTATCTAGATCACCTGATTTCCCCAGATTGTTGTTGCATCACCATTGAACCCATCGCACATCTCTGCACAATCCACTCGAGACTACGACCGATTAACGGAATCATGCCACCGACCTCCCGCCAAGAGGCTCAGATCACTGGCATCTGACCTGACTGACATATTTCCCCACGATGGATCTTCCCCCCACGCGGGTTTCCCCTCATTTCTTGGTCGCATCATCGGCGGCAACGTTTCATCCATGAGTGAACCGCATTGGCGATGTATTGGAACCATCGGCTCGGATGTCACTCGTGGAAGAACAGCCTCTTCCAATGGTTTTCGCTTTTGATCCCTGTGGTTTCAATCCCCCGCTGGAACGGAGGGATCTATCCGCGTCTCCCTCCTCCCCCTCAATTCAGTCATATTTACCCAATGCCAGGGATGGTCCAGATCAGCGCTTTAACCGATCTGCCGCCATACCTCACGGATCCCCGGATACCTTCGTCCGCTTTGTCTGTCTCCTAAGCCTTTAGTGTCTCCTCCTTCGTGACTTGGTCTTCGTTTCTTTCCTTCCTCCCCATCCTATCTGTGTGATGCAGAGGGAATCCCGTCGTTTGGTCCCCGGAAAGTAGTCGGTTCAGTGGTATGACCCGTCGCGTCCGGACCTGAACGCGGTCGCCTTCACCCCCTCAGAACTCGACACCATGAGTGTGCCGCTGTCCCTGCGGTCGACTCTGGGACCGTGTCGAGCGGTTGCCAGCATCCACCCAGGGAGCTTGCTTCTGACCTCGAAACACCCAGGTGAGTACGAAGTAGGGAGGGTACCTGGACCGTAACGCCACTAACCTTGTGACTCGCGCGAATAGTAACTCAGCTCACCCAACTGCCCTACCACCAACGACGCCCCCGTCATGCATCACCCACCGCCTCCAAATGGCTTCAGCTCGTCAAGAGATACGCGAGCACCTCGTCTGCTGCACCGCCCGTTCCGGTCACTCCGTATTCCTCGCTGACCGTCGGTGTCCCTCGGGAGACATTCCCTAACGAGCGTCGAGTTGCGGTAACTCCGCAAAATGTCGCCCTGTTGCTCAAGAAAGGGTTCGCCCGCGTGTTGGTCGAACGAGGTGCTGGTGAGGAAGCTCAGCTCCTCGATGGGGCTTACGAACAAGCCGGCGCAACCTTAGTCGATAAAGCTACGATCTGGTCTCAGAGTAATGTCATCTTGAAAGTTCGCAGTCCCCGGGAAGATGGACCCATCAACGAAATTGCTGCACTTCAACAAGGCAGCACCGTCATCTCGTTCCTCTACCCTGCGCAGAATAAACCCCTCGTGGAAAAGCTGGCTTCTCGCGGTGTCACCACATTCGCGATGGACATGATCCCCAGAATATCCCGTGCTCAGACATTTGACGCTCTTAGGTATGTGTATTATCACGTTCTGATGGCATTATCTAATAATAACGATTGTATACAGTTCCATGGCCAATATTGCCGGGTACAAAGCTGTCCTAGAGGCATCCAATCATTTTGGTCGCTTTCTGACGGGTCAAGTGACTGCTGCTGGGTAAGTGAAGAAACGGTGCGAGACTGAGACCTGGCTAACATATAGCGTAGAAAGGTAATTGCCCGTAGTCGAAAGTATGGAGCTCCTACTGATCACAGTAAAGATCCCCCCAAGTAAGGTTTTGGTCATCGGTGCTGGTGTTGCTGGATTAAGTGCCATCGCTTCAGTAGGTCTCTAGTAGCACCTCAGCCCTCACGTCTAATATCCGCTAGGCTCGTCGTCTCGGTGCGATTGTCCGTGGTTTCGATACCCGCCCCGCTGTTCGTGAACAGGTTCAGTCTCTCGGTGCTGAATTCATCGAAGTCGATATCAAAGAAGATGGATCCGGCCAGGGCGGATACGCCAAGGAGATGTCCAAGGAATTCATTGAAGCGGAAATGAAACTTTTTATGGAACAGTGCCGAGAAGTGGACATCATAATCACAACCGCTCTGATTCCTGGAAAGCCCGCACCGAAGCTCATCACCAAGGAGGTCGGTTTATCCTATAGTCTGCCGGCCACCAGCCTGACTGACTACTAACACCATTGTAGATGCTTGCTGCTATGAAACCCGGCTCGGTGGTTGTGGACTTGGCCGCTGAGGCTGGTGGTAATTGCGAGGCCACGGTGCCGGGACAGTTGACCACGTACAAAGATGTCACGGTCATTGGTGAGTTGCTTTGCTGTGACGCATGTCATCAACCTGACCGGTACAGGATACACGGACTTCCCTTCCCGACTCCCAACTCAATCATCGACGCTCTATTCCAATAACATCACTAAGTTCCTCCTGTCAATGGCGCCGCAAGAGAAGTCTTTCGGCGTTGACCTCTCCGACGAAGTCGTCCGTGGATCAATTGTCACCCTCAATGGAGAAATTCTGCCACCTGCACCTCGACCGGCGCCCCCGCCTGCCCCCAAAGTAGAGGCGGCAGCCCCGGCAAAGGAACAGGCGGAATTGGCCCTTACACCTTGGCAAAAGGCTACACGCGACGTCGCGCTGGTAACTGGTGGCATGGGCACCGCCCTTGCTTTGGGCAAGGCCACAGGTCCTATCTTTATGGGTAACATGATGACTTTCGGTCTGGCTGGTCTTGTTGGCTACCGCGCAGTGTGGGGTGTTGCTCCAGCACTCCATTCCCCTTTGATGAGTGTTACCAACGCCATCTCTGGTAAGTTTCTTTTTGACACACGATGGTGAAACTAGCTCACGGGACACAGGAATGGTCGGTATTGGAGGCTTCTTCATTATGGGCGGTGGGTATCTGCCCACTACCATACCGGAGATGCTAGGCGCGGCTTCGGTGCTCCTCGCGTTCATGAACGTATCGGGAGGATTCGTGATCACAAAGCGCATGCTGGACATGTTCAAACGTAAGAGTTTCCCCTTTCTGGCGATCCTACATACTAAGTTATACGCAGGCCCCACTGATCCTCCTGAATATCCATGGCTTTATGCTATACCTGCGGCTGTTTTCGGCGGAGGGTTCATTGCTGCTGCTAGCACGGGCATGGCGGGCTTGGTACCTGCTGGCTATCTAGTCAGCAGCATTCTGTGCATTGGTGGGTAGACAATCCTCTCTGGAGGGCCTAAACACTAATTAAGCCTACAGGTTCAATCTCCGGACTTGCATCCCAGCAAACAGCTAGACGAGGAAACATTCTGGGAATTCTTGGAGTAGCATCTGGAATTCTCGCCTCCCTTGCGGCTGTCGGATTCTCCCCTGAAGTGTTGACTCAATTCGCCGCTGTTGCAGGAACCGGCGGTCTCATTGGTACGTTGTCTTCATGTGTGCGAGGGCGATTCTAATACGATTCAGGTGCCCTGATCGGACGTCGTATTACTCCTACTGGCCTCCCTCAAACTGTTGCCGCTCTTCACTCCGTGGTTGGACTGGCGGCCGTCCTTACCAGTATTGGCAGCGTTATCGCCGACATTTCTGACATTTCCACCTTGCATATGGTGACGGCCTATCTGGGTGTTCTTATCGGTACGTCCCTCCACAAGTATCAAGGACTCCATTCTCTGACCGATATAGGCGGTGTCACGTTCACCGGTTCCATCGTTGCCTTTATGAAACTCGCAGGTCGCATGTCATCGAAACCTACTATCCTGCCCGGTCGGCACCTGATCAACTCGACTCTCCTGGGCAGTAATATCGCGACAATGGGAGCGTTCATTACAATGGGCCCAGCGTCTCCGGTTATTGCAGCGACGTGTCTTGGAGCAAACACAGCACTCAGTTTCTTGAAAGGATATACTACCACCGCGGCCATTGGTGGTGCCGATATGCGTACGTCTTGTTACTCTGTTGAAGTCTCGTGCCCATGGCTAATAAGAGTAGCTGTTGTTATTACCGTCCTGAACGCATACTCAGGATTTGCGCTGGTAGCAGAGGGTCTTATGCTGAACAATCCGCTGCTCACCAGTGTGGGATCCCTGATTGGCGTGAGCGGTTCGATCCTGTCGTATATAATGGTGCGTCATGTCTGCTGAAGAGGTGAGCGTGGCTAACATATCTTAGTGTGTTGCGATGAACCGGTCTCTCACGAACGTACTCTTTGGCGGAATCGCAGCTCCCCAACAAGCCAAGAAGATTGAGGGACAAGTGACCCAAACGACCGTCGACGACACCGTAGAAGCATTGTCTAATGCGGAGAACGTCATCATTGTATGAGTCCTCCCTCAGTTGGAAAGACATGATTAACATCTCTAGGTTGTCGGATACGGCATGGCTGTCGCGAAAGCGCAATACGCACTCGCAGAAATTGTCCACATGCTCCGCGCCAGGGGCGTCAATGTGCGCTTCGCTATTCACCCCGTGGCTGGAAGAATGCCAGGACAATGCAATGTCCTCCTCGCCGAGGCCTCCGTACCTTACGACAGTATGTCTTCCACTGATATGAGCCAACGAAATACTGACCAGTTTAGTTGTGCTTGAGATGGACGAGATCAACGACGACTTTGCTGACACGGACGTGACCCTTGTTATCGGGGCAAATGACACCGTCAACCCCAGCGCATTGGAGCCTGATTCGCCCATCTCCGGAATGCCAGTTCTACAGGCTTGGAAGAGCAAGGAGGTGATTGTTATGAAGCGTGGAATGTCCAGCGGATATGGTAGGTGGCTAGCTTGGAGATGTAGGTTCTTGCTAACGGGTGTTAGCCGATGTTCCCAACCCGATGTTCTACATGCCCGGAACGCGGATGCTATTTGGGGATGCGAAGACATCGTGTGATGGTAAGTGTATTCATATACGGGTTGATCCTTGTGCTAACTGTCCCAAGCCATCAAAGCTAGTCTCGAGGCGCGTAAATAGGTCAAACTGGTTGGGTTGCTGTTTTGAATCTTGTTGGTAGGGATGTCGGAGAGCAGTATGTTTTAGTTTGCTTATGTAGACCACGCGTGAGCAGAATAAACCCGTATGATTTGAATCAGACTCCCATATCAACAGCTTACCGACGATACCACATCCGAGTAACCTTGGTCCGCCTCATCTTCTTCTGCAACTGAAACACCCCATACAGCAACGCCTCCGGCGTCGGCGGACAACCAGGCACATATACATCGACCGGCACAATGCGATCCACCCCTCTGACCACACTATAACTATAATGATAGTACCCCCCGCCATTCGCACAGCTGCCCATACTAATCACCCACTTCGGATCCGGCATCTGGTCATAGCACTGGCGCAGCGCCGGGCCCATCTTGTTCGTCACGGTGCCAGCGACGATCATCACGTCGGCCTGGCGCGGCGACGCGCGGAAGATAATCCCCAGCCGGTCCTGGTCGTACCGCGGCATGGAGACCTGCATCATTTCGATGGCGCAGCAGGCGAGGCCGAAACTGAGGGGCCAGGTTGAGCCTTGTCGGGCCCAGTTCACGATTTGGTCGAGGGTGGTTCTGGTGGGTGTGTTAGCTGGGTTTGGGAGATTTTCGACTTGGGGTATAACTGACAGGACATGCTCTGCTGCGTTTGACGGCGGAGGGTTTGTAGCTTGGATGGATTTGGAGCTTGGGAATTGCTTTGCGAGGGAGTTGCGCGCTTCGGTGGCGGTTGATGTGGAAGAAGGACGGCTGTTCCGATGGCGCTGGAGGATGAAGCTTGATATAAGGGGCCGTGGTCGGAGGGAAACGAGATGCGGCGAGAGTGGATGCCCTTATGTCGTTGTTAGAAGTGAGTCAAAGTAAAAGATTCATCGTACATACCGTGTAGCATGCTATAGTTGAATCTCGGAGCCATTGCTTCAATAGGGCCAGTGTATTGACACGTAGAGTGAGTATAAAGGAAACGCCTTCTCTAAGACTACAAAATGAGCCAGCTAGGAAGACAGCTCAGAAGCAGTATTTAGAAGAGTAGCAGAAGAATTATGGATTCGATTGTTGGGACTATAGCATTATGGCTCTGGAGCAGTGGGATTCCCCGACGATGTGGGTTTTTCCCGACTATATGGGTACGAGAGATATACTAGTTCCATTGACAAAAGAGCGATCCATCTTCGCTTTTCGAAGTCATATGAATCAGTCGGGTCAGTTTTCACGACGATTGTGGTTATAACGGGTTCAATGTCATGCAGCGGCCATCGATATGATGTTCCAAGTGGCAACACGCCAAGAAGTTGTCCAAACTCCTCCACATCCTCTTCTTCCCTTCCAGATCTTCAAAACCACCATGGCGGACCCTCCGTCAACCCGAAAACACATATGCAACCAATGTGGTCAGCATTACTCTAGTGCCAGTCATCTGCGGCGGCATAACGCTACTCGTAAGGGTGGAGGAAAACTCGTCCTAGATCCGGAACTGACAAACTCTTCAGACACCACAGATAGGCCTGCAAGTTGCGCCTTTTGTCATCGCACCTTCATCCGCAGGTACTATTACCCATTGTATGACCTTTACATCAAATTGACCCCAGTCTAGTGATGTTTTGCTTCGACACTCACGAACCTGTAAGCAGAAGGGCACTCGGCCAGTACCTCTAGGAAAGCCCGGCAGGAAACGCAAAGCATGCAACACATGTGCCCAGGCTCGCGTAGCGTGCGACGGCGAATGTCCATGCGAAACCTGTCTTCACAAACGGCTAGATTGCTCATATACCTCTGCGCAGAAGTTGTCTGCCAGTTCTTGTAACGAGCAAACAGACACAATGGAAGAATCAGAGACGTCAAACCCCCAGCGGATCCCAATCTCCTTCCTCTTGGACTACACAAACCCCACAATTCGATCAGCGTACGACTTCCACCACATGCTTGCCGAGCACAATGCGAGAATACCAAAAACCGCGAACCAGGAGCGTCGCGGCAGCGTGATGGCGTCCGACCAAGTCGTCGACGCCTGGCCGTTCCTCTTCTATGCTTTCATCGATTCCGCCGCCGTGGACCCGCCCATCCAGCCATCGAGCCTCATGTACGGCACGGACGAAGATGCACGACTAGCAGAGACGATTGACCGGCTTATCGTCCATTTGGAACAGTCTCCAGCCCCAAATGCAGGAAGGAAATTCAGCCGAGCAAGGGCTCGATTGTTTTTCTCCAAGGACAACATTATCCGGTTTGTCAATGCGTTTTTTGACATAGTCTACAACAGCAATCCGATTATCTACAGAGCTTCGTTCAATATAAACACCACGTCTCTTAACCTGGTCCTAGCAGTCTTGCTTATTGGCGCGACGTGCCTCTCCCCAGAAGACGCTGGCGCTGCAGAGGAGTTCTACCACGCGACTGAATATTGCATCTTTGAGGGTACTGAATTTCGGCGTATTCTATACGAGGAAGAGAATCCGTTCCCTTCGGCGGACAATATCCAGCTGATCCAGGCATCGATCTTGATCATGTTACAGGGTTTCAAGGGCCCACTGGAGGTCAGGAGACGGGTTCGAACACAGCGATTTGCAGCATTAGTGTCCATCGTTCGATTGCTGGGCATGACCAAGGCTGTCAACGACACCGTCCTTGATGATGAAATGTCAAATCTGCGGGAATATATCCACAAGGAGACGCTTGTGAGGTTGGTCGTCACCGTCCCACACTACATCAATCTACTGCAATCCGTTGACTGATGACAGGCTCATGGCGTGGATATATCTCGTTGACACGCATGTTGTCATCTTCTCTCGCTTGCCTCCCCATTTCCGAATCTCCGAAGCACAGTTCGGTCTTCCCCAGCAGGATGCCCTATTCAACGCAGTCGACCCGACCAGGCTGAACCTTCGCTCGTCCGATCCTCCCCGTCGTCGGCCCGTATGGACTCTCCAATCGGCTGTTCAACAGTTGACGAGCGACGAGCCGGCTGGATTCGAAGAGCTGCGCCCGCATATCGACACATTCTTTGCGCATTTTCTTCTAATCGGCGGTAGGCCTTTCACTACAATCGAGATCAATGACGTTCCCGTACTAACAGGCCACAGCTTTGCATTCTATCCTATTCGACATCCAAGGGCTGCAGAGCTGCATCGATATTCCCGGGGCGTTGATGCCTGTTGAGCGGGCGCTTAATAGGTGGAAATCACTGTGGGAACAATTTCAACGAGGATCGGACCCGCCAGAGACGACCTCTTCCGGGTTCATGGCGTACAGCCTGGAATACTGGTGGCTAGCAAAGATGCTGGTCAAGGAGCCCCGTCTCTTTGATAGGGAAGAGGCGGCGGCTGCTGATTCAGTGGACGCGTTCCATAGTGTGATCAAAAGACTCAAAATGATCAACGCAGAGTAAATGTGGGAAGTGCCTTTGTCTAACTCGGTTTGTCACACGGCAGCCTCAAATATAACTTGCTCTACAGACACGTGTAGTGTCTATATCGATATATACATCAGGTATCAGGAGGGCTCTCAACGTCACTGATGCTCTTCCTCTTATAACACGAAATCTTGCCCACAATGAGAATCACAGCCGGACGCAGGGGCGGCACACTGCAGGCGACCAACGCCAGCGAGATCTCAACGATCGAGCAAATATACGCCGGCACGACATCCCACGAGGGGTCGTGCCCGACATACAGCTTGACCACATACACCAAGCGCGCGATGGCCGCGCCGCATGCGCTATCGTCTCGTCAGTGCATTCCCCCACCAGCCAGACACAGACGAGCCGGAGACTTACAAGATCCCCAGACAGAACAGCCCCATGATGAAAACCTTCTTCTTCCGTGGGAGCTGGAGGCCTTCACAGCACGAACAACAGTCAGCCGCAACCCACACAACAACCCGCAACCACACATACCGAAGATGGTCCGCGCCGGCAAAGCCATAATCCACAGATCGGTCGCGACGTAAACCGCGGAGACGTCACACCAGAACGCCAGCGGCGGAAAACAAGACAGTTTCTGTTGGTTCTCCGGGCTCCATAGTTTTGCGATGGGGTTGCACTGGAAGACGGCGGCGAAGATGAAGGCGAGGCTCATGGCGCCCAGGAAGCCGATCGTCACGTAGATGTGGATTCGCAGGTTCGGAAAGATCCGCCGGTACAAGAAGAGGATGGAGATCTTGATGAAAGTGCTGGCGAGAGTGTAGAGTATCTGCGTTGCCAGTCGGAGCTTGGCTGCCGTTAGTCTACCTAGGTATACGACGGACGAACGGTGGGAGCGCTACCTTGGCGAGCACGACGTCGTCCACATCGCGATCCCATTCCATCTTTCCCGTTCCGTTCGCGACGCCTGCCATATCGTTAGTACCGGCTTAAGAAAGTCGCGACTGCGGTACCTATCGACATGGTGATGACCATCGCTGACGCTATGAACGCAGCCAGCAGCGCAAACCAGTCGTCCAGCCCTTCGGTCTGCAAGACCCAAAAGCGACAGACCACCCTCGTGACGATGACCACCAAAGCCACGAACATGAGCACGTTGCTTATCGCCAGCAGCGCAATGCCCATATCAGGGTCCCCCTGTTCGATTGTCAGCACGCCGCATGGTTGGGCGGAAATAGACTCGCGTGGCTGGCTTGCAGACCTCTCCGATCCCAGTCATCGTGCCCAGCTCGCGTGGAACGGCGCAGTGTCCAATCCAGCTCGCATATTAAGCCGGAAGTCTATAGCGGTGTATGCGAGGATGTCCGATAGTCATAGTAGACTCTACTGCTCCCATGCACTATCATGCAGCAGCAGCAGCAGCAATGCAGGAGAATTCCGAAACGCTGGACGAGAAATTGGTAGAATGTATGATTTAATGCAAGACACAAAAAGACAAAAGATAATTTACAAGGCGATTGAGATTGCCCCTGCATTGTTCTCTGGTTGTGGTGGCTGTTCCAGAAGACGGTCCGCTTCGTGACGTTCACGAGTCCGGAGATCCAACCTGATGCGGCCATAACTTGGCAGTTGACTTTGCCGGTATTTGAAACTTCAGGGGTAAAGATTCCAGTCGAATTATGAGGGAGAAAGATCTACTTTGTTTGGATTCAACCGGAGCCACGGTGTACTTGAGTGTTAGGTTGCAGACAAGCAGCAGCTCAATTGGAACTTGATTCGTCTAACATGCTAAGCATCAAAACAAGCCGGCTCATGGACATCTGGAGTAAGGATAAAGTAAAAGCTTTTGATTAAACAGGAGGCAACGAGATTGGACCAAATTTGGACCGACCATCTATCCACCAGGGAATTGCACTCTGCGGCGAACATTCCACGACCGGAACAGCACACCACAGGGCAGTTGCAGTCAATCAAGGGTATCATAATATACGGTGACCTACTCATGCAGCAGAGGCCAGACTAGGATTAGCCCGTTTTAGGAGCTTCCTGGAGGCCATCCGCAGACAGGTCAGGACTGGAACTCTCTCCATGAGAATTATCAGCTGGTGCCTGAGCCTGGCCAGGACCATCATCGTACTTCAAGGCCAGGTTCCGCTCAATACGGACCTTCTCCTCGTCCGGGGCATCAGTGATATGGACAGCCACCTCTTCGCCGAATTTCTTTGCAATCTCCTCCAGGGTCAGGCGGGCGGTCTCAGGGAAGAAGAAGTAGATTACTGTGAAGGTCAGCACGGCCACGCATCAGCAAGAGACGTTAAGACTCACCTGGGATGAAAAAGGCCGACCAGCAAATGATGACCAGGTAGAATTTCCAGCCGACATTGCCGAAGCCCATTGGGGCGGTTTGTAGAAGGATAATCGTAGCTGTTATGTCAGTATGAAGCGTAGCGAGATTGAGAACGAGCGTGATACTCACCGGCAAATTGGCCAAACAGCGAGAAGCCCATGCCAATGGGGCGGATCTCGGTAGGGAAGATCTCTGAAACATAGATGTACATGGTGGTGTCACAGCAGGTTCTGCAAAGACTTAGTAGTGGGACCGGGATAGGGATTGAGATGGCAGACGTACCCCTGGAACGCCAGATACAGATATATGAAAAAGATGCCAAAGCCGTTGCCAACGCGGTTGGTGGTGCCTGCATACTCCGCGGTCATGGCGGCCAGACACGACGTGGTGACGACGATGCCAATGAATCCGGTGATAAACATGCCTCGTCGGGAATTGACCTTGTCGTGCAGCCATGCACCGAGCGGGTTGTAGATCACACCTGGCAGAGTGTCAGTCGATGCTTGTTCAGCCTGGGGCACTTCTCATCGTCCTACCTGCAGTGGTCAACCACACAGCGCTGAGCAGCAACGGCATGCCGCCCTCCATGCCAAGGTTCGAGTACAGAAGCACGGCATAGTTGTTCTATCCTGTGTAAGCACGCAGACTCCCAAGTCTACACAGTGACTTACAATAATCAACGGCCCACCGAATTCCGCACCCCATTGCGTGAGGAACCCGATCGCCATCCGCTTCCTGTATGATTTCTTCTTGAGGACCGCGTTCCAGACGGTTCCATACTCCGAGAGACGCTGCGCCTCCAGACGGATCTGCTCCGCCGTCTGGTAGTATTCCTCCTTGGCGACGATATTCTCCGGATCATCAGGGGACTGCCGGAGTCGGTTAAGCACCCGCTTTGCTTCCTCGTGCTTCCCCTTAGAAATCAACCATCGCGGAGACCGCGGCAGCCATGGCGACCCGGCGAGCAACACTAGCGGCGGCAGGCATTGCAGACACAGCGGGAACCGCCAGCCGAACGTGCCCAGCTTATCCTGCGCGAAGTAGCATGCATATCCGACCCACCCGGCAAGCATGTATCCAAAGACCAGGAAGATGGCATGATGGCCCACCAGCCAGCCACGACGGAAGGCGCTCGACATTTCCGAGAGGTACATCGGACAGACGGTGACAAGGATACCGATGCCGAGACCGCAGACAAAGCGGCCAGCCTGGAACATTCTGCCATTGGTTAGGGAAACGAAAGGACATGCAAGGGCTGGACCGAGGGGTACGTTGTCACGTACTTTAGCGAGTTGGCGCCGCCCTGAAGGGCACCTCCGAACAGGGAGAAAAATGCGCCCAGCTGGATGTTGACCTTTCGACCGAAGTAATCACACGCCCACATTATGAACAGTGCCCCGACGGCACCGCCGGCGCTGAAAACGCCGTTGGCGGTGGAGATGGCTGGGGTGGTGATTGCCGCATATCCTGGTTCTCCCTCGGCAGGGAGATTGAAATAGGTGTACCATCCGGGTTGACCGATCGTGCTGGAGATGATCGACGCGCAATAACCGTATGTCTGGAGATGGGTTAGATGGCAAGATGATAGATTCCATAGCTCTGAAGTACTGACCAGTGATCCAATCGCAACAAACACGGTGACCAGCCTGTTGTAAGTGCTAGTTTGAGACCCGAACGTCCCCATGGTGCTTGGTTGTTTCTGTGAAACGTGTTTGCCTCGATGGAGACGCGGTGATGGAGCTGTGCTCAGGAATCGAGTGACAGGTCAATTCTGAAGATTTGCGATACAGTTTCACAGAGATTGAGGGTTTGTGTCTCCAGTTATAAACCTCCGGGGTTTTTCAATGTGGAGGAGAAGGCAAGGAGAGTTGGAGGACGGACGTACGACGTATGTAGGACAGCCCAGGCCAAATCCCTAGACCCCTCCTTTCGCAGCAAGAGAGCAGCAGCTCGGTCGACGTCCACCTTGAGTGCATTAGTCCGAAGTCTAGCAATGGCAATTCCGCGTGGCACTCTGTGACTAACTGGTAGTAGGTACTCCGTCCGTATAGCTTGGAGTGGATCGGGGCATGGGCGTGGTGGCTCCACCGGGCGTCGAGACAGCGCCGTTGCCCAAGGTTTAGTCTAGGCTAGCCAGGCCTTGGGGGCGGGAACTTTAGGTGATTGTTCGAGTTGATTATGGGGGCACGATGGGGCTAGCTAGTCTATTTAGTGTGCAGATGGACATCAACGCTAGACACTTTGGGAAGAATCGCCATGTCTGAACGGATTATTCCTACGGAGTACAGAACAGGCGAAAATCATGCCTTTCTCGAGCGACACACCAAAGATCCCTCACATGTGATTGGCATGGCCTGATTCATGTCATTGCTCTGTCCAACGAGACCGGCATGTAAATCTTTTCCCATACCATACGGCGTACATACATATGGAGGGGTAGATGCAGCTCACTAGTCTATGCCACTGGCAGGTCCATGCTCCCGACCAAGTAAGCAAAGCCATGACGGGCCCTCTACGGCTTTCGGGATGTGAGCTCCAAGGTGGAGATTGTTATCCTCGTTCAGTGGCTCATTTAAGAACCGACTGTCCAAGAGCCAGGGAAAAGCAAGTGTCAACCAGGGGCGCCTTTCAAACTCCCGTATCTTTGTATCCAACAGTCACTCGGCATATTGCTGCAGAGTACATCGACCAACATGACAATCGACGAATCGCCGTTTGATATCCCCTTTGATGAACTCCCCAACCCCCGACAAGTGTGGCCTGCAAAACCCGGCAGCTATGAAGAAGGGCTCGGGAAATTGGCCATCCTGACCCCGGAAGTCGTTGCGAAGGCCGCCGCCAGCGAGATCAAAACCGGCCGACGAGTGACGATGGGATGGGATCTGAACAAGCTCGACTATCCTAATTTGAACCGCCAGCCATGTGAGCACAGGATCGTTCCCCTCCTGGGAGGCGTGGCCTATGATGATATCTATACTATGAACCCACGTAGGTCACTTCGTGCTGTATCCAATGCAGAACACCGAATATCCCCGTTGACGCGAGGGACGTTCTAGAACAGAGCAGTCAGTGGGATGGCCTGCGGCACTTCTCGCAGCCTGTCCCTGGACAGAAGCAGCGTTTGTTCTACGGCGGCACGACATCCGAAGAGATCAATGACCGGACGAATGACCGGATTGGCATGCAGCACTGGGCGCGGGAGGGAATTGCCGGTATGTTTCATCTCCTTGCATCTGGACTCTTCCCCATGTGCGAAAGACCCGGTTTATCATCTCACCTATCACTTTAGGACGCGGCGTCTTGATCGATTACGCCACCTGGGCCGAGAAGAAGGGCATCAAGTACAGCACCTTTTCGACACATCAGGTCCGCCTGTCGGATCTCCGCGAGATCGCCGAGGAATGCAACCTCACCTTCCAGAAGGGTGATATCCTCTTCGTCCGCGTGGGCGTGACCAAGGAATGGGACACGCTCATGACACCGGCACAGAAGCAGCAGTACTCTGAGAACCCAAGCCCCGAGCATGCGGGGGTCGAGGCTACGACCGACATGCTCCGGTGGCTGTGGGATTCGGGATTTGCGGCGATTGCCAGCGATGCGATAAGCTGGGAGGTGCGAAACCTACTGCATTATCTCTCCGTGGCGATGACCTTTGACTGACTTGCCCGGCACGGTACAGGTATACCCCCCTCAATCAGAGGTGTTCCTGCATGAGTATGTGCTCGCGGGGTGGGGAATGCCCATCGGTATGTTGGGCCGTTACCCTGAGCGTTGTTGCGCAATCCCCTGGATGTCGTTACTGATCTGCGGTGTAGGGGAGCTGTTCGACCTGGAGGCCCTGGCGCGCACCTGCCAGGATCTTCAACGCTGGAGCTTCTTTGTGGCGTCGGTACCGTTGAACATGCCCGGCGGGGTATCTTCTCCGCCAAACATCATGGCCATTTTCTGATAGATCACATTTGAATCGGCTTGTCCGGACGTAAGGTACTTCGAATATAACTATACGGAGTACTTTCTCGGCTAGGCAGATCTTCTGGTACGAACCATTTAGCACAAGTTCTATGAGCTTAACCCTAGTCCATCGGGGCCAGGACTTGTTCTTCCATGTTGACAACTACTCAGTAGAGCTCATCTATTTGGATAAAACGAACGAGATATGGCACGATAGTGGGATTCATCCCCCTGCACAGATCCCCACCGTAGCATCCTGCTGCAGCATCTACAGGCAACAAATAACCCGATAGGGCAACAGACACGTCGGCGGTACTTTTGGCCTATATGAAACCAGTTAATATAATGGCAGCTGACTACTCCGTACGGCGTATGGTCTGATCCCACGCTTGGCGCAAATGGTCCATCAGCAAGCTCTCGTCAAGGTTCCCGAACAGCACTCTTGGGTCCTCACGGGCTCAACTCTCGTCCCGATGCTGGGACATCAAGTGGGCCGTAAGGCGGTCTAACGGTAGACTGACTACGGTGCACTCATCGAGGCTCCTTAATAGGGAAATCTCTGCGGACCCACTGAGTTGATCTTGATATCGCGTGGCAGGGATCATGTAATCTAGACTTCGTCTTCCCTAAGTCCCTAGGTAATGCTACCTCCGTAATATGCTCAACGGCCCACCCGTCCCCGTTAGTCCGCCCCCATCGGCGGGCGGCAAGTGGGTTCCGCCCCGCCCGTGCAGGAGTGCTTGTGATTCTTCTTACCTATTCTTATTATCAGATGTTTTCGGATGTTTACTATATGACCTTTTCTATTCTTATGAACCGATCAGTGCTACCGTTGCGTGCGTCGAGTATTGTGAACCTGCCGAACGGACTGCCCATCGGCCCCGAGGTCCACGTGGTGTTTCGTCCGGTATCGAGCGGAGAAAACAAGCAACCGAGGTGGCGGAATAGGGCTAGAGATCTGATAGACAAAAGGCTGAATACACGGACAATGATATACTAGTATACTGAGAGTCGCCATCGGAACATCAACTAACCTCCCGCTCCCGTGTGCTTAACTCCTGGCGTCCGGACTACTGTCGCAACCTGACGGATCAATCTGGCCATAAAATAGACGAACCGAAGGTCCTCGGCCGTAAGCAGTTGAGTTCAGCCATGTGGGCCTTGGACAGGGAGTATATAGCGCTAACAAGGGCATGAGAACGAATCTGCTCCTCCTGCCCTATGCCTACTGCCTTGGCGGTACCTTTCCATATCCAATTAGGGTGTCTCACCATTATACCAATGGCCTGGAACCGATGTCCCAATCACGGAGTGAGTACTGCGGAGTAGACGTGGAAAACACACTTAGAACCATGCTCATGGTCATCCTAAGGGGAAAGGAGTAATCTTCACGGTACTTGGGGTGACATTGGGTTAAAAGGTTCAGGGGGAGGGGGGCTAGTAGCAAAATATCCATGAACTCTGGGTACAGATCGCAACAGATCAATAAATGTCCATGTAAACAGCCTGCATACGTATCTGATACATCGTTTCTGTCCTTTTTGTGCGCGCAGCTCTTCCTATTTTAAGCTGACCTGACCCTAAGTTCATGGCCCGATGCATGGCCGTCCAGCGTCAATGGCATCCACCATGGCCTATGTACCTCTACTTGGGCGTGATGCCCCCGAGCCCTCAGATTCCATCGACGACACGGTGCAGAAATGGAACAAGGCCACTCAATCGTTGTGCATCATCTTCACGACTATCTTCTTTATCCTACGCGTATACACTCGGACCTTTATACTTAATGGCTTCACGAAGGAGGACTGTAAGTTCGCCGTTGATCTGAGTTGTATAACTACTGACATAGGCAGGGTTTTGCTCCGGGGCTTGGGTAGGGTTATCTTCAACCACCTTGACCTTCTCTAACAATCAGCTTGTATAGTTCCTCGGAGTCTGCTACTCCGTCATTGCTCTGATCAGTACGTCTTCAAAACCCCCCAGTTCCTCTACTACTAACACCACCAGTGGGCCATTTCGGCGGCGGACTGCATATCGACGACGTCCCGGAGGAGCACCTCATTCCCTTCAAGAAGGTACCTCTACCCTCGCACGCCATCCCAGCCATCCAGACTAACTCCCCAGACCGTCTACGTGACAATGGTCATGTACGGACCGACGGCCTTCCTCACGAAAATGTCCCTCCTCTGGATCATGACACGCGTATTCAGCCCCTTTCGCAAATCTGTCATCTTCATCTACGTCTTCCTCGCCCTCATGCTCGCCTACTACATCCCCGCCGTCATCGTCAAGATCCGCATCTGCAGCCCCATCTCCAAATTCTGGGACACCGACACGCCAGGCACCTGCCTGGGTCAGTCCTCCATCATCATGGCCGACGCCGTCGTCAGCGTCGTCAGTGACATGATCGTCCTCATCCTGCCCCTGCCGCTGACCCTCGGCCTACAACTCCCGACAAAGAAGAAAATGCGCGTCATGGCGATCCTCGGCGCCGGCGGACTCGCCTGTGCCTCGAGTATCATCCGTTTGGTGCTCATCGTGTTCACCGGGCAGTCGGCCGACGGGACCTGGGCGTTTATGCGCATCAACATGTTCGGGTATGTCTTCCCTTATACCTTTGGATTAAGAAAAGTGGCTAATTTGTGTCGCTGATAGAAATGCCGAGATCGCCATCGGCGTCATCTGCGCCTGCCTCCCCGCGCTGTCCGCCCTCATCTCCCGCACCTACAAGGAATACTCGAGCAACAAGTACACGGGCAACACGGACTACGAGCTGCGGAAATACGCGCACCCGAGCCGGAATACGCAGACGCAAAAGTCCAACAGGAGCAGAAGCCGGATGAGCTTTTTCGAGCCCGGGTCGGACCAGGATATCCTCGTGCAGAATGTGCAGAGCGAGCCGAAGGTCGAGACCACCGTACAGCAGAGCCCGTCGCACCAGCGGCGGGCGCCGGGCTTTGGGATCATGAAGACGGTCAATGTGACGACGGAGGTTTCGTCTGCGAGGGGCCATCCTCATGAGTGAGTCTGCTTGAGCCGGGTGGGCTTGGAGTGGTTTGTCGTGTCGTTATGATGGTGATGATGCTGGCTGGCGTTTCTATACCCATCTTGTTGTTTTGTAATAATAACTGACTGTTTAATAAAAGTTTACACTGGAAGGCAATTGGCCGGGATTCAGTTCCGCAGGTGTATAGCGCTCTGGACGTGCACTCCAGATACACATCAGTAGTGTCCTACGACAAACACTCAATCAACCGTTCTCAGCGAGGGATAGAGCCTTACGATAAGCCTTGTGGATTCCATGGTCCCTGCAGGTGACATATCATACTGATGCGCCGATCCTCCACCCGCTTGAAGGCTAAAAGAGATCTTAACTTCACATCCTCTGCCATTTGTATTTCGGGATTTGTAGCTTGTAGATCCTCGCATACACCAGACACCGACGTCCTACAGCTCAGAACCACGGCATACAACAGACAGAATATGATTCGTAACAAATTGACCTCGCAGAACAACAACAGAAACCACCACATAGTACTCTCAGGGCTCAATGCGCGGCGCACGCACACACTTCTCCATATCAAAAACCACCCTCTTCTCCACAACCATCCCATCCAACACCCGTACCTGCTCATGATTAATCCCCTGCGCCAGCGTCACATCCGGAACCTTATAGACCACCTTCTCCACCCACGCAGGATAAAACTCGCACTCCGTATCACCGGCCGCCTGTCGCGGCTTCAAGTCCACCAGCTCCTTCAGAACCATCTCCACCCGCACCACATCGAGGTACTTCCGCTCCTGCAGCCAGGTCTGCAGATCGCGGATGCCGAGGAACCGCGCCTCCTGGAGCAGCGCGGCATAGCGCGCGTAGTCGTGGCCGCGGACGCGGTCGTAGAAGACGGGGTAGATGCCGCGCCGGAGATACTGCAGGATGGGCGCGAAGAGCGCCGGGTCGGCGTCGATGAAGTAGGAGCCGTCTTCTTGCGTGCTGTTCCAGTGGTTGGAGAGGAGGGTGGCGAGGAATGTGCTCTCGCGGAGGGTCTCGCGGGTTGTGGTGAAGCGTTGCTCGCCGACTTGTAGGATTACCTTTCTGGTGGAGGGCTCTGTTGCAGGAGGGAGGAAGGTCGGTCTGCTTATTACTGGGGAGGAGGCCATTTCTTGCTCCATGTTGAGATTGGGGCTGTTTGAGGAGTAGCTATATTCTGGGCCATATGTACCCCTATGAGGTCATATATACTGCGACTCGGGTTTGTCTTCCGGTGCCTTTCAATGACACGACTGATGGTATGATGGGCATAAGAAAAATTTTTTGCGTCAGAATCGAGTCTATTCCCCCGTTATTGCTCTATGTAGCTGTTGATTCTCAACTTTTGTCCTAGTATGCATCTCACAGATCTTAGATATGGATAAAACAATCCCAAGGTGAACTTCAGCTTGAGAACTCACAGTCCATATTATCATGTAGTCGACATACATCAAGACAGACAGACAAAATGTTCAGCCATCCCGTAGTCTGTCCAGCAGCAGTGCATATATCTCCCCTATACCCCAAGCTTTCGGACTGTCGAGGAGCAGTATAGATTTGTCCAGGAATCTTGACAAACCAGCCGATAACAATTCCTGGAATCTCCGGTTGTCCCACTCTCATATTCTGAGTTCTAATGAAGCCATTATAATACATAGATTGTCCTGAGTAACCATAGATAGTCACACTGGGGGAGGAGACATTGCACAACAGGAACTAATAATGATACATACGCTCTCAACCTGTCTTTCCGTGTACTACGCCTTGGTGGCTCGCCCGAGACTCATTCCAACCTCAACATCCACCGCGATGGCTTGGGCACTCAATCGAAGCAGATCATCATCAAACTGTATGCGGTTTTTCTCAAACGCCACGATGATCGAAGAACCCCCAAACTGAAATAAACCTAGTTCGTCCCCCTTGCGAATCTCACTTCCCGGTTGTTGCCATTGCTCATGGATCCTGCTAAGGTCAGTACATTTCAAGCTCAAGAGCCACTGCAACCATCACTTACTTGACCGACCCAACCTGCGAAGCACCAATAGCCACAAAAAGCACATCCCCGAACTCCTCGCTTTCAATGACCACGTAGTCGCGAGCATTGCGTGTCAAGATATCAAGCTTACTACGGAGTGCAAATGGATCCACCTCGTAGTAGTCTCCCGGCATGCTCCGGAAGAGCTTGATCCTGCCAGAGACCGGACTATGATAGCGGTGGTAATCCTGTGGCGACAAGCGGAAGCTGGCAACAGCGCCGTCATCGAACCGGGGCCCGACCTGCTTGTCAGCCACCAAGTTCGTGATTGTAAACTCGTCGCCCTTGATCCACAGCTTTTTGCTTTGGGCAACGGTTTCGTAAGTCACCACCCGCGAGTCCGCAACCACAACAGCAGCCGAAGGGTCATGTTGCTCGTAGATTGGGCGCGACCCTGGCCTGTGCGCGCGCGTGAAGAAATCTTCGAATGTAGGGTAGTCTTCCACATTTGATGGCTCGAACTGGTGCATATCGATATGATAGAAATCTACGAATTCTTTGATTCGCTTTCTCGAGCCGGGCGTGGCCTCCCGCTCCCCTTGACGCAGTCAGTCGGTTGTTCGCTTTACCAGCGCGCGGCGTACCTTCTTCAATGGCTTTGTTGTGCATGTATAGACGCATTGCGTGTGTCGTGTCGAGCCATTCCATCAAGGGATTGAACAGGAGGATTAATTTCATCTTCTTCATAAGCGGTTGCTGCTCGCGGATCAGTTTTCCTGTCTAGATTGGGGGTCAATATGTCTTTCTACATCCGACTGTCTCTGAGGTTTTACCTTACGGTCCACTGTCAACCACCCGATCTGCCTGTTCTGGGCCTGGGGGAGATCGCAAGCGTCAGTTAATCTGAGTGGTCGTTTCGCCGAATACAAGAACTAACCATTTTGACCCAAGACAGGATGTAGTCAGCGATTGTGTGGAGAATATTGAGGATAAACATGGTTGCTATACAGGACTCATGCTTTGTAAATGATGTGAGTTGATCGGTCAATTGTTCAGGACGCCATGCGGCCTTATGGAGGGACGTCCTGCGATGATGTCACTATTACGGGGAGCTCCTGATACGAAACCAGCCTCAAAGAATTGACACCTACTAGATACTACGGTTAAAGCTCCGACATATGCTTCTATTCTACTTGTAAAATGAAATGCAAATTGGAATAAATATTCTATCCGCATCGCAGCTTGAGCTCTCACACAGTATACAGTACTCAAACCTAATGGTCGCTGCGAAGCACATGTCGATAACCACCGCTTCAAGATAACAAAGTCTGAAGGTCTAGATCCACTTATTAAGCAGTCTCATATTTTACACTATCTTGTTCCTTATGTTTATCGTGTGATGTCAATGAGCCCCCAATCTAGAATGACGTCAAGCATATACGAAGCCGAATATAAACAAGCTGAACGTCTGCCAACACGTCTTTGTTCTGGACATTCATTGAATAACACACTTGAACTGCTACTCATACAATCCCGGAATCCTCAAGATGCCTTCCTACGAGGAACTTAATTCATCAGTTAGCCCTACCGCCCTGGGTCAGGGCCAAATCGCAGAGATCAAAGAGGGCAAAAAGGACGGAGGGGTCAAAATAGTGGCCAGGAATAGCCACGTCACGTCAGAACGCTTACCAGCGATTTACACTGACCAATTCATCGAGAGTCCCGGTCTTGCTCGTGGCAATGCAGCCGTTTCGGTGGACAAGCCCGACGGAGACCGAGAATGGGTGCGAGGCGTGAAGGAATACGTATGGACCTCCCCTGTCTTCTGCGAAATTGCACACCACTAATCAGAACATCTTCCACAGACACCACTCCAGCAGCACGTCTTGTTTTGGGACAGAGACGGCGACGGGCAAATCTTCCCGTGGGACGTCTATGTCGGGTTTCGAGAGTTAGGCTTCAACATCATCTTCTCCATCCTCGCCGTTCTCATCATCAATATCAACTTCTCCTACCCTACGAGACTGGCATATAGCTGGCTCCCGGATCCGTACTTCCGAGTATATGTCCCAAGCATTCATAAGGCCAAGCACGGTTCCGATAGTGGCACCTACGACCCGGAAGGACGATTCATTCCGCAAGCATTTGAGAATCTCTTCTCCAAGTACGATAGCGACAACGATGGCGCAATAACATTATGGGAAATGTTTCATCTCATGCACGGTCATCGCTGCGCAGCTGATCCATTCGGGGTAGGTGATCTCCAATCAAAGCAGGCTCCAAATCGCTGACTAGAGACAGTGGGGAGCAGCGTTCTTCGAGTGGGGAACAACATGGCTTCTGATTCAGAAGGACGGTAAGATCTACAAGGAAGATCTACGGGGAGTCTACGATGTACGTCTCCTTCTGTGTGTGTGCGTGATCTATATGCTGACCGGAAGTAGGGTTCCTTGTTTTGGAAAATTCGTGATCTACGTCAGTCAAAGACGGGTTGGAATCAGGGATATGGCTTAGAAGTCAATGGTCTACTGGGCTCCGCAAAGGGCTTGCTACTTTGATTGACAGGCAATGTCCGCCTTTCTACTTTAGTGAATAGTAATCAGACTGAGTGAAGTGATGACTGTGTCATACAATGCCTAGCATCTGTGTTGGTTTCATTTTCTACGCCACAAAGGGCATATGAGTGCGGCCGATTGAAATTGCTTCGATATCTAAAAATATGGCTGGGCTTCGTTATCAACTTGCACCCTTTCAAGAATGTATTGTGTTATTAAAATATCTTCCCTCATCGAAATCAAAATACAGTCATGCTAGATCAATCCTCGATCTTTTCCAAAGTCCCGGGGTTATGCGCAACCCTTTTTCCGCGTTGATCGTGGAATAGGACCTTCTCATGTTATCAGCAAGATTCTCGCAGAACGAGGGGAGAACTACCTTTGGTGGATGCTTTACCCCCTCCTGCTCCGCTTCTTCCTCTGTTCTGACGATCTTTTCGACCTTTTATAATGTACTGTTAGGGCATCCACTGGTTCCTGCAGTCTTAATATGCTGGGTTGGTACCTCGCCTTCATGCCGGCCTCCCCGTATTTTGGTGAAGACATGGTCTCCGGGGGAAATGCTCTGTCCGTGCTTATCGTTGATTTCGTCCATTTTGAATCTGCAAAATGAAACAGCGTATGCACTAGTGTGTTGGGATCTTGAACGGTATCCCGTAGTTCTAATATACCTTAACCCTGGACTCGACTATGACATCATTTAGTAAACCGATATATATATATCCAGCCGTCGCCACCACGGACCATGACAGAGGCAACACGTCAGGATACAGTAAGCTTTACGTTTGTATCCTTATTTTCATAAATATATGAAGACAGTTGCGGTGGTGGTAGGGTAGATGGTAGTTGGTCACCTCTGCGTCATCACAGGGCAACGATCCACGGAAGCAGGTAGCTGTAGCAATACTCCATATTTGAAGTTGGTCGTGTAAACTGTTCTATGATGGGACTCGGACTGACTGCAGATGCAAACTTATATCAATTGAGATGGGAATCGGCCAATGGCATACTGTACCTGCCATAGTACGGAATGCTGGCAAAAGGCTCGGTTTCTCTGGAATGGGGGGTCTTTCCTGCCCTGGTGCCACTGGATATTGCTTAGAGTAGCTCAGGTCGGACCGCGTACGTGCAAAATATATCTTGCTTGCCCGTGAACGTAGCATCTTGTCCAGATCTCAACACTATAAGACCTTTACTTCATACTTCGAGTACGTGCTCAGTCACTTGGGCAAAACGCACTCTTCAACTACATGTCTCTATGTCATATATACCAGGCGCTTCGTTAGAACAATGCCAAGTTCAAGAGCCGTTCACCAAACAGACGGATCAAACAGAGATAGATCCTCCTCCAATAATCCCATCATATGCTGATTCCCGGAGTACCAGTTTCGCAAGGCCGATGGCGCTACTTGCGGGAGCTGGGTTTCCACGCCTGGCATTATGTCTGTAGATCCCGCCGGGACAGTTCTCGCCGTGGCTGGTCTAGAATCCCCGTACTCAACCGATGCCGGCGCCAGCCCCAAAGCGCTGAGATATGTATCAAACTCCTGACCTATGGCCTGGTCCTCTTGCGTTTGTGTCTGAGCCTTTGCTTCGAGGTACAGTTTTGCTATGTTGCTGAGTACCTGGCAGAGACGGTACAGTCGGGAGATTGCTTCGGAGAGGGCGCAGTTTGGTTGCAGCGAAGCGACGAACTCTTCCAGTCGTTGTAGGTCTGTCTCGGAGGAGGAATTTATCACGTGGCAGAAGAGAACGATGAAGGGGACGAATGGTGAATAAAGAATAGTCCTGCGGGTGATGCGATTGGTCTTTTTGACTCGTTGAGAAATCTGGCGGGAATCTACTTACCAATGCAGATATGTGAGGACGATCTGGCTTTCATTCCGCTCCTTCAACATTTCCATAGACTGCTGGTGGCATTCGAGGGCGGACCGAGCTGATTCGATGCACTCGCTGATGAACGTCCCCGAAGAGCCGTCTTGTGCCGGGATGGCTCTGTATATCATGGTCAGGAGCGCGAAATGGGTGACTTCATCTGCCTTGACAGCAATAATATCGTCGGGAGTCAATTTTTCGCGATCGATTTCCCTCTGCAACAGCTGTTAGTAGAAAGGCACAAGTTAAGTTCGTCAAACATACCTTGTGGGGTTCCATCACCGTCCATTGCAAGTCAGCAGCCAGTTTACGCGCTTGTATCACCCTCTGTTCTTCGGGCTGATTCAATGCCTTCGGGCTGTAGAGCTGCTCGTACACATTCCCCTGTATTCTGGCGTGATGGATCCATAGAGTATATATGGTGCTCCATGGTTCCACATTCCCAAAAATATATGGGGTTATTGGAACGGAGATGTCATAGTCTTGTATAGTAGCTGCGCGACCTAACCGAAGAGACAAGGCCTTGTCGATGGAATAAATTGTCCAGAAAAGATTAATTTTATCCTGCCTGACGCTCTCGGTATCATGCTCCATTGACGATACCCGATGGTAACCCAGGGTCTGACACAGATGAGACGCAGTCGAAGTGAGAGTCAGGGCGAACGAGGGCTTGGATATTTCAATAGCATGAATCGCCTAAGAAGTCAGCTGGATAGATGTCAGGAAGCTTCGGACGACTTACGCCCAGAGCAAGTGCGGTGATTGTATCCGCGGTTGCCGGCATGAGGAGACTCAGATTGGCCAGGCCATAATGAAGATTGGTGCGAGCGATCTCCATACATTTTCGATAGGTTTCCCTCTTGTTATCCTTGTCCCCGAACATGCACTCGGCGAATATAAAATACAGTCCTCCGTTGGCTATGATAAAAGCCTCGTCTGAAAAGTCCTCGGTAGCGAAGAAGACCTCGCGACATTTCTCAATCAAACGGTCGGCTCCAATGAAGGGCATACCCTGCATCCAAGGCAAAGGCTTTTCTGCAGCTTTTCAGTACCTCTTTCCTTGTTCCGTGTGTGGGAAAATACCTTTGATTTCTCTCAATATTGGCAAAACGATGTCCACTGGGGGCAGAGGCAGCTCCCGTAACGAAGAGGACACTCTCCGGCCCGGAAGCCAGTCACTGCGTTTCGTCGAGTGGGTTTTACTGTCCTGCAGATTTACAATCTGCTTTAGGGTCGAGAGGGCCGCTTCCATCTTCGGGGTGGACATTTGCAGTTGGCCCTTGGAGACGGCACGTTCTAGGAACTGACTGGCGTAGGCGGAGTGAGCGGTAAAAGAGGAGCTCCCCTCAAATGCAGGCAGGGGTTCATGTTGGTCTAAAGTATTTGTAGGGCTAGAAGTGAAGGAGGTCCTTCGCTTAGACCCTGACGGCAGTGGATAGTACGGCGTACTGCTCGCCTTTGGGGACGCGCTAGACCTCAAGTCATGGAGAATTTCCTCAATGTTCCCCAAGCGCTCGTCAATCAGGTCAATTTTCTTTTCGCTGGGAGACGATTAGTTGCCAATCAGGTATTGACCCTAGTGATAGGCCCATCGTACTATTGACTCGATATCAAGACCCTCCTTCGTGGCTCTTGGGGCTTCTGGCCGGCCCCAGTCGACCGGCAAATAATCTGGGAACTACGACAATTCGAGCACGGTGATCGCTTGTCGCATCGTATCTGGCCCAATTAGCCTACTGATCCTACTACAATCAGGAATGCAGCATACCTTGCGGAGACGGCATTGGTCACACTACAGGATTTCTCATTAGATAACGCATCGCGTATGCAAGGCCGGCTATACTCACCGCGCGCCTCACCAGGGACTCTTTGGCCCCAGTCTCGGAGCCCTCGGCTTCCATGACTTAGGAAGCGAAATGGATACTGTAAGGGATATTTGTCGGGTGACATTCCGAGATTCAAGAGAAAGACGAGGGGGGTCTAAGAGATTGAGCGCAACGTAGTAGAAAGCGGGATCCGCGGGCTCCGAGGATTAACCACCGAGCGGTTACTCCTTTCGGTAATATTTTGTCAGGTGACTCCCAGGCTGCCAACATTCTTTACCGTGCAAGATGCAAGCATTTCTCTATCATTCACAGTTCTATATCTATGAGTTTTCTACCCAGAAGCATACGTTGACTCTATGCAGACATGTCAACGGTGTCGTCTATCATCGCTTGTCGTTCCAATTCAATACGTGACGTCATGGCTGTTCTGCGTAAATCGTTCTTTGTGTAGTTCGCGGCGTGGAGGCCGTCACATGCCGCCTGGCGGTCATCGTATGCGACCGTGACGAATGGCGCCGATGGTATAAGTATGCTCGGCTACCACACGAGCGCAAGGCAGGCTTTGAATGAGTGTTGCTAGATCGTATGTGTACCATGTCCCTAGCAGTAATCACTTCTTGATGCCAATGACAGCCAGGTTCCGCGGGCTTTCCGAGTAGTCAAACACCGGCTCAACCCAGCAGTCTTTGATATCGTCATGCTCCCGGAGGAACTGCCACCGATCCACGACGATAATGGCCTCGATGATAGAAGCGCTGAAGGACATCAAGCTCCACAGGACGCTGAGGTGTTTCTTCCGGTGCCAGTACTTGGCTACATAGCGATCCAATTCTTCGTCGTCGACGTCCGCCATCTTGGCCTTGACGGTTTCACCAAATACTGGATCACGGCCTAACTTCACCACAGCGGCGCGAGCGTACGCAGGGAAGGAAACGAAGGCGGTTTTTCGGAGCGATCCAACAACCAGCGCATTTTCCGCCCTGTGGGACGTGGTTGAATCGGCGGAGTATAGATCCGTCGGGATGGAGGGCTTCTGGATGACGCCACGATCCATCAACATGCGCTGCAGAAGCGTGCGGTAGAAGTGACGGGTGAAGAAGTTTTCGCTGCTCTCGCGGTCCCAGTTGTACGGCGCCTGGAGAGACATCGATCGCGCGGTGATGTTGATTCTCACCCCCTTTCCGCTGTCGTGCTCAAAATCTTCCATGCGCTTCGACATTGGGAATCCATGTGGGTCGTACGCAACGGCGTCTCTGATTAGGCGCGGGTGTGAGGTGCGCATAATGGGGAGCTTCCACGTCGCAGGGCCCAGTCTTTCCGTGACGAGGTTGTAGCAGCAGCCGATCATGGCGATGGCCTTGACGGATGGGTTGAGCGTTAATGATCGGACACCGTGGTGGAGGAGATTGCCGCAGGAATGCAGTGACACAACCATGACCCTTGCGTCCTCGTGTTTCTTTGCAGGACTATCCTGTTCGGATCCGGCAGGGGGGCTTTCGATCACATCTTTGATGATCGGCTCTAGATATCCGTCCTTGATCTCATGTTCGATGTATTCCATGGCACCTCTAGGCTTGTTCGCATCGTCTTCCTCGGCGGGCTTTACTTTCTTGGTATTATAATGGCGGGCTTCGCCAATCTCCCCGGGCATGAGACTGATATCGCGGAACACGTTGATCATCGTGAGATCTTCGCCATCTTCCTGTCCCTCCGGCGGCTGGTTGTTTTGTGGTTCTTCTGCAGACTCTTGGGGAGTCTCTGTCTCCGCAGGGGCATTTGGGAGATTCTTCGGTCTTATCCTCCCTGTCAGCGCTCGCTTGTTGTACATATTGACGACCTTCTTCTCAGTCAACTTGGCCGAGATATCCATTCCTTTTGCGCCATTGATAAACTGATGAGTCCGTTCAATGGCGACAATATGTCTGTTGTAGGGAGGACTCGCAAGAGTGCGGCCCAGGTAGCTCTGTCCGGAGCCGAAATCCACCACATGCGTGATCGCTTCGCCGCGTTGTTCGTCCACGGTCTTACACAGCTCGTCGACGTATCGGGAAAAATGCGCAACCTCATGGTACTTTTTGACATTCATCCCGGTAGCGATATGCCGGGGTATCGTCGGGGTCTTCTGCCCCGGCGGGTGAAAGTCTCTCTTCAAGCTGAAACGCCGGATCTGCTGGATGTACTCGAGGAGGCTGGTTGGTGCGTCTGGCCACGTCGCTCCCTCATTTTGTCCAGCTTCTCCCGCGCCTTGCTTTTGTTGTAGTAGAGGCGCGATGTCTTCCCTCAGGAGCAGATCAAGGATATCCTGGACATCGTGTTTGTCGAAGAAGGCCCGCCATTCAGCCGGCAACAGCGAGTCGTAGAGGTCAGGCTCGCGGGTCAGGAAATCGAGTATATGCACGCCGCCGCAAAGGTGCCTGAACAGGTCGGAGGAGGTCGCAAAGGACAACAGGGCGTCGACGTAGACGTCCGGGTCCGTCCACTCGTCGGCGAGTGGCAGGGTCTGTGGCCGGGGCATGCGTTCGGGGGGAGCGATCTGCGCTGCGAAGGCACAAACAAGGACGCTCAAATGGAAAGATAACTTGTGACCGACGTGGGGTGGTGATCGATTCTCCAGAAATTTTTTGGAGTTGGCGTTTGCCCTCCCCGATTGGGTTTAGCCGGAGGGCTCCACTGCGGAGGGAAAACAAGCGGAAAGTCTGGACGTCGTTACAAGTTGTCCAAGAACTGTTCTACCTCAACACTCTCCACGGGTTCCGCCATGATGGATTCATGCAGCTTCTCTATCCATCAGGTGAACAGGTGACTAGTTGTCCAGATGTTGGCCCTCCGGTGTGTCGACACGTTTCGCATCAGGCCCAAAACTGAGTCTGCGCCCAAATCCTCCGGAAGTCGGCGACGGATCGCACTATTGAACCCTGCGAAGGGATAGTTTCTCGAACCAACGGGAATTCTTCCATGGTGGCGCTGGACATCACGCTCGATGGGCGACATGATCAGCCACAAGACAATTGATCTCCCAACCGCTTTGCTGCCTTCAAAGGGACTCGTGCACTCATTCCCGTATAGGCGGGTCGCAGCGGTGCCGTCAGACTGCAGATGAAAGAAAGTCTCGTGTCAAACGTACTCAGTGTACCCTCTAAAAAGGGGGTCTACCGCGTTCTTTATATGCTTTCGCCCAAGGACTGTTCAGATGGCAATGGTGGTTCTCCTTCCGGCCTGCATGCTGCGTCCAGTGAGGGTGCGGAGATAATCCTCCATCAACGCGTCACACCGTCTCCATGTAGCAGCAAAATATATATACTGCGCATTTCCCTTACAGCAAATGAAATTACCCCGTCCGGGCGGTTATAAACAAGCGACACCGCGACTTTGGACCGTCGCCACGGCCAGATTACTCCGGAGCCTATTGGTTTTAACTAGACGGGTAAGGACGTCTCTCATCTCTGGATAGCTTGCTCCCTCACATACCCGTCACTAATACCTGTAGCCCCACAGATGTTAAGGCCGTCATCAATCCGGGCGAAGCCGTTCGGGCTAGTCGCCGATGTGCTCTTCCAGATCATCACACACGGCGATCTGACTGTAATCCTGAGCCTGTGTCTAGTAAACCGAGCCACCTATGAAACCATCAAGATGCTTGAACCGCATATCTGCGGCTGGTTCATGCGACTCCAGGGGACCGGCGGCGCATTCGACCCTGTCCTGACCATGGATCCGTGGACCGGAGAACAGGCCGGGATGACGATCCACCGTCTGCTGCGATACTCCGAACGTGAGCACATCGCGCGACGGCTCGCACGGCACATCGTACCCACCGTCTGGGGCGCATTCACACCCGATCAGAGCTCCGAGATGGATTTCACCGCAGAGCTGCGGCTCGCCCACCGTCTGGAACGGGGGCTGTATGTGCTCTTCCACATGTCGGACATATCGCGCGAGATCGAGAACAACCCAGAACAGAGCAGACGGCCGTCGACGCCGGTCCTGGCGGAGCGATTATTCGTCCTCACGCAGATGATGGACGAATACCATGACCAGCAACAGACGAGGTCGTTCCAGGAGCACGCCAGCCACGTCTACGCCGTGATCCGATGGGGGTACAAGGAAGCTGACATTGGTCGACGGCGGCTCGAGTTCCGCAGCCACCTTGACGAGCAGACCCAGATCGACCTGCACGCGACGCTGCGCATGTTGCGCGAGCTGACCGAGCGCATGCTCCTCCAGCACGGCCCGAAGGACTGGCACCGCGACGCGAAGAACGAGTACAGCATCATCTCCTGGTTCCTGCTGCGGCAGTCGCCGCGGTCCCTTGCGAAGCTGTTCCTCAGTCCACAGGACCAATGCTGCGGCATCGACGAGAAGATCGCCAACTGCGGCGCGCGCGACTGTCGCTTCGCAGACCCGCTAGACCAGTACTGGAGGGCGTGGAGCAAGTCGTCAGAGCTGGGATGCCAGGGGTGCAATTGTAAACGACGAGTGCGCAGTTGGAGCGTGAAGCCCACGCTGATAGACGCCCGCGGACGCGAGTTCAATCGTGCTGCTGAACGGTACCTGAAAGACATGTGGAGTCAACGACATGTCGGATTGCATCGCACTTTTACGCTCGGATACTTTAATACCCTGTTGTTTTAGCCAACGAAAGAATAGACTTAGACAATTATCAACATGATTATGACAAGTCCAACAGCCATCTCAATGACGCTATGGGTCTGGTGAATGACTAGAAAATTGGAGTCCAGGGCACACCAGAAACGGCTCGAATGAGGATTGGTAATCAAAGAGTGTTGACAATTTCTTCCTTCTTCTACTGTTGCGAGTCCAAAGTTGAAAATTATATCCACCCGGCAGTGGGAGCTTAATAATACGGCGACATTTGGTCGGAGACGTCACCATCGGGGGAATTAGTAAAGAATATACGGAGACATTTGATACCACCCATAACACCTTAAATTCCCTCTTCCTCCGATTAATTCTGTTTTGTCAGTCACCTCGTCACGTAATTCGACACCATGGCTGGTGAAACAACCAAAGTCCTCATCGTCGGCGCAACTGGGTATATGTGCGTTGTTGTCCCCAATCACAGCCTCTATCGTGAACTGGGAGTGCATAGCGGCTAACTTAAGTGCTTAGTGGCGGTTCAATTCTGGCGGAGATATTGCATACTCCAGACCTCGCCAATCTATCTGTGTCGGCCTTGATTCGACGACCAGAACAAGCTGCAGCCCTCGAGAATCTGGGAGTGAAACCGATCCAGTTCAAGGGTTTGGATGACTTGGACGCTTGCAGAGATGCTGCCTCTCATCATGATGGTATAGACATACACTGCTCAAATACCCACTGAGCAAGTGCTAACGCTCCTCATGTAGTGGTGATCAATGCAGCATCCGCATCTCACGACAGCTCCGCTAAAGCACTCATTGAAGGCTTGAGCTTAAGAAAACAAGCAACTGGAAAAGAGACCTTCATGATCCATGTGAGAGCATTCTCGGCTGTCTTTGATCAACATCCCTCTAAACATTCGATATAGACTTCTGGAACCTCTATCCTTGGCGATCACCCCTACACGGGCACGCCACAGGCAGACAAGATCTGGTCTGACATGACGGATGAAGTGTTTCAAATGGAAAAAGCTCATCCTGAACGGTACGGACAGCGCGTTACTGACGTGACAGTCGTCGAGACGGGTCAGAAGTTGGACGTCAAAACGTACATTGTTGTGCCGCCAACCATCTGTAAGACTCTTTGCCTGCTGGTGAAATACCAGGCAACTAACACGCAACAGACGGAAAAGGCTCTGGCCCATTTGCAACCCTGAGTCAACAAGTTCCGAATCTTGCACGATTCGCCCGGAAGCTAGGTTCAGCGGCTGTGGTTGAGAGTGGGCAAGGCGTAAGTCCGCTACCTCCACTATGATACTACTTACAACCTGCCGCTAACATCTCCACGATCAGATCTGGAACCATGTCCATATCTCCGACCTGTCTCGTTTCTACGCTTTGCTCTTGCATGCAGTCCTAGAACAGCCCGCTTGGCTCCCACACGGTCCGAGGGCCATCTTTTTCGTCGAGAGTGGCGAACATACGTGGCTCCAAGTCAGCCAAGGCATTGCACGCGCTATGCACAAGCAGAATCTGTTAGCGACGACGGAAGTGAAGTCCGTCAGTCTCCACGAAGCAGCGGCGCATATTACTGGGGGAAATGAGAACTTGCTGGAGATAACCCTTGCTTCCAAGTACGCCGCCCTTACCCTTGAGTTGTTTGGACTGACTAACCCATGGCAGTTCACGGGCTCGAGCAGACTTCGCCCGCTCGCGGCTTGGTTGGTCCACGAGTCGCGGCGACGAGGATTTCTTGAATCATTTCGAGGCCGAGATAGCAAGCATGGAGGAAGAGTGGAAGCGGTGAAGTTGCGTCAATGCCTTGATGAGTTGCTTCGACCGTGTATGTCGCTAGTGATATCCTACGGTACTGCAATACCAGCAATTTAGAAACCGCAGCGGCACTTTTCACAATAAGGGAAATACTCGCAATGTATCTTGTGTGTCCAGGTATCTTATGTCCTCTGCTGAGTCTCGCGCGGCCAAGACAGTTCTACCTACTGTTGTAAACGAACGTGTGACATGAGCAATCCCATCAGCAAGTCAGAGAGGATAGTCATCTGTATGGAGGACATTACATTAGCTTATCTATACAACCAGAAAAAGTAGCTAGGAAGACTGAGGAATCAACAGTCGGCTGCAACTCAAGAACCCGGGGCAGTCCCTGGATAGTACTAAGAACAGCCTCACCGCTCCCCCCACCGCCTCACCCCGTATCTCCTCCAACAAAGACACCTCCCCATCCATAGTTGGAGTATCATCCTATCAACCTATCTATTACAGCCTACAAACCCATCTTACGACATCTCCCATTCATATCCCTCATCATGGACCCCTCCGACCCCTTCCTCCAAGTCCAAGCGTAAGCCACCCCCCAACAACCATCAACACCCATCACCGGCACTCACTAACCGTTCCTCAGCGAGGTCCTCTCGACCCTCCAAACCACGCGCCCCCTCTTCTCCTCCTACCTACGCATCCGCTCGCTCGCCAAAACCCCCGACAACCCGGAACTGCAGCAGTCGCGCTCGGAGCTCGAGTCGACGCTCACCGACCTCAGCGCAGACCTCGACGACCTCGTGCAGAGCGTGCGCGCCATCGAACAAGACCCTTACCGCTACGGCCTGGAGCTGCAGGAGGTGCAGCGGCGGCGCAAGCTGGTCGACGATGTCGGCGGCGAGATCGAGGACATGCGGCAGGAGCTGCAGAAGGCCGTGACGGCGGCGGACGCCGCGGGCGGGCTGCCCAACCCGGCGGAGTTTGATAACGTCGGGACGGCGGCGGCGGCGGGGCGCGACGGCGACGGCGAGGACGAGGATTACTATGCGTCGATGGAGCAGCAGCGGCAGGTGGAGTTGATGCACGAGCAGGACGAGCAGCTGGACGGGGTGTTCCGCACGGTGGGCACGCTGCGGCAGCAGGCGAATGACATGGGGCGCGAGCTGGAGGAGCAGGCGGTCATGATTGGGGAGGTGGATACGTTGGCGGAGCGGGTTGGGGGGAAGCTGCAGAGTGGGCTGGGGAAGATTAAGTATATTGTGCGGAAGAATGAGGGTAAGTTATTGGTCTGTGCTATATATGGGAGTAAAAGCTAACGGTCTAGATACGTGGTCGTCGTTTTGCATCGCGGCGCTCATTTTCATTCTGGTATTACTATTAATTCTGGTCATTGCGTTGTGAAGACCCGATCATGCATACAATAATGACACCGCGTTCTTTTGGACATGTCAGCGACCCTCGGCGTGACTTCAGACACGCGCCTTCTTGCGGGGCCGGTCGTTGCCGCCCTCCTCTTCATCGTCCTCCTCGTCCTCCTCGATATCGAATTCGACGTCGCTGTCGTCGAAGCCGAGCGGCTCCTCGAAGCTTTGGGCTGCGGTTGTTAGTGCTACGATCAAAAATGAGCCGGGAAGGGTGCTTACTATAGAGCTTGAGGGCGTTGGGCCAGATATCCTCGGCAAAGATCTGGGCGACCTCCTCGCCGTCCTGGAAGACTTCGACATCGTCGAGGTCATCGACTTCGTCGTCGTCATCGTCCTCGTCATCATCATCCTCATCATCGACGTCCTCCCCATTGGCCATCTTCTGGAACCGCTCCTCGTCCGCCTTGACAGCGGCAGCCGACTGCTCGGCCGTGACGTCGAGCCCGCGGAACGCAAAGAAGGCAAAGAAGGAGACGCCGGCCGGGCTGAGAGCCGACAGATCCTGCGCCTCGTCCTCGTCGATGTCGAGGTCCGCAGCCTCGGCCTGGCTGGCGAGGAGCTCGCCAAGCTTCTTGTACTGGGGCAGGTCGGTGCGCTTCTTATCCTTGTTGGCCAGCTCGGCCTTGTACAGCTCGTTGGCGGCGGCGATCAGGCCGCGCGAGGGGTCGCGGTTCTCCTTCCAGTCGAAATCCAGGGGCTCGGACGCGTAGCCCTCGACAAACCGCGTCTTGCCCTTGGCGGTGGTGATCTGCTTCTTGCGCCAGTAGAACGGCTTGGTGACCTGCGTGTTGGAGAAGTACGGGTTGGGCGCGAAGTCGAGGACCAGCTTGAAGTTGCGCGGGTCGCCCTCGCCCTGGTCGTTGACATCGAAGAAGTCCAGGCTGACGTTGGTCGTGTACGAGAGCATGTCGGCGTCGACGGCCGTGACGTATTCCTCCAACCGGCGGCTGGTCTGCATGACGCGCGACCAGAAGTCCTTCTGCAGCTCGGAGTCGCGGACGAGCGCGTGGAGCTCGTCGGTCAGGGGGCGCAGGGTGAGGATCTGGCGGGCCTCTGGATTGTGTTAGCGGCTGCGTGGGAGAAAGAAGATAATAGCGCGACTCACGGATGCGAAGCGAGGCCTCGTGGAATTTGTGGTCGAGCACATTGACCTTGCGGACGGTCGCCTTGGAGACCTCGACCTCGGGTTTCTCGACGCGCTCCTCGAGCGGCTGGTTTGCGGACATTGTGGGCTAGGAGGGGGTAGAGTCCGGGGGTATTGACGGAGTAAGTAGAAATAGGGGGAATAAATAGATAGGGTATGGATGGATGAGTGAATAAGAGAAGAAGGATGGACGGAAAATTCGAGGCGACGGCGAGTCGAAAAGTTTGCGACAATCGCAATTACTGCGATGCCCGTTGAGGACTCGGCGGGCGCCGCTTTTACGGGGACGGCGGCAGCCAATCAGGGGGTGGTGATGTCACTGGAATTTTCATAATTGGCCTGTAATTATACGGAGTGAGCATCTAGTATATTGATGTACAGAGTAGATAGTTTGTCATTATGATTATAGAGAATAGATAGATGTATCTGATTCTAGGTGACGGCGTATCACAGAGTAAGGTAGTGGTGTAGCGACAATGCAGCTATTAGAAGAAGACTAGACCGGCCTAACGATCGGAAACAAGCCGAATATTGCTTTTTCTGATGATTGACATCTGACATACAGATCTACTCTGACGATTCGGCGTACTAAGTTTATTTCGACACGACGGGATATATACTGTACCAGTCCGATTTCATCTATGACATCGACCGAATCAAATCAACAGCCGCCGGTGCATGACACCCGAGGGGAATAGATAGTAAACAGAGAATCAAAAATCGAATCCAAACAAACAAGAGAACTTTTGTGGCGAAGCCACCATGCTGCAGTGCTATTCGTGACGGCGTCTCATGTCAATCCGGATGACTCCATCCAGGACCGACCCCAACAAACAACCATTAACTTTTTCAGGCCATGCCATTTTCTTTTTCTCCCATTAACGTGTTACCCCGACGGTAAGGTAGACCAAAAACAGACCCGGGCCGGTTCGCCGTATATGCAATGAAACGGAGCGACAAGATAAGAAGCGCGAAGAGAAGAGAAGGGAAGAGCAAAACGGTAGGGGAAATCAAGGGGAATCGTAAGCCCGCACGGATCCTGCCAGGATCATGCAACCATATCGAGCCAATCATGGCCGCGCATCAAACAAAGAACAAACGAAAAGCGCAGAACAGAAAGAAAGGGGGCAACGGAAAGACGGAACCTGGCCGCAAGTCACAGCATCCAGTCCAGCCCGTTGGCCTCCTCCTCGACGGGAAACACCTCGCGCGCGTACTCTTCCATGTCGCGCCAGCCCTGCCACAGCTGGCGCGCCTCGTCGGTCACGCGGAGCGAGATAACGCCGCCGGGCCCCTGCATCATGCCGGCGCCGGCGCCCTTGCCATTGGCGGGGCCCAGGCCCTTGGGCGAGCCGGCGGCGGGGCGGGAGAACTCGGGTTGCGGGAAGTAGGGCGCGTTGCAGCGGCCAAAGACCTCCTCGATGGCCTCGAGCTGCTCGCGGTAGCCCGGGGGGATACTGACTTTGATCTCGACGCGGGGCACGTGCACGTAGTTGCAAGGGCGACCGAGGGCGCGCGAGAAGGCCGCGCAGACCTGGTTGGGGGAGAGGGTCTCAAAGGTCAATGCGATTCTAATTGTCCGTCAGTTTCTTGTATCGGGGAATCCAGATTGGGGGGAGGGAAAGTGACTACCTATGACCGTTCCATCGCTTGGGCCCGTCCTTGAAGATCTGCAGCAGGGCGGGCCCGACATCATGCTCGGCGTCGAGCCAGGGCAGCGGGGTGTCCGGGTCGAAGGGGGCGTGCCATTCGAAGGAGCCGTCGGGCATGAGTTCCATCTGGAAGAGCGGGTAGGGCAGGCTGGTGAAGTTGTTGTTGTAGATGCCGGTGTAGACAAAGGTGGCGGGGAGGCCGAGCTGGCGGATGTAGTTTTCGACGGTGAACTTGGGGGCCCACAGGGGCACGGGCGGCCAGGGCCCGTGGACGGAGTGGTCGGGCATGCTGCTGTAGATGTAGTGTTGGATGGAGCCGGCGCGCTTGGCGGCGTCGGCGAGGGCGCGGCCGATGGCGACCTCATCGCCGGCCTGGGAGGTGGTGTTGATGAAGGCGAGATTGGCGCCGTCGAAGAGGGTGTCCATGAGCTCGGTGTTGTTGAGGAGGGGGCCCTGGAAGAGGGTGACATTGGGAAGGCTTTCGAGCTCCTGTGCGATGATGCCTTTGAGGGAATGAACCTGCGCGCGCACACTGTGTCCGACGGCGGACGCGACGCGAATGAGGGAGGCGGCCTGGCGACCGGTCGCGTTGACGACGGCGATGGTCTTTTTGGGTTGTGTCATGCTGTAGTGGTATACGGAGGGGTAGAGGGGGAGGACGAAGGAGAGAGACGGAGACGAAAGAGGTGACTAGTGGAGGTCGTGCGGGATGCGGGGTATAAGGAGTAGACGGTCAAGCCTTGCAGGAGTCGGAGAGGCCGTAGTAGTCCGGAGGAGACGAGGGTACTCTGTACTCGGACTCTGGATGGCGAGTGGTAGGCAGACTAGGTGGGATGCATCCGTCGCGGGGATATCAGTCGGAGGGGATCAATCCCGATAAGATGGAGGAGGAGGAGTCAGTCGGAGGCGGGAGTGGAATTGCGCAAGGATGGTGCAAAGGAGGACAAAGAATGGTGCAAGAGGGAGAAGAGAGGAAGCAGAAAAGAGAAGAAGTGGAAGAAGAAGAAGAAGACTGGATGGAGTATAAAGAAGGGATGCTCGCAAGGTGTATCTGGATATTATTTATTAATCGTTGGTTGGATTTATTTGATTTGATTTTATTTTCCTCTGTAATAATATTTTATTCGGGTCGGCAGAAATTTCGTAATTGAGGGAATTTTGAATTTTCTACAACGTGGATCGGGTTGTTGGGTCGTTCCAGAAGAGAAGAGCATCAGAAGAGAAGAATGGAATAATAGAATGAAATAGAATAGGATAATTATAGTCGAAAAAAGAATAGAATACATGAATAGAACAAATAATAGAATACAATTGAATTCTGCTGGAATGAATGTAGAAGAGTTAGCAGAGACTATACCTAGTACCTAGATATACTCCCCTCTGTACAAGACCACATCATGACTCCATGACCACCACAGATACAGATACATACCCAGTAACTCCCAGTTACTTGTACACAGTCCCCCGGCTGATGAGGATCGTCTGGGGGTTCACCATCCATTCCTACATACTCCTAATAATCCAAGGCTCCGATTTGGCTTCCGAGCGGTTCTCATCGAGTAATAAGAATCCGTCATGGATTCACCTCACCTGACCGTGGATATTTTCACCCTCATCAACGAACTAGTCTCCTCTGCTCCTAGGCAAGGTAACCTCTTCGTCCTGAGCAGTGGACTCTCCTACACTACACGACTAATCCTCATGATGCAATCCTCGGTCTCGACCCTGATCATCCGGTCGACTCCCTCCACCCCGACCATACAGCCCTTTTCTTTACGTAAATTCGGACGCACGAGAGCGGACGGCGGATGCGGTGGATTCTTCGCTGGCGGAGATCAGTTCGCCAGATGCTTGACACGACATATCGGGGGGTTAGGCTCGAATTCACGAATCTTCTCTCGGGTCAGGAACTGGTGAGAACCCTGCTGTCTTGTCTGTCGGGAGAAGATTCCTCGAAGGGACTTAGTCCACTAGAAGGTTCGTTCTAAAGTAGACATGAGGTACCCCTGTGGCGTAGCACAGAAGTACTCCGTACTCTGTACTGTACTCAGTAGTACCTTACTAGTAGGAGGAGGACTGGTATATGCGGTGATCTCGGCCATTCATGCTGGCACGCCCCTCCAGCTTTCTCCATTCTTTCTCCATTCTGTCCACTTTTCATTCTCGTCCTCCATCTGATCCATCTGATCCCTCTCTTGCACCCGCGGCACACGGCACCCTCCGAAGCCTATTCTCGACGCCGCTGATAAGCGTCCGACAATACTATGTATAAGAATTAGAAGAATACATATACTTACAGTCTAGTAAGATACTCTGACTTCGATGGTAATCCTTGGCGGGGTCCCCGGCTCCCCAGACGTGGCGGTTATCGCTGCGATTGCGGAGCCATGCATCTCCGCGGAGTCTGTATCTATCTATCTATCTACCCAGTCTGTACTCCGTGGCTATGTACTTCACTGGTAGACATACTCTATTTTATCCATGTATTCTATTCTATCGATCCCTCTATATTCACTCCGGTAAGTCTACGGCGCTGACCCGGCCATCCCCCGCATCTCCTCCATCCCTTCTCGCTCCATCTCCTCCATCATCTCGCGCGGCCCAACCCCCGCCAACCCCCAAACCCCGGGTCGCCGACGCGCCAACAGCTTTGCGGCCGCCCACTCCTCCGAATGCAAATGCGCACCTGACTTGCGCAGCAGCACCACATGCTCCGCCAGCCCGGCATTGGCCGCCAGGAACAGCGGCGTGCGGCCCTGTCGGTTGCGCAAGTGCACCGACCCGCCTTGCGACAGGAGGAAATGGAGAATCGCCACGGAGGGGGAAGTGGCGGCCAGATGCTACCCCAATTAGCATGTATCACTTATGAGACATTAACAACGGAGGTAGAGGGAGGAAGACGTACGATAGGCGTGTTCCCCGAATAATCCGCATCGTTCAGCAGCCAGTCATGGTCCAGTTTCAGAATATCCTGCACCCGCTCCAGGTCCCCCTGCGCTATCGCATACCCCAGCAGCGTCAGCGCCTGCAACCGTTCCGGCAGCGCGTGGCTCTCCGGGTGCTGGAAGACCGGCGTCGAAGTCTCGGTCAGCTCGCCGCGCAGCGACACCGACATCTGTCGCGCGACCTTTTCCGGTGTCGCGTCCGGCAGCGCCAGGAGGTATGCCAGCTTCGTGAGCGCGGCTTCGGTCGTCAGGTCAAGCCCTGCGACCACCCCGGCTTTGGAAAGACTCATTCCCGTCGCGTAGACGGGGCTTACGCTGCCAGTGAGGCCTGTCATACATTAGCCACGTCTATAACATGATCAAGTATTCTGGAGGTGCCTACATTGAGTCACATTGACAATGACGATCCCCCGCTGGATCGCATCCGCCAGCACCTTGGTCATGGCATTATCCTTGCCATGCGGCGCATTCCCCGCGCCAAACGTCTCGAGCACCAGCCCGCGCAGCCCATCCAGCCGCAGCACGGCATCCACCATCTCAGGCTGAATCCCCGGGAAAATGCGCAGACAGGCGACATGCGAGGTGTCGAGGTTCGTCTGGATGCGAAAGTGCTCGATGAGCCGCGGGCGGTGCACGAGATGCCAATTCACCACAGTCCGCATGGACGTGGTGACAGCCAGCGGCGGACAGTTGGGCGAGTCGAAGGCGGCAAAATCGCTGGCGGCGACCTTGCTGGCGCGGTTCCCGCGGAACAGCTTGTTATTGAAATACAGACACACCTCGGGGATCATAAAGTGGCCAGCGACGACGAGCGAGCCGAGCAGGTTGTCCGTGGCGTCGTTCTGCAGCTCGAGCATGGGCGCCTGCGACCCAGTCAGCACCACGGACTTGCCCAGGTTCTGCAGCATGAAGCTCAGCGCCGAGCCCGTGTAGGCCAGGCTGTCGGTGCCGTGCAGCACGACGAACGCGTCGAAGCGCGTGTAGTTGCGCTCGATGGTGCGCGCGATCTCCGCCCAGCCCTTTGCGTCGATCGAGCTGCTGTCGAGGAGCTCGGCGAACTCGAAGACCGTGTAGCGCACGCGCCGGCCGTACGCGGTGGGCGGGGTGCGCAGGCTGGCGTGCGCCTGCACCGCGCCCGTCTCGTCGACCACCACGTCCATGCTGGTGGCCGCCGAGCCGTCGTTGAAGGTTGGGACTCGCGCGAGACACTGTTCCTGGAAGCCGCGGGCCGGGACGAAGCCGGACGGCGACGGGCGCATGCAAATGGTGCCGCCGGTCATGATGATGAGCACGCGCGACTCGGGGAGGGTGTCGGGCGATTCCATGGCGTGTTGCGCTTCTCCCAGCTCTGGGATCGCGGGGTTGAGGGCGGTCATTGTGTCTGGTGCTCACTCGTGTAGCGGGTCGCGGGGTCGTAGAGATGCATGCGCTGAATAAGCATTCGCTGTCGTTTCTATCGTAAGTCGTCAGTCGTCAGTCTGTCATGTAAAGCAGTCAGTCAGTATTAGCATTACTATTATTATTATGGAAGTGGGAGGGTTGAGGGAAGAAGCGTGCTATTACGTACAGTGCGAGATTTTTTCGGGATTGTTGGAGTTGCTGGCGGAGAAGGTCCCGCAACTTTAACATTTCTCTCCACCAGGCCCAGCGGACCAGTTGGAGAGTTGGAGTAATAGTAGAGATCAGTATAGCACAGTTATGCAGGTAGTGGACATTGTGCTCTATCAGGAGATTATAGTCATTCATTCATTCATAGGGTATCTATGTACAACTGATATACTTCAGCTACTCCCCTCCACACAACTCTCGCTCCCCCGGTACGACCGCCGTCCGCGAGCAAACCAGTCGCACAGGATAATAAACACCACCACCCCATACACCGCAGAAACGTAGTTCATATCTAGAACAGTCAGCAAGCCCCTAAATCAATTAGGTAACAGACGCTACTTACTCCCTGTCGTCACCGGCATCGTGGCCGGAAACGAATACATCACCAGGCAAAACACCGTCCAGGCCAGCGTGACGATATTAGCAAACGCACCCCATTTACCCAACCAGAACGGCCCATGGGGAATATTGTTCCTCCCGCGGATCCACAGACAGATCACCGGAATGGAGTACGAGATGTACAGCAGGGTAATACACGCCGTCACCATGCTGTTGAACGCCGTCGACGACCCGAGATACAGCAACCCCAACAGCCCAACGATAAACGAGCTCACGCTGTGCGCCACGAGCGGCACATCCAGCGTCGGATCAACCTTGGCCAGCCACTGATGCCCCGGCACGCCGCGGTCGCGCGCGAATGCCCAGCACAGCCGCGACTGCCACGTGTGGCAGGCAATCATGCACCCCATGCCCGTCACCAGCAGCAGCGTCTCCAGCACGATCGCGCCCGGCACGTTGTCGAGCGCCTGGTAGTAGAGCTCGAGGATGGGCACGCCGGTGGCCGTGTTCAGCAGCTTGTCGATGTCCTGCAGGCTGAAGAACATCGACACGCAGTAGGTCCACGCGGTGACGGCGCCGATGGCGACGGTGGCCATGATGGCGATGGGGATGTTGCGCTCGGGCTGGGGCACCTCCTCGGCGAGATGCGTCGCCGAGTCGAGGCAGGCGAAGATCCAATTCGGGTTGATCAGCCCCACGATGAAGGCCATGCCGTCAGATTTCCACCCGGTCGAGTTGACAAAGTGGCCGAAGACGTAGGCGCCGCTGGCGTGCGTCTTGGCGCACGCAGGCACCGTCACCAAGATCACCAAGAACGACAGCAGCGAGATGTACAGCGTCGCCTTGGCCACCGCCGGCAGCGTCTTGCCCCAGCAGTTGAACAGGTAGCAGAAGAAGTTGATGACCTGGTACGCGACGACCGTGTGCCACGGCTTCGGGACACTGCAGATGGTAGTTAGCAAGCACTCCATATAATACTTCGACGAATTATGCCTCAGGGGGATAGAGCGGCCACGGCATACAATTCAGGATGGCCCAGCTGCCACATGCCGACGCCCGCGGAGCCGAGACTGAGCACCACGCTGGCGCAGGCGAAGATGGCCCCCGCGTAACCGAACCAGCCGGTCAGGTACGAGGCAAAGCGCGACCACTTGCGCGGGGCGAGCTGGTCGGCCCAGAAATACTGGCCGCCGGCGTTGGGCATGGCGCTGGCCAGCTCGGACAGCGACGAGCCCACGCACGTCGAAATGAAGGTAATCCAGAGCAGGCCGTACACGATCAGCACCGTGCCGCCGGAGCTGATTCCCGTGATGAGCGAGGCGGAGATGCCGAACCAGGAGTTCGACATGCAAAAGGCAATGCCAATCAGGGACAGCACGCTGAAGTTACGTTGCAGGTCCTGCGTGTAGCCCATCTCGGCCAATCTGATAGCGTCAGCATCATCCCCGCCGGACGCCTTCTCCGTCGAAGACGCCGGTCTCACACTGGGCGTTTTTTCTAGATCGTGGTCGCTCATGGTGTCAATCGAGATATGGTGCACGGGCTGCGTCCTATAATATCGCGTGGGTCCTAGATCGTAAGGTAGTCCGGTAACCTGTCGCTTGGGGCTACTGGCTTGATAGTCGCGCTGGTCGGTGCGGTTCGGTTGCTGCTGTTGGACTCGTTGGCTGCTTGGCTATGTGTTTCGTTCGAAGTCGCAATGGTGCTAATGTGCCTTTTCGAGGTCGCAATGGCGTTGGGCGTCCGGATGGTGGTCCTGCGGTTGTCGCGATGGATGAACTGAAGATGGCCGATACGTCGATACAATGGTACTGGACGACAAAGCAATCACTCCTACAGAACCTAATCTGCGTTGTTGCTTGTTCTGAGGCTATTGACAGATGGAGATGGTAACAAGGATGGCTCAGGAAGGCCGAAAGTCACCATGGAAGCGAGACCACCGCAAGTATGCAGATGGACAGGTAAAGAGAGGATAGGGAGAAGGAGGGGAGAGTGAGAATGAGAGGCAAGTATGAACAACCTCAGAGGAAAAAACAGCAATCTTATATCTGTCTGCTCCGTCTATCCGACTATCTTTGCCGCTACATCATTTCCAAACCGGATGTCTGTCTCCACAGGAAAGATCCATTCGCCTGCTGTAGTCGGATCCTTCTATCGCGCATTTAAGAGTACTCTGTACTATACTGTCATTTCAAGTCGCTGCACAAGCCTCCATCGAATAGACAGCCCATCAACCTGCCATACCGATTCGTCTTCTCTCTTCCGTCTTCCGAAGAAAATCATATCTGAGGGGCATGGCAACTCCGTATACTCCGGTACTTCCGCCCACGAGTTCTGCTCCAGCGTTGGATACATTGGGAGCGTTGTCCGATATTGTTGGTTGATCCCTACTCTGGCGGTGGTGCGCCTCCACTTGCCATCCGTGGATGCGGTTCCGCCGAAAATTCTTAACTCCCTCCGACACAATCATATCGCCCTTTTTTTTTTTTTTTTTTTTTGCCCTCTTCTCTCTTCTCGGGATTCAGTACTGTACGTCATAGCTATCCACTACGAGACCTGCTCGGAAACCGGTGCGCTAGCTGCGGTGAACTTCGGCCCGGTACCTGGCGGCTCCATCAATGAGATGGGATGTCCGGAGAAACTTCGCCCAATTGTGATTATCTCTTGCCACTGATCCAGAGCATGGGACTTCTGTCGGTGCAGTTATCAATTCCGAATGTCATTAATGGCACTTAGATTCAGTATGAACATTCCTGGAATAAGTCCACGGACAGAGATGTCTACGAGACTGCTGCCTGCTCAAAGCGCGGCTTAGTGCATCAATTCGGTTGAGTAATAAGTTCCACGGCGGAGACCAGTGGATCGCTATTCAATGCGATTATCTGATTCGCAAGGACCGACCAAGAGCCTTTCACCGGCGTACTTGGATGTGAAACTCGAGGCATTTTCTTCTCGGTCGAAGACGGAGGTATTGAATCAATGCCTGATGGTTCTACCCAATCCTCGATAGATGCGCTATGTTCTCTCTGAACACGCGAAGAAGTGAAACTCACGGTGTGCTCAAGACCAGCGATAGCCTGCTGTTGTACAGAGCATGCGATAACACGTTCGATCTCCTTAATTCCTCCTACGGAGCCCTCCCGCGCCGCAGAGCTTGGCTGATCGGTGTCGAGTTAGCCTAGGGCAGCCCAGCAATCATTGCCCCATCGAGAAACTCAACCCAGTCCGCCCAGCGCCGCTACCGGCGATCCTAACTGCGCTTCCTCTGTCTTCTGCAACAGTAACTCCGGACGCTTCATTGGTCTTCGCGCTGATGCTGCAGATGTGTAGGTACGGAGTAGATTGTTAGCTGAAACGTCTGATACAGGTTTCGGGAACAGTACGAGTGCGGCTGTGGCGTTGGCGAAGATGCAGATACAAGCCTCACGGTTGGAGTCCTTTTCCTGTTCGGGCATAGTACTCGCGATGGTGAACGCTAACTCCACTGCACATTTATGCCGAATCTGGAAATTCTGTTTGGACGCGGGAGGCATGTCGAAGTGTCGAATCTCTGGGTAACGTTGCTGATTTAGGAATCTTATCGATAGTTCATGATCTGCTCTCTAGTCTCTATCACGAAGAAGATCTACTTCCGAGAATTGACAGTCTTGCACGAAGCAGCCAGCACCTCTGAGTGCTCTCACCGAATCACGCATATCATTCCATGAATAAGATAGAAATGTACCAAAGAAAATAGCGATGATTTTATCCATATCCATGTCTGACAGTTGTTACATCAAGTCATCAAGGCCATCCGTCTTTTTCCAAGTCAAAACCCAACGCTGCTGAAAACCCTAGACACCATGTAAGCGATATAGCGATGATCGGCTGTCAAAGCTTACCTCCTTTTCCAGGATATTAACAGTTTCTAACCTCAGTACATCCCCCTCAAGCAAGGCTCTTCGCTCCTGAACGGTCCCAAGCCAGTCAGGATACGACGAAACCAGTATGTGATGTCTGAGGAGCGCGCCTCCGTCTGTTTCCCTAACATCAAATCGTCCGGCGTATGCGAGATAGTGCTTCATTGAAAGGGCCAGTTTGTCTTTCGACCCTTCAAGAAATCCAGCAGAGGTACAACGTGGTGCCCCGGGCCGCATGAGATGCACGGGCATATGTCCGTCGCTGGTGTAGATGATGAATCCCTGGGCTCCTCTGGCAAAGGGGAAATAATTGCATGGTTCCGTCCCGTTTACCGGCTCGGAGACAAACTTCACCAGTTTCCAGGAGCCGATGAGTTGTTCGCGGAGATGGGAGAGGTCTGACATTTTGCAGTAGCGATTGAGAGGGAATACGGTGTAGAGCTTTGAGGCATCAGAGCAACGATGCTCTTCGAGAGCTATGTGCGAAGTTAGTAGATAAATACTTCAGTCTCTCAATATTGAATGTAGCCGATCAGATAGCCTCGCTTCTATCTAGCTTGCTCCAGCAATTGAAGGAAGACTGTCCAAGTTATTTGAATTGACCAGTCGGACAGCCCGAAGCAAGCCATCATGAAGAATTCTAGAGATGCTTAACCTAATGTAGCCAGAACATACGACAACCGAGATTCGCTGGAGGTTTACTCCAGACAAGCTGTGGCTGAATACGGCTGAGCGGAACGCCGCGTTCTGAACATTCTTAACTCTAGCTTTCGAAGAAGATAACGTTAACGCCACAGCCTCTGGCCGTATGAGACTGGCCGTGTGAGACATATTAAAACTTATCTAGTGGTCGGACGACTTGTGTAGCTCTGCGTTCAGCGAGATCAATGAAGACGGTGCGTGCTTTTTAGGTTTCTGGTTCATGTTAACCTTCTGTTCTGCAAGGTCAGTGTCAATATAAGAGCCAGTATACCAATCTTAAAATCCAATGTTGGATGGCTGGTACATATTACTCCGGAGTACGCCTTTTATATGGCGACACTGCCACGTAGTCCGATATCCCCGCGCAAGATTTGAATGTTTTCGACCATGGCATTACCATAAGCGAGCGTCGGAGAACAACATACCATTCGGAAACTTGAAGCAGACCATCGAACCCATCCTAAGAAGTGGATGATACAGCTTCTATTACAATCCGCGTTGTAGAAGTCAGACCTCGCGACGGCTTGCAACACATCCGGGGGCGCATCCCTACGACAGCCAAACTGGAGCTCCTGTCCGATAATTGAGGATAGCTAAGTTGTTCGCAGGCAATAACATGCAACGGCAAGGCAGACAACATTTGCGGCGTGGACATTAAGCCCCAACTATGGAAAATTCTATTCCGAACACTTGTCTTTCTAAAGCTTCTTACTGGGCTTTTTGATTTGACTTCTCATAGATGAGCACTTTGCAGGGTTGGGTTAAAAAGATGAAGATAGTTCTCCCGCCCTATATTCAAGTGCAGTTCTCATAGCTGGATCTGACAACCTTATCAAATGCGATCGGATACGAGACCTTGGATAGGCACTTCATCTGATTGACAGGACTCCCATTTAGATTCTCGCTGGCTCGAGTCCGTGGCTGTCAATGTTTGGGATTTAACAAATGATTCATGGTTGCGTCAAGTTTCTGGATATGCTTAGACGTTCTACCTGATCTCACTTCTTTCATCTTCATTATACACCTACCGATAACTCAAGAGCACCAAAACTTGAAACACAACACAATATGACCCTTAATCAACCACATAACGGGTCTGTCATGAGGTCTTCCCGGTTCCTGAAGCTTGCGGTTACTGTAAACACCACGCTCAATAAAATCCACTGCTACATCATCACGGAGAGAGGCCTCCCGTATCCATCATTCAAACCGGATGCGCCTGAATCTCTGCCAGAAGAGCTAGGCGTGACCTCTATCGGCTTCCCAATAAGATGAAAAGTTGACTGAAGACGGGCCCCAGAGGCCTTCCAGAAACGGCCGGGCTCAGAAGAGCCCAATCACACTCTAGGTTGAGCACGCGGGTGCGAGGTTCTTGGTAGATCTGACTAGGGCCTTTCGCTTAGCCATAACACAGATCTTCCGATCTATCATGTTCTGACGCAGACCCTGATCTTGCATCCCGGTTTGCCAATACCATGTCAGTCTTGAGCAGCGAGAAGAGTTTCGACGCCTCACATGTAGCCAGTGGACACGATTGGGGTGTTTGGGCGAAGCCACCGTAGTGGATGCTGTCGGTTATCGTGGACATAAATCGCAAGCCCTGGCCTCCAATTTTCCGTCGATAAAGATAATCGTGCAGGACCTCATTGGCACCGTTGAAGATGCTGAAGAAGAGCTCCCACAACATCTGTAGGGCGCGTGAAGTATATGGCTCATGACCTTCTCAGTCCGCAGCCCGTCGTGACAATTGTCTACTTCCTCTGATGGGTGCTGCACAACTGGTCAGACAAATACTGCATCCAGATCTTGCGGGCTTTAGTCCCAGCCTTGCGGCCCGGGGCTCGAGTCGTCGTTAATGAGGTATGCCTGCCCAGACGGAGGCCAGTTACGCCAGCCTGAAGGTTCTCGTCTGGCGTGATTGAGGCCGAATGGCAGTGATGTACATGCTACTCCAAGAGCTAGGGTCCCTTACATACTCTCAAAGTGTCGTTGTAACCTACTGTGTCTCAGCTCTGGATAAGCTCGTGGGATGACGAAGAGCAGAGCGCTGAATGGCTGTCAAGATGTCTAAACGAAACACTCTGTTGCAACAAGATGCGTCAAACGCAAAAACCGTGTTATATTTTTAGTTCTCATGACTTAGGCATACGTTATCTGAATACTACGATGAACAAGTATGCTGGAGATATATCTCCGAACGAAGTGCTAAATATATCCCAATGCACCAGCTGCCGAGAGATATTGCAACTTGAACACCATCCCAACGGCCAGTTATGAAACAAGTGATCTGGAGAAACATATCCAATTTATGTAAAACAACCCGGATCGAATGATGTCAGTCGATATACATCTGTATCCACCAAACCAAAGTGGAATCGGTGGACCTGTACGGAGTACGATTCCGCAAGGACCGAAACCTCGAAATCCTCGCAAGACGATGAAACCAGATCTGTCCCGCCTATGGATTCGATTGTCAAGGTTAGCTGCTCGAAACGACAATATCTCGTCTCCGATAGAGTTGTCGCACGGTTGTATGTCTTGAGATCCCGCTGAAACATCCGAGAAGATCATATCAGGTCAAAGGAACCGGAGAACGTCCCAAAGCGCCTGGAAGACGGAATGCATCGCACAGTTTATTGTACTGAATCTTGTCGAGATAAATTGGATGGAGTGCCTGGCAGCCCCAGGTCCCCATATCATGTGCTCCGACCCCGCCTTAATTTCTCTTTTCGACTTGCACTCACACTTCGTCGTCCATCTCCAGGCAAAGTACAATCAGTACCTGCGTCTACGACTACTCCTATGCCGAGAGAATTTGTCTGCTCTGCCTTGTCTCGCAGTGGTTTTATCCTCGAGTTCTCTTGGCGAGAGATGTGGCAGTTCTGCGTCCAAGATTGGTCCACAGTTCGCCCGACAATTCTGAAACGCCCGACTCCGGTCATCAATTAGTTCATCCAGTTGGAAACGATGGCGCCAAATATCTCAACGGTGGCTGGTCCCGATGACTGAGTTTTCAAGCAGGGATTCAGGGATTCCGCGCGATATGATCGTACGTTAGCTTGATTAGCCAGTGCAGGTCCCTGTCGACTATCATCTATCGCATTGATGTCACCGCCAGATTGCCCTCGCATTCTCATTTCACGACCAGCGACCGGCTCCCATACGCTAACCCTTAGTGGCAACTAGTCAGGAACGACAGCCGAGGGCTTGGTCCCTTTTCCCCTTTTCTTCCCGCCCATTCGCTGATCTTGAACTCTGTTCTCCTGAGTCAGGAAGAGGCCGAACGTTGATTCGAGCCGGCGTCGTTTCATGCCTTCGCACCATCGCGCGAAACTTCGATTCGCTTGCTTCCATAGGACGAGCCGTTGTGACATGAGGGACCCCAGGGTTTGTCCTGACCACTCCTGACGAACTGCCGTCGCTCCCCCTGGAGATCAGTAATGTGATGAATGGGTCAAGTGGGGGACCCCTATAGGAACCGTCGGGCACTGCCTCGCTTGGCTTGTTTTTGGGCCTGCCCCGGGAAATGAGCTCTTGTCAACAACATCCCTAGGACCTTGCAGAGAAGCGCACGAGTGATGATTCCGAAAGAGCGGTCGGCCGTCCTTAATTACCCATGGTGTGGGAATGGGCGTGATTCGGGAGTTGCGATAGGAAGAAAAAACGCGACGCTAAAGTGTAGCCTCCGCGCGTAGGCGAAGTGGCTCCCAACACCGCCAGCCCCATCTGCAACATGATATGGAGGGGCGCCCAGTGCGGCTATTATGAGCTGATCATACGGAGACCTACGGTACTTCTCGATGAATCAGAGAGGACCCCTATTGCACTGGACGCAAAGTCCAATAGTGAGCGGATTAGGTTCTTAGCACCCAGCAGCCAAGCTCTTGTGCTCTGGAGATTTGCTGGGTCAGACCGACCAGAGTTCATTAGGAGAGAGAAAATCCAAGAGGAGAAACAGAAGAAAGGGGCAAAGCGGAAAGAAACTGGCCCATTATTGTCCAGCACAAAGTCATTGGTGATTGGATCTTTTTGATAGCGACGGAGGACACCCGTTCGTGGTGGACAAACCACGGACGTCCCTAACAGGCAAATGAGTGCTCCTCTGCCAAACGTATCGCTCGTTTAAAACCAACGTCCCCTTCCCCTTCTCTCCCTTCCCCCACGTTATTAGACGTAGTGGACGTCTTTTTCGCTCCTTTCCTGCTGGGATTGCATCCTTCTTCCTGCCCTTCGTTCTTTCGGCCGTGATACCGTCCAGTCTCTCGTTTACTCTTTTATTCTGTTGGCTTTGTCGTCGTTGTTGACGCCCAGTTTCCCCTCGTTACAGTCCGAGGAAAGAAGAGTCCGTCTCAGCAACCGCCGGCGATATACCCCCCTGCATTCCTGAACGGATTCCTGAAGACCTCAACTCCGTTGGCCTTCATTCTGAAGCAATTCAAGGCATTGATCGACAACCCTTGACCGCAAGAAGGGTATGTCCGCATCCTCTTTCTTTCTTTCTCAGATGCAGAATACATTGCGATCGTTTGTTTCGTAGATTTCAGTCCCCAAGCACTGTCCTTACACCCTCCTGTGAATGTGGTGGCAAAGTAATGGGATGAGATGGGCGAGTGAAGAGCATGCAAGGGAGACCATCTCCTTGCTAGCCACCAGCCACTTTTTCGAGCATTTTTGTGAACAGCATTGTTTTCCGCCGAATTTCTGGAACCCTGGCTCTGCAGGGCCGTGGGGATAATTTCAGGCAGGACCTTGTGTCCTGGATTCTTATGTCATTGTTTCAAGCGTGGTGTTTGTTGATGTTATGCTCCCCCATATACTATCCCCCAATGTCCGCTATCCACCTGGATGACCTGCTACTATGCCCCTCTACGACGGCCCTTCCCATCCTATCGTTGCTGCTCTTTTCTTGCCGGCTGTCGCTCTTTGGTTATGCGTGATATACTGACTTCTCGCTCCTGGTGACGTAGAAACTTGGTCTTGACGACTGAAAGCCAGTTCACTCCTTTTGCAACCCACTCTAGTCATTCATTATCGATTATTACCTGCCGCGATCATTATGCCTACCATGCGACCAGCCACGGCGCTGGTGATGGGCCTCGCTGCCTTCTCCGGCATGGCGGACGCTTTCTGGCGTCTTCCTTGCCGTGGACGCAGCGGACTTGCTCGTGTTGATCCTTTGATGGACCCCGGCAAGCCCTCGTACCACGTTCACGCCGTTCACGGATCTAGCGGTGAGATCCCAATTGACGAAGATTCATAGTCTGGAACTGCGGACTGATCTCGATACAGCATTCGGTATGACTGCCGACACCGAAACCCTTAGAGCCGGTCAGTGTACTTCTTGCGGTGTGAAGCAAGATAAATCCGCGTACTGGGCTCCTGCTCTGTACTTCATGCACGAGAATGGCGAAGCCGAGATCGTTGAGGAAGTGGGAGGCATGCTTGCGTAAGGATCTCGGCCCTGGCGCCACCGAATACATCGCTAATGTCGCAACTCGCAGTTACTATCTTCTGTACGGCGACAATGTGGAGGCCTTCCCTGATGGGTTCCGCATGATTGCCGGTGACCCGTTCTTGCGCGACTTCCCCTGGCCCGTTCCCGATCCCCCCAAGTCCGAGTGGAGTGGTGAACAAGCCTCCCAGAAAGCGCTTGCGCAGAAGGCTATCGGATTCAACTGCCTGAACTACGCTAAGACCCCGGAACCGTCTCTTGGCCGCCATTTCCTCCCCAACAAGACGTATCTCGACGAGCATTGCACCGACGGCGTCCGCTTCGAGCTCATGTTCCCCTCCTGCTGGAACGGCAAGGATGTCGACACCGAGGATCACAAGTCGCATGTTCGCTACCCCTCTCTGGTGATGGACGGAACCTGCCCCGAGGGCTTTGAGCATCGCATTGTCTCGCTGTTCTTCGAGACTATCTGGGACACCTATGCATTCAAGGATAAGGAAGGCTACTTCGTTCTCTCCCAGGGTGATCCCACCGGATACGGTTATCATGGTGACTTCATGCACGGTTGGGAGCCCGGTGTCCTCGAGCAGGCCGTCGAGCAGTGCACCAACCCCTCCGGTGAGGTTTCGGACTGCCCCATCTTCGAGCTCCAAAGCGAGGCTGAGCAGCTCCTGTGCAAATTTGACGTGCCGGAGATCCTGAAGAGTGAAGAAGTGGAGAAGTGCACTGGTATCCCCAACGGCCTCTCGATCGAATGGGGCCCTAACTACGCATACCCCATTTCCTACACTACTACCGCCGCCGCCCCCTCGCCCACCACCAGCAAGGATTCTGGTTTCTCGCTCGACCTGGGAGGAATCCTCGACGGCCTGCATATCAACAAGGCCAGCTCGACCACGACCACGTCTTCGAGCTCGACTTCCACCTGGACCCCTACCCCCACCACCTCATATGTCCAGGGAGCTGTGACGCAGGCGGTTGTCTACGTGGAGCGGGAGGTGGTCGTGCTGGTTGATGGACAGGGCAAGGTCCTCGGCACCCAGACCGGTGACTTGGAGACTGTTTCGACCTCCTACTCTACCACCACCGAAGTCGTGTCGACCATTGTGTCTACCCCTACCGACCCCCCTGCCAAGCGCCACCACGCCCACAAGCGTCACGGCCACGGCCACGCCCATGCGCACTAAACCTCTTCCTACCCTTGGAAATGCGGTCCAATTGACGAGTGATGGAGAAATGTGTTATGACTTAGAGCGCGCAACTCCGGACGCTATATCATAGCCTTTTCTTGACCATTCGGGATTTGGCCCTGCATAATCGCCTCTCACCCAGTTAGGCTTCTCGAGCTCGCCCCGAGCTCTCTATTCTTGGATCCAAGTATCGATTTACGGTCCAAGGATCTCTTTCTATACTTTTCTATCTTCCTCTTCTACCAACTGTCAATGTCTTCCCATTTTCATTTGGATGTACATGTTACTCTTATCTGCTTCGTGTCCCTGTGGGAAAAGGTGAAGCGTAAGGCATCGTCTTGTTCTTCTCTTGATGAGAGCCGGGATGGGTCCTGTTAGATAGTCAATGAATGCCGCTGGAGAAATCCGGTTCGGTCATGCTCTCGTTGATCCAACGCAATTTTTGTTTTCAGTCGTGGTTTATCGGATGTAACGTTTGGATACCTCATAAGCAATGGATTGATGAATTATTTCACCATGATGGTGTAACCTGCCACTTTATCCCCACTTAACAGCGAGTAACTACTTCGGATGTAAGATGGGCGGTCGCCAAAGTCTCAACTGAGCACCTCTCGGGCATCATTTATTGTTCATGTCAGCCATTTCTTTCGTGGGAGTGGCCCAGCTCTTCTTCACTTGCGCTGACTTCATGACTGCTCACACCCGATGAGAGCCCATTCGAGATTGATGACATGCTCCAGACAGGCAGTAGTGACCATGAAAATACCCGATTTTCAGTCAATAGAGATATAGAATGGACGAGAGAGATTGGCAATGCTCTTCAGGTAACAGCTCAGTGGGAAGGAGCTGCCTGCTGTGATCAGCTGGAGAGGAAAATGGGAATTCACTCTGCAACCTCCTGTGGTCCAGGCGTGGGAAGCTGGAGCACTGAAGCATGGTGAATGGAGCCACTATTGTTAAGGAGCCGTTGGATACTGGTGATGTCCAGTCTCATGGCGATGCAATTCACTCTTTGAAGCTTCTCAGTCCTGTGATTCTGTCCATTTCGTTGCAACAGATTCGGAGGGAGCACAGGATACCCAGGTAGTATAGTCTGCTTCGGTCTTCACTATCAGATATTGAATGTCTTAGATATAGGTCTTATAAGATCCTATGCCATCACCCTCGTTAACATTGATGAGACCAGACGGTGTGTGAATTGAACGAAAGTGCCCTTTACCCAGCTGTTCACTGCCGGGCGGGTATAACGATTTCAGCCAACTCTCACCTCACTTCCTCCTCCCTCTTTCTTCTTTCTCCCTCCCACTTCTCCTACTCATCCGCTCCCTAATCTTCCTCACAACCCTCGGTCCCAATCGTCTCCGTTTTCGCCGTTTGACTGAGCCCTTTAACCCCACTGGACATGCACCTCATGTCTCCTTTCGCTCCTACCAGCACTGCATGACTCGATGCCAAAGTCTCTCTCACAACCCACACCTGAAAAGATGTCGAACTCACGTCTACTCGGATTCCGATATGACGAGCTGTACGAGAACTTGGACAAGCATCTCTCGGAACTCAGATCCTTGCCGCTCCAAACACTCTCCGCCCGTGACGGTGGATGGACACCGCTAGATGCATTCGGCGAGATCTATCGGATCTGGTATTTTCCAGACCTTCCTCCGTGAGTACCTTTGCTAATCACTCGCAGGCGTGATATAATCGTTGAGACTTTCGATTTCCCGGACGGTTTCAAGCCCCGCTTCGAAGAATCCCCCGATTCAATTCGAATTCTAGCCGACGACCCGAACAAGGTCCCGCCAGATGACATAGGGTTCATTGAATATCACAAGAAAACCGGGCGTGTCGTGTTGTTTAACGCCGATCCTCCATCTCATCTCCCGCCCGTACCTCCTCACGACAACACTTGCCCAGGAAAGTATGAATGGGTCGGTATTCATAGATACTACATCAACCGAGCAGTTTTTATCATGGCGCTCGCGGGGTATAGGATCAATATTGAGACGAAGTACTCTGTGTGGGAATTTTTCAAGAGACCGGGAAGCGAATACCTCTCTTGCTCCGTAACAGAAACTGATAAGCATCTGGAAGGTCGTGGAGCGGGAAAAGAAAACACGGATGGCGAGACCAGTTTGTCTCTGAGGACATGCCTGTCTGTGAGCTTGAGACCTCGAGAAGCGCAGCCCGCCATTTTCATGACGTGGCTCAGTGTTGTATTCGATATACAGGGACTGTCCGATGCCTCGAGACTCTGCGAAACGCCCGCAGGAGACATAATGCTGGACGCCGAGCTGACCGGGAAGCTCTATGTTGATGGTTTACAGGTCCTACTCCCCTACATCTCTAGAGGAACATTCCGTTATCGCTATAACCTCCGCCAGTTCCGGGTCGGCAGTGGCGATGGGCGCGTCCCGGATATCCCTAAACGTGTAGCCGCCATCTGGAAGGAAGCAATCCAGCAAAGAGAAGATGCGTTTCTTCCAAAATACGTGGAGATCCTTTCCGAAACACCACATTATTTGGATGTTCGTCATGCAGACAAACATGTGGATTCCGCCACGGCGAAGAAAATTTGGCACTTCCTGCAAACTGGGGTTGATAAGGGGAAATTCTTTTACTGGGGAAGAGAGGGAAAGGTAAGATGCAATCTTATTACGCTTGGATCATTCGAAAGAGAAACTCAAACGATCAAAGGAGGTCGAGAGTATCATCCAAAGCTTTGGAAAGGAACCGAAAGTCATATCCGAAGTCCTGTGGAATATTCTTCGCAACGCATGTCTCATTCGAACCCCTGAGGAAGAGCAGATCGAACTGTTGAAGAAATTTAGGGAGGCACCTTCAACAGTCCGACTAGAATCTGTGTTCTCGAAAAATGTGCGACACTTACTCGAAGCGTCTTTCAAGATAGACAAGGAAACAGAGAACATCAAAGTCATGTTCGTTGATTGCGGCGAGAATCCCATTTCCGTCGACTATGAGAATGATCTCCTCAATATAAACAGCAAATGGCTGGACTACAACGTCATTCACGAAGACTATCCCTGCAGAATCTCATCCAGCAAGGACAATGAGCCTGGCGATTACTTCTACTGTGACCACATTGTGGAGCAGCTATACGAGCAATCGCTCCAACAGTTATGCAAGGTTATGAGCACGTCTCCGATTCAGAAGCGATGGAGAAAGATGTCTCGGACACTTCGTGAGAAACTGGAAGAGATGCCGCGCCGGGTCATAGCCCAGAAAACCTCCAGTCCAAATGGAGGGACCGTCGCTGTGAGTTGGGAACTCGAGCTCTCTGGGCGAGTTTTGTCTCGCCTTGGCGAAGAGATCGAATACTGTGTCATCCTACATGACCACGGTTGTGCTTTGGAATCTTCGGAGATAATATTCAGAGGCAGTCAGTCATTGGCAGATATCTGCAAGACTTGCGCGGACGGTTCTGTGGAAGAAATACCCGGCTCCCATACTGGTCTCTGTGGCTGTCAGATGCGATTAGTAACGCCTGCGGCTTCAAGCTGCTCTGTCACGTTCTTGGTCCCAGTCTCGTCTACGATTTACTATCCACAGGTCGCCCGGAATGACCCGGTAGCAATCTATGTACCAGCTCTTGAGACGGTTGAGCCACACAATCCCCACGAAACAGGCCAAACCAAAGAGTCCCCAAATGAAAAGAATGCTTGTGGTCACGGCGACGAGCACATCCCGTGGGCTTGTCATGTCGACATCAAATATGAAAGACAGTGGGAGGCTTGGGAGGCCGTCGAATTTCCGACGCTCTTTCGCTCGTTCAGCTTTGAAGAATATAACCCAGTAGGCTACTCCTCGAATAATCCCAGCTACCCGCTAACCATAGTCTAGAAATTTCAAGTCCGTTCTTTAATGGCTTTGGACAACGGCAGGCTTCGGGATAGATTCGAGGTAGACGACTTCCTTCGCGTATCCATGCCACTTGATACGGGGGTCCAGTATATTCTTCACATCCATAGCATCTTCCCGCCAAACCCAAGCCAGCCTGGAGACGAAGGGACTCTACTAGCCACACGCTACTCGTATCGCTGCGAAACTCCCTGGTTTGGGGGTGATGGGTATCCAGGAATCGTCAACAGAAACGAGGTCATCCTCCACTTCAAAGACTTCACTTCAATGGGTAGTAGACACGATGCGAGTCTCGTGCCGATTGAAATGATCAGTAAAGTCTGGTCTGCCGAGCTGCGACATACGGTCGACGTTCCCGATGGTAAGCCTCAATTTACACGAGTGTTATAGAAACTAACAAAGAGCAGACTTGGACGCCAATGGGCTATACTATCACTACTGCCGGTTTGCCGTAAGATCTGATGGATCTGACGATACAGTCTGCCTGATGCCAATTGCATCTCACCTACTCCCGCGTACAAACCGGTGGCATAACCCCTGGTATAACCAACAATCAAAGCCCGAAGTGCTTGACTTGACACCGGGGGTTCTCGGGCTGGCTGAAGGTTTTTACCAGGCTCAATGTAATGTCCACTCAGGATTCAATTTTGACCCGAGTGCACATCTGACATGGCGGGTATGTGGTCGATGCATCTTGAATACGATAGTGAGCTAACGTCATCAAGTCCGCCTACAATGTCGCAACAACTTACGACGGGACGATGAAGGGCATTGTCGAGGACATTAATTCTCGCAAGCTACTCGGAGTCGACGACATATCACGAGGCACTCCACTCGTCGCAACCCTGAGCATCCCAGACAAGGGAATTGCGCAACGGAAAGAGCAGATAACGGAAAATATTCAAATTTTGCTTAACATCGACGAACTTCTATCACTCTCTCCTCGGCCTGATTTCTTAGTCGTCACATGCCCAATCTGGATCCTCCACAAGGATGCGCACAACCGTTTCAGCCACGCAATTCACAGCTTACTGCGGCATCGTTATGGTGTCCACATAGCAAAGGTCAAATTCCGCCCACATGGGATCCCCCGCGACGAAACAATGCTAGTGCTTGTAGCGTCATCCGTATGCTCTCCCATCCCCTGGACGGAGACATTCGACCAAGACGTCCGAACCAGTGCCCTGGAAAAAATCAAGGACCTGAGCTTCACAAACCCAAGGACAGAATCTTCGTTCAATTGCAAGCACCCGTCCGCAGAAGCAGATGTCTACAACCATTCTACCGGACTCCGCCCATCCCATCCCGAGCCACAACCGCTGGGAGACGCAATTGATATGACGAACATGCATCGTACTGTCCACCCTGGTATGTCTATATCTCGTTATCATAAGATCAAGCTAACGAGACCAGATCGTGGCGACCTATTGAGCGTTAGGGAGCTCGCTCGAATCCAGGGATTCGACGATAAATTCGTATTCCTTGGTTGCATTCATCGACAGTACGAGGATGTGATGAATGCTTTCCCACCTCCCATCGCGAAGAAAGTAGCCGAGATGGTGTTGACGCTGATTCGGGATTATCATTGTTCTGAGGGGCCGTCTGAAGAGAACAAGGATGGTCCGAGAGGAAAGAAGAGAAGAAGACATGAATGATGGTTGAGGAGGAATGTGCTGAGACATCTGGTGCGGCACCGTTGGACACGACGCCAGTGACCGCGGAAACTACATTGTGTAAGAGTACTTCTAGCATGTCGAAGATATTTTTGTATGAGTGCAAATTGATCCAGTTCCATTCAGAAAATATCAATTGTCTGTTCTGTTGTGATAAATCCCCATATCGTCATTCATAATCAAACGGTCTACCGATAACAACGCCTTCCCGAGTCTTCGTAATCCCACCACCCGCACTGCAGGGTATAAGATATATAGTCTTTGATAAACAGGTCCCAAACAAACTCTTCTAGTCCTTTGGAGGCGGAGGGGAGATCCAGTCCCCATCTTTCAACCAAACACCAGCACCTCCATACTTGCCGGCCTCGGCACCCCGAAGGAATGCGAAGCGGAAGAAGAGGTCCTCGGGTTTGTCGTCGTCCGCCGGGTCTATCCAATCAGTGCCCAACTGATCGCTTTCAATGGTCGGGCGGTGTTGGAGCTCTAGGCCGCTGTGACCGTGTCGGTGCCATGTAAACTCGCCCAGCTGATCCTCGTCGAGATAGCCCCTCCAACGCTCGACATCGTTGACCAGAACAGACACGCCGTCAACGCCTAGTTCGCTCATGCGATCCTCCCACAGGGAGAAAGTGATGTTGCCATTGCCGTGATAAGCTTCGTTGGACCCGTCCGGGGGGAGGGAAATCTGCACGGATGCGTTCGTGATGTTGGGATAAGTGCCTCCCCACCAGCCGTGGGCTCCACCAGGACCCGGGGCTTGCTCCCCCAAAGCAGCGGGAGTCTCAATGATAGACGCAAAACCCCAGCGAGCCACGCCATTGATAAAGAGACCGAGAAGAAGTCCCTGGTAGATCAATGACGGGCGAGTCGGAATGGCCGTACCGGGCATGAGCAGAATAGCCAGGATGTAATGATGGATCCGAAGGCGGAGGCCAGGCAAGGGAAGCAAAATCAACAGAAATAGACCCATGGTGCAATATACCTTGAGGTAATGCGGCATCAGTCCACCCTGTCGGATTTTCCATGCCTGGGTAAGGATGATGGTGATCACCGTGGGGATCACCATCGCCAACGCCAGCTTGGCACCAGGTTGTTTCTGAATATCATGCGGGGTGAGCCGTTCGAGCGGGATCAACCGCGCGAAAGTGTAGTTATTCAGTGCGCCAATGAACACTGGTGGCAAGTACAGAAACGCTTTGGTCATCTGGTAGATAGGTGGAGAAAGCGGGGTCAACAACGGACGTGCGCAGTATTTAAACAACACATATGCCACGAAAGATGCCGGTAACAATCGCGAAAGCAACGTCGACACCAAGTCGGCCAGCTGTGTGATCGGAGGTGGGTCCGATACCAAGCCGGTCTGGCAGAAAATCATGAAAAAGGTGGTGAAGAACAGAACTGGCGGTGACGTGCAGAAGAGCCACAGAACACCCAACGCAGCGATGGTGATGCCCAACAGCGGCCAGCGGGGATCCTGAGGACACGCCTCTTCGGACGATGGCAGCTTGACGAAGCTAAACGCTTTCGGGAAGGTAGAGGGAAAGCCGACTGAGCTGATGCCATTTTGCTGGGAAGCCGGGAACGAGTGGGCAGCCCCCTCCAGCTTCAAGACGCCGCAACCTCCGACGGTATTCGTGATGACCCCCGCATGGATGGCTGATTGACAAATGAAGCTATCCGCGCGATAGATGGGTGGGTCGTCCGATCCGGGTTGTGGTCCTCCAACAACCAGTCCTCGGTAGCTGTAGGTGTGGTTTCCGACCATGTGAGGGTTGGCCAACTTCGCATCCCGACAGTTCGCAGGGCAACGGAAGGGGAGAACCGACGCCGAGAAAGGCCGACAGTCATTTCCATTCAAACCACACTCGTTTCCGTATGCCCTGTGGTCTGGTTAGATGGGGTTGACCGTTGGGAGAAGCATCGGACTTACCAGAACGTGGTCGAGCACGAGAGGGTCTGCGGGCGACCATACCCCTCGATGAAACCGGCGGATCGCGAGTGCAGCAGAATAATGATCCACGGGAGAGACCAGGCGAGGTAGAAGACCGACAACAGAGCGATCTTGTGCTTCCGCTTGGGGAAGAAGCGCTCCAGGTACCGGACGGGAAGCTCTTGGAAGCGGGGGAACAAGGGCTTCAACAGCAGGTCATGGGGCGGATTCGGGCCCTTGATCCAGTTTGCGGTGGCCCGACCGACTTTGCGCAGGGGTAAGGGAATCCATCCCCAGCGAAACGACTTGGACGACTCCCGTAACCAGACGGGGAGGTAAGTCTCACCGATTTCTTCATCCTGCGGACGCAGGAGATCGGAAGCGTCGGGATCAGCCGAGGGATCATCGTCATCTAAGAGCGGCGGGATGTAGACCCGAGAACCATCTTCAGGGCCTTCACCGATCATCCTATTTCAGGATCTAAGAATAGAGGGTATCGAGCCAGCGATGGAGTAGATGAGTTGGATGAGGTAGAAATGATGAAGAGAGAGACAGGGAGAGAGAGAGAGAGAAGTAGATGGCGGCGGGTGGGGGCTGATGCAGGGTTCTAGATCCGAAAGCGGATCTTACGGACTCTCACAAACCAGTGGAGAGACAGGCATCCGCGGATGCCTGGAAGAAGACAAAGATTGAGATGGAGCAGAGGAACGACCGACCGTCGAAAGAACGAAGGTTGACGATGAAATGAAGGAGAGGAGAATGAGGCTTGCAGGAACCGGGAGTTGTGGTTGTGGTTGTGGCAGCGGTGGCGGTGATGCTTAGTAAGGTACATGTGGCGATCATTACTTAATTATGCAATTATGCCTTTATGCAGGCTGTCAGGCACAAACCTACTGCCCTCTATACGGAGTACTATTTACTTGGACAATTCTATATTAATCTCTACGCAATTGAACTCCCGTGCAGGATGTTGATCGACAAGAACTGACATGAACCATCATGCCATCTGCTGTTCCCCCGTGGAGACGGTGACCCATACATACTTTATCCGAACCAGACTATGGAGCATGGAGTACAACGAACTCTATCAACGACAGACTATCAATACGAGTGCAGCTACAGCCTGATGGACTACCTAGTATGGGACAGCCTGACGGAACATCCCCGGACAGCGCCTCATATCAATCCTTGTGCTTCATCCAATCCCCGGACAGACAGTATCTGGGCTCACCTTCGGATTTGTCGGATAAGGAGTGCACAGTCCCGGTGGAGGCCCCAGATTAGAACCGTTGGATCCCCGTTGAGTGGTTCTGCTTATCAAGCAACCCGATAACGTTGGTTTTAAGATGATGAGGCCCATCCATCGTCTCTCTTGATCTCCTCCATTCTCATCCTCCACTCTTATCCCCTGGTATAGTGAAGAGACCACTACCATGGCTCGCACCGTGTCTCTCCCTCCCCCGAGGGACCTGTCGCATCATTTCTCCACCACCACTAAACGGCGCGAAGCCAGCAGTATCAAGGACTTGTACAAGTACTTCCTGATCCCGGGCATTGCTAATCTAGCCGGAGGTATATCTCCATGACTTCCGTCCTTCCACACTCTCACCGACATAACAGGCCTCCCCAATGCCTCCTATTTTCCATACGACACCCTCGAAGCCTCCGTCGCTCACCCGCATCGCTTCGAACCCTCCGCAGCGCCATCTCCCTCCTCCACCTCGGCCCGCGTCCTCATCCCGAAAGAAAGCTCATCCACCGACCTCCAGAAGAAAATCGACCTCACCACCGCGCTGCAGTATGGCACCGCCGACGGACTCGCGCCCATGGCCGCCTTCGTGCGCCAATTCACCCGCCGCCACCTGCACCCCAACGTGCCCTACGCCCGCGGACCGGACACCCTCCTCACCTGCGGCTCCACCGACGGCTTCTCCAAGACCATCGAGGCCTTCACCAACCTCTGGGACCCGGCGCGCGACGGGCCCAGCCAGCGCGAGGGCATCCTCTGCGAGGAATTCGTCTACATGAACGCCATCGCGACGGTCAAGCCGCGCGGGCTCAACGTGGTGCCCGTGGCGATGGACGCGCAGGGCATGCGCGCGCACGGCACCGGCGGCCTCGCTGACGTGCTAAGGAACTGGGATCTCCGGAACGGAAAACGCCCACACTTGATGTACACCATCACGTAAGTAGTCGCTCCAATGACGTGTGGAATGCGGAGGGAGGGCCGGTATGCACGTTTATGCATGGGCCCAACGGGTAAACCTTATCGGCTCCGGCTCACATTGCTTTTCCCGCAGTATCGGCCAGAACCCCACGGGCGGCACGCTGTCCGTCGACCGGCGCAGGGAAATCTACGCCCTGTGTCGGCAGTACGACATTATCATCATCGAGGACGATCCGTATTGGAATCTGCAGTATCCGTCGGCCGCGGCGCTGGAAGCGCAGTACCGCGGTAGTAGGAGTTCAAATACGGCCTCCCCGCGTCGCAACTACAACGCGCATGGAAAATCCTCCGGGTACGAGTTCCTCGACTCGCTGGTCCCGTCGTATCTCTCTGTCGACACGGACGGCCGCGTCGTCCGGCTGGATACCTTTTCCAAGACCATCGCGCCGGGCTGTCGACTCGGCTGGGTGACGGCTCAGCCGGCGGTGATTGAGCGACTGGCCCGGATTACCGAGACGTCGACTCAGGCACCGTCAGGATTCGTGCAGGCCATGGTCGCGGAGCTGCTTCTGGGACAGCAGGTCGATGATGCCGCGGCGGCGCGGAACAAGGGCGCCGAAGCCGACAGGGGCTGGCAGATGGACGGCTGGGTGCGGTGGCTGGAGGGTCTGCGCGGGGGGTACGAGAGACGCATGCAGCACATGTGCAGGGTGCTAGAGGAGGCGCGGTTCCTGGTTGACGCGGACGACGCGGTCGCATTGACCTCTGACGAGGAGGTGTGGGAAGTCGTCGAGAAGCGGCAGATGTTCGAGTTCACCTGGCCGACGGGCGGGATGTTCGTCTGGATCAGGATGTGTCTAGAGACGCATCCGCTGTACGGGAAGTACGCGCCCGACCGGCTCTCTCGGGCGCTGTGGGTGCACTTGACGCAGGCGCCGTACCGGTGTCTGCTGGGCCCGGGCACGATGTTCGCGCCCACGCCGACGGTCGCCGACCGCGCATGGCAGTACTATCGACTGTGCTTCGCTGCCATGCCGGCCGAGGAGGTCCAGGGCGTGACCGAGCGACTGGTGGATGGGTTCCGGGCATTCTGGCAGCGGAAGGACCTGGACGGTCTGGAGGGGGAGGAGACGTACGCTGTGCAGTCGGGGAACCTGCTAGGGACGGGATGTTAACAAAGCACCTTCAACCTCACTTGCAATGTAGTTCATTTAATCATACTTAACCTTATTTACATCTTACGCTGTTCGGTAGGTCTTCAAGATCGAAGGAATGCTACAGCACATGTTACATAAGGACGCCGATGACATCGGATCCACCCCACCGCCATCCGCACCGCACCGCATCCCACCACGACACTCACCATGCCCGACCTGCCCGTACCAAACACCGACCTCGCGGAGGAGATCGAAGCGATCAATGCCATCTACGGTCCGGACACGATAACCGTCACAGGGAGGGGCGCGGCGGCCCCGCCCACCCTCGACCTAGGCGCTACAACCACCACCCCCTCCTCAACACCAACACCCACAACAACCATCACCCTCCAAATCCCCGAACACCCGCACCTCTCCTTCATCCTGCGCTTCGAAGCATCCTACCCGGACACCCCTCCCCAGATCGCCGGCACAGCCTCGACCGCCGCGCGCGGGGAGGGCAAGCTCGCCGTGGACGTGCTAGCAGACATCGTGCGACGCACGCACCAGCCGGGCGCGGTGTGTCTCTTCGACGTGCTCAGCGAGGCGGTCGAAGCCTTCCACGAGCTGAACATCGGCAGCAGCACCACCTCGCACCCCCCAGCAGAATCGCAAGAGGAAACGTCCCCGGCGTCAGCGATCGAGCCGGCGCGGGTCTCCCTGCAAGAGGCGTTCGGCATCGAGCATCCGCCCGAGTGGACGCTCTCGGAGGTGGTGACGGAGAAGAAGTCGGTGTTTGTGGGGCGGGCGGCGCGGGTGACGAGCCTGGGGCAGGCGCGCGGGTTTCTGGATTACCTGCTTGCGACGGAGAAGAAGGTTGCGGGTGCGACGCATAATATTAGTGCGTGGCGGATCAGAGAGGGGGGCACGAGTGTGCAGGATTGTGATGATGATGGGGAGACGGCGGCGGGCGGGCGGCTGCTGCATCTGATGCAGTTGATGGATGTGTGGGATGTGGTGGTGGTGGTGACGAGGTGGTATGGGGGGGTGTTGTTGGGGCCGGATCGGTTTCGCATTATCAATGCGGTTGGGCGGGATGCGTTGGTGAGGGGAGGATTTGCTGTGGGCAATGAGAAGAAGAAGGGGAAGAGGTGATGATCTGGCTATCTAGGTCGTAGTACACTATGGGTGTTGATTTCTTTGATACCTCAATCTTGGGCGTGATTTGACACAACCAAACGTAGTATATCACATCCAAACCACGATCAAGCTCTATCACATGTTTCAGGATTCTATCCCCTCACCAATGACTGCCCGTAGAAACCTGGAAAGCTTGACCAACCGGCCGACTCGACCATGTTCCGCGGGAAAGACAGCCGCTGCACCCCTGAGCCAGCGAACGAGTCAGGGCCAGGAACGCCGGGTGACGTGGACGGGGAGCTGGCAAGGCATGGAGTGGTGGGAGGTGCGGCGAACACGACACGCGAGATGGGCATGAATTGGCGCTGCGGATTCCTGGTGGTGGAGGGTTCATGCGGATGGTGGGGACGGGTGGAAGCGCTGAGTTGAGACAGTCGACCAGTAGATGGGATTACCTGAGGACTACTACCTAACGCGGTACCTCAGTGGCGGGAGGGAAAAACTCTGCGCGTGTTGATCCGTCGGCATTGACGAGTCGCGGTGGATCGCAGGGTTCATTTACGAGGCGAGGGATCGCGGGGACTGTCTACGTGAAACGAGGTCGGGAGTTGGCTCTTGATGAGGTAGGATTCCATTCGACCTGTTCGATATTAGGGTAGTATCTATGTAGTTATGTATCAACTCGGGAACGACTTGTCCTCCGCATGTGAACCATGGGCTGACCAGGAGAGGAGGAGGCTGGTCCATGGGTCCGTCCCGGATGGAGATCGGCTTCTTTCGCTCCCTTGATGCGGCATTCCTGCAGCGGATTCAGCTGAGATTTTCGTACTATACAGAGTATGTACATACAATAGGTTACCTGTATGGCTGAGTAGTTAGGTAACTAGCTGAGGCGGAGTTGAAACTGACTGCGCTGGGGAACGTTATTGGAACAATGGAAGCCTAGATCGTCGTTCAATTGGTGTCTTGCAGGATTAGGAGATAATATTATGATATTATAACAACGTAGTATTCCACAATAATACGACTAATAATACAGAAGATGAATAGTCCCTCTACACAACATCATTGGCCCGGTGGGCGCCAACTGTGGTGGCAACAGCCAATCTCAACCCACACTACGCGATGGTGCGACAGTGGATCAAAAGAGGAATGATACCGAGTATCATAGAACATCAAAAAATGGATAGAGAATAAGTGTCATAGAAGAGAGGAATAGGTAGTATAGAACAGAAGAATAGTACATGTAGAACAGAAGAATGATGTATCAACTACCGCATCCTGAGGTCACTCATCACCACCTCGGAACACTACAACAGTCAGTAGAGACATACAATACTCCAGAGAGCAACAGAACAGACAGCTCAGCTCACGCACAACACTGAACAAAGACATCCCCCTACCGGCTCGTTTCAGATCGCCCCATCAGACCCGCCCGGCTTGAATCCCTCGCGTCCCCCACTGCAACCCTCGCCGTCGGCAATTCTCTCTATAAATTCCCCTTCTTTCTTGTCTTCTCGTCGTCTTCTTTCTTTCGTCCACACGCAGCGCGCTTCAGCTTCAACTTCAGTCCTTACTCTTTCTCTCTTCCAACAGGCCAGTCCTGTCTTCATTCCTTTCTTCTGCTTCAGTTGTGCCTGTGGCCGACTGTCTCTTTGCTCAACTCGTCCTTCTCTCGGGTTGTTCACAAAGGTATTGTCCTCTATCTCCAGTCTCCCACATCTGTTCTTGCCAGCGTCTTTATACCCATTTCCTTTGTGTTTCTCATCTCCTCATATACCCCCTCACCTCCTACGATCCCTCGCTAACTTTCCCAGCTTCTGCATTGTTTGATTCGTCTGGCACGGTCAAACAGCTCCCATTCCTTCTGCATCACATCAGATCACCAGATTTCCAATCTCTCAAGAGTCAAAAGTCTCTCAGTCAAAAATGTTCGCCAAGTCCGCTGTTGTGGCCGCCCTTTTGGCCTCCGCCGTCAACGCTCACGTCCTCATGACCGAGCCCACTCCCTACGGTGCCGACTCCCTCAACAACTCCCCCCTCGCTGCTGATGGCAGTGACTTCCCCTGCAAGCAGCGCTCTGGCGTCTATGATGAGCCCTCCCAGATCACCACCGCCGCCATCGGCGAGACCATGCCGCTCAAGCTCGAGGGCAGCGCCGTCCACGGTGGTGGTTCCTGCCAGATCTCCCTGACCAAGGACCTCAAGCCCACCAAGGATTCCGAGTGGATGGTCATCAAGTCCTTCGAGGGTGGCTGCCCCGCCAACGCCGACGGCAACCTCTCCGGCGGCGCCACCATGACCGTCCCCTCTGACCTCAACTACACCATCCCCGAGGGCATCGAGCCCGGCAAGTACACCCTCGCCTGGACCTGGTTCAACCGCATCGGCAACCGCGAGATGTACATGAACTGTGCCCCCATCTCCGTCACCAGCGGCTCCTCCAAGCGTGATGAGAACGCTTTTGCCAAGCGCTCCTCCAGCTTCCCTCCCATGTTCGTCGCCAACGTCAACGGCTGCACCACCAAGGAGGGCGTCGACATCCGCTTCCCCCAGCCCGGTGACGACGTCCAGTACCTGGGCAACGCCGCCAACCTTGCCCCCGAGGGCTCCGACGCCTGCACCGGCACTCCCACCTTTGGCGGTGCTGGCGACTCCAGCTCTGGCAGCTCTGGTTCCGGCTCCGGCTCTGGATCTGGCTCTGGATCTGGCTCTGGCTCGTCCTCTGCCGCCGCCGAGCCCACCGCCAGCGTTGGCGTCACTGTCTCCGTCTCCCTGACCGTGCCCACTGCCACCGCCGACCCGGTGCCCTCCTCTGCCCCGGGCATCTTCGTTCCCACCAGCAGCGCCGAGGCTGCCCCCGCCCCGTCGGCTACCGCCTCTTCCTCTGCCTCCTCCGGCTCTAGCTCCGGCTCGGATCTCGGCGCCCTGAGCGGTTCCTGCAGCCCCGAGGGCCAGTGGAACTGCATCGGCGGCTCCGCCTTCCAGCGCTGCGCCAACGGCCAGTGGACCGAGTCCCAGGCCATGGCCGCTGGCACCAAGTGCACCGCCGGCCAATCGCAGAACTTTGCCATCGAGTCGACCCTGAAGCCGCGCATGCTGAACTCCATGCGCTTCACCCGTCGCGCGCATAACGGCCATGCCCATGCCCACGCCCGCTCGTAGACTCTGCTGGCAGAGTCGTGCTTTCTGGGTGGGTTTGTTGCGTTTAGGTTGCGTTGCGTGTGTTTTGGGTGGCGGAGTCGGTGGTGAGTTTTATCTTCTTGTATGTACTTGGGAGAATGGATTGAAAATGTAGACCATCGTTGCATTGTTCCTTTACTCGTAGATGTAGCTGAGGTCATTCAACTAAATGTTGGTATGCAGAGGTTACACGGGCGTTCCACTAAGCAGCATCAAGGGTTCCTTGTACTACCTTCCTACCCCTCGATCTGTGTGACAAGATCACTAGAATGATCTAGACCTCATGAATCGTATGGTCTCTGCAACATACCCACGAGGTTATAGGTCCAGCTGTTATACCATTCTTTCTAGCCAAAGAACCCCCTAGCTCGCAACCTCCGAGTCTGTCAGTCCACCCATACCCCTGACCGGCGGTACTTCACCATATCTTCTGTGCCTGGAGTTTGACTCTCGATAACAAGTACGCCATATTTAGGCGTACGGTTTTGCACGTGCCTTTGCTTGTAGGACAAGCTAAAATAGCGTATTAGTTGTTCGGTCCCTTCCGCCCAAACCGAAAGTTGACCTTCGCCACTGTGGCTTTTGCACTGAGAGATGAGAAAGCAGTTGCGCCGGTCCGTATTGGTGTCCAACTCATATGTGACAAAATCGCTGAAACTCCTCTGTCCAGCTTGGGCCTGGCGATTCGAATGCATTGATTGTGGCTGGGTTACATATGCGCTTGTGACAGGAAACTGCCATGTCAGGATGGAGTTCCAAACACCATTGACATCCCCTTCATTGCTCTAACCGCGTGACTGAGCGAGATTCTGTCACACTCTAGCCGACACCACCTCTGCAAAGCAGGAAGAAAACAAGAAAACCTATAATAAGAAAGAATAACGAACCAGAACAAGGAGCGACCCATCTATCCGACAACCGTGTATTTTTTTTTGGCGGTGAGCTTGTCAGGTCGGTTCGACTAGGCGCCATTCGGAGAGGTCAAATCCACACCTCGTCCCGTGTCCTGCATGTACTCGGCGATTTGGCCTATACGTATGTGGGGTCAGAATTTGCAAGAACTCATCCAAAAGCAATGTCTTACCCAGAATATCCCGACTTCCTTTTCCTCTGGGAGTGAACTCCGACCCAGGGAGTCTTGAGTTCCCCAACAAACACCAGCCGCCCATTTGACCTTCCCAGATTGGCTCCGGTCGAAATTGGCCTCGTCTTCGCGCGCCTGGAACAAGGCGAGGTCCTAGACCGCTTCGTCGGCCGACTGGGTCGGAGTGACCGCTTCTTTCGTCGTTCGCAGACTCCAGGTGGCATAGGTACTAAGGACCACGGTTCGCGCCGTCGCGTCGTCATCCGGGCCTCGCCCCAGCCATGTCTGGCACTTTGCGTAAACGGTAGCGGACGCGCGGAGAGATCCCGTTTGGACCACGTCCAGCCCCTGGGACAGAAAGGCCGAAGTACCCAGGACATTCCTTGCTAGGCCGGGAACTTCGGGATTATCCTGGTACTTCATTCCTTGTCGGTTTGTGGGAACCGTTGAGATCAGTGGGACCCAAACATGTGGGTTAGTGGAGGTATACACTAGAATCCTTCGTGCTTGAATGGCCTTCAACGGAGCTCCCCTTTCCAATTATAATACTCAGGGTGCTCGTGTTGTAAAAGGCACTTCTGCCGATTTTCGTGCATTCCACGCGCGCAGGTCTACCCACGGAAAGCCCTTTCGACTGTAACATCCAGACGAAATTCCGGATGGAATATTGTTCGTGAGCGACTTAATCAATGAGTCGATATCCGGTGTTGAACGCTTCGTATGCAGCTCGACACATAAGCTCATATCTATAAGCTTGCGGCCCTGTCCTTCTGCCATTCGCGCGACGCTAATTCATCGTGTCTGGTTGATATCATTATAGATGTAAACACGCACATATCGGCCCATCACTAATATCGTAGACATGGATCTTGTATTTACTGGTCGAGTGCCATGCTGCATCGACAGGTAGCGATCCAGCTGCACGCGGCCATTACCGCAAACAGATTGGGGCTCACGATAGGCCACTGAGGTCGGATGGTATACAAGCTGGAAATTGTGGAAACTGTCGTTGCAATAAAGTGCCGATGTTCTCAGTTGGAGCGGGAGTGACGAGCATCTTTAGACTCGAAGCCATACGTGGTCTCGACAAGGAGAAAACTTTCTAGGTTAGAGAAGGTCTCCTAGTTGAACGACTGGATCTGGTGCGCAAGCGCCTCAAGGGGAGCGAAAAGTCCAGGCGCGGAGCACAGCCTATTACCGTAAAAGAGACGGCTAATGATATTCCCCATAGTTAGCAACATCCGGAATTGCATGTCCAGCATGCTAACCGAAAACCCATTCATAAACAGGCGCCAGAAGAACAACGTGGCCGACACGCGGTAGAGCAGATTATTGTCCGGGGTTAAGAGGGCGACAGGATGCAGCTAGTAGTAATCGCTAATAAAAATATAGCCGCGCGGCCTGTAGTTGTCCAGCAGCAGCCAAAGCTTGGATTCAGTAGCCCGGGCTGCCTCGTCAATAACAATCAGCTTAGGTAGTAACTTATCCCGCACCATAGGCTAGCTAGCCCTAAAGATAGTAGCCACGATGGTGTCAGCGATCTTCAAGGTATCCTAGAGTAAAGTCTTGGTTTCTCCCGGAGAGATTCGCGCTTCTCCCGATTAAATTCCATATTATCCTAGTACTTCTCGAGGAAGCCGCGGAAATCCTTATACCGTTCCAGCTTCGACCAAGGGGAGGTAATCGACCTAGCCACCTAGAAAGCACGGTAGCCTGGACTTTATTCAAGACTGGCAACGCGCTTATCGCGCACGGGAGATAGGCTATAGATAGTTTTCTAGTAGTCGTCGTGGAGAGCTTGGCAGATCAGCATTTGCGCGATGGTCTGATCGAGGCTCCCCTGGATGATAGGCGGACGAGCGTCGTCAGAAGCGTTGCGAGCCTGCTCGGCTTGATAGTGTGCTATATTAATCTCGATCTCGGTGGCGTGAAGACGGACCACTATTATAGCGCGGTCGGCGAAGGCGTTGGTCGCGATGCGCTGGACCTCTTGGGCCAGGTCGTTGCAGGCTGCATTACTCGGGCTAACCATCAGGGCCTGAAAGTGAAAATTCGAGTGACGGGTCAGGAGAGAAGAAGGCATGTAAAATGCCTAATGTCGGAATACCGTTCGAATGCCTCCTGAATCAACATTTTCGGCCAAGGACACAGTCCGTCAGGCCTTCCAGCCCTGCGATGAGGTCATGGCTGGGATTACTGGAAGATCTTTGTGGATGGACAAGTCCATGAAGCGATTTTGCTCTCGCTTCTTGCAAGGCGCAGTATTCGACGCCACATCCTCGCAATGGCCAAAAAAAAGAGTTCACGAACCGTTCTTTGACATCATTGGGGGATCCTGTCCAGTTTGCGCCATAGGCTCTAGAGACTGGAGGCAAGGGCCTTAGGGTCTCTGTAAAGACCGCTAGGGGAGCAATCCCGATAATCACCCTTGTATTTATCAGCTGTCGTCGCCCGAAGCAGGGCAAATGAAGCGGAGAGGATACTGTCCTCCAATCGCTCGCTTGCTTTGAGTTGTCGGGGGAGGATGAAAGGGTATCGTCAGGGATCACTCCTCCTGCTGTTGACTCTGTTTCGTATCCGTAATCGATCCATAAAGCTTGTTCCTTTTCACCGAGCGCGGTTTGTCTGGCAATGTACAGAGGCTCCCGCCACATCCATGGATGCTGGGAAACTATCTGCATCAAGTCGTCTTCGTTAACAAGACCGATGACTCTGCCGCAAAACGAGTCCGCGGGGGGAGGTTGGACGAGGCGGGACGAGATCAGCGTCTATCAACCAAAATGACCATTACTCTACCAAAAATGGGCAACCCACTTAGTGGTATGTAAGGTGTAATACATGGCTGTAAATGTAGTTTGACAGCATCATAGAAGAAGTGGAGCCAAGAGTCAGAATTGGAAAGACTGGTGGTCGTATTTCCGAGCAGAGCATCGAGAGCTTTGATGGCTTTCCGAGCGTCGGATAGACGAGCAGGGATAACATTGCCTGCAAAACCCTTGCGGTGCATGCCCGGCTGGTGTGGATAGATGAGACAACCAAGAGGGCCTTGCGTGTAGCACTGGCGACGTCTGGTCCAGACAAAGTCACAATATAGGGCCTCCGTTCATGTGGCGTGACAGCCCTTATGTTATATAGAGTAAATAAATATAGACATCATATACTGATAGGAATATGAACAGTGTTGAAATAAATAGAAGAAGTTAGTGGGAGGTGTCGGGCCTCTTATAAGTTAAGCGTTTGCCGCTGTTGATATATATCTTCACCAACAAATATGACCAAGAGTATAAGCCATCATTCACCGACTAGAATACCCTGCAAACAAACCTTCAGGCTAGTACTGATATGGATCAAGCAAGTTAATGTAGAAAGCTCTTCACAAAGAAAGTACAGAAGAGCATTCCCTGGGGTTTGAAAGCGAATCAGAAGGGATCATTCCCTGTATTCACTTTATCATTAGTGAAAAATGCATGCTGCGCAGATAAGTGACATAGACAAGTATATCTGATTGAATTATAGACCGAGCAGATCAAAAACTGGACAGGATATCCTATTCTGGTAGTGATGAAGTTGAAACTGTACGTTGTTGTTGACATCATTCAGACATGTGACTAGTTGCACGTGATGTTCTTCTTTGTTGGCATCCAGAAACCGTTGGCTTACAATCACACAGCAATCGACAAGAATGACCTGAATTGGTTATGGGAGTTTTCAACTAGTATGCTCAATAATTCTTGTAATAATAGTCTAGCATTGACCAGGACTATGAGAATGGAGTAAGGTAGTTATGGTGGAGTTGGTACACAGCACTACGAGTTGGACGGATACCATTCCTAAAACAGCAACACCTAGGGCTTAGGGCTCCCCAAACCCACCACCCGCAGCGGGCCAACTAAGCGAAAATTTCGACAGCACTTCGGACAGAGTCTTGATCTCCAACTTCGACCGACCGACACCGACCAACCTCATCGTCGACAACAATGGCGTCTCGTCCTACCGTCACTATCGCCACGGCTGAGGGCAAGGCCAGCGGGGCCACCCTCCCCCTGCCTGCCGTTTTCACCGCGCCCATCCGTCCTGATATCGTCCAGTATGTTCGACCGTCGTGCGAAAGAGTTGTCGGGGAGGAATGCGATGGCTGACCGGTTCATTATAGGCAGGTTCACACCGGTATGGCCAAGAACAAGAGACAGCCTTATGCCGTGAGCGAGAAGGCTGGTGAACAGACCTCTGCTGAGTCCTGGGGTACTGGTATGTGAATTGGATGCAAAAAACTCTACGGATGTTGGGAAAGTGGCTGATGGAAATTTTCTGCCTACAGGTCGCGCTGTCGCTCGTATCCCCCGTGTCTCCGGTGGTGGTACTCACCGTGCTGGCCAGGCTGCTTTCGGTAACCAGTGCCGCTCTGGTCGCATGTTCGCTCCCACCAAGGTCTGGCGCAAGTGGCACCAGAAGGTCAACGTTGGACAGAGGTATGGATCATCTGAACTCAATTGGTCGCGCGGATGAGGAAAAGCGGGAAACTAACAATCACCAGACGCTTCGCTACCGCCTCCGCTCTGGCTGCTTCCTCCGTCCCTGCCCTTCTGTTCGCCCGCGGTCACCGCGTCGCCAACATCCCCGAGGTCCCTCTTGTTGTTGACTCCAAGACCTTCGAGGGTGCTGCTGTCACCAAGACCAAGGCCGCCATTGCCCTCCTCCAGGCTCTCGGTGCCGGCTCCGAGCTCGTCAAGGTCCAGAAGTCCCGCAAGATGCGCGCCGGTAAGGGTAAGCTGAGAAACCGCCGCTTCCGCCAGCGCCGTGGTCCTCTGGTTGTCTACAACCCCGAGGTTGACGGCAAGGAGCTCGTCCGTGCTTTCCGCAACATCCCCGGTGTCGAGACCTCCTCCGTCTTCTCCCTGAACCTCCTCCAGCTCGCCCCTGGTGGTCACCTCGGTCGCTTCATCGTCTGGTCCTCGGCTGCTTTCCAGGCCCTTGACCAGGTCTACGGCAGCACCACCACCCCTGCCGCCCTCAAGAAGGACTACACCCTGCCCCAGAACGTTGTCGCCAACGCCGATCTGGCCCGCCTCATCAACTCTTCTGAGATCCAGTCCGTCCTCCGTGCCCCCAAGGGCGAGGCCCGCACCAAGCGCGGCAATGTCCAGAAGAAGAACCCTCTCCGCAACAAGCAGGTCATGCTCCGTCTCAACCCTTACGCTGCTGCTTTCTCGAAGGAGAAGCTCGGCCAGAAGAGCCTGGAGCAGGGCAAGCCTGAGGCTGCTTCCAAGGAGTTCCTCAACACTCTCTACGAGGCTTAGATGGGGAGTGACGCATTGGGTTTGATATGAGTTTCACTGGTTAAAAAGGTAGCACAGCAAATGAATACGGTTTGCAATACCCGTGACGATAATACGAATTAGTAATGTCCAAGCATTTGCATGTGTTCGTAGTTGTAGTCGATCATAACGGTAGGGGTCCTCTAGGAGGATACCACCGGCTCCGAACTAACATGAACTAAGATGCAAGCGATATTCGAGCATGAGCTGTCATACTCTAGCGCAATATTAAGCATATTAAATCCAGAACGCCACCGCTACAAATAGCTACAGTCAACCAGGGTCGGCTGGCGAACCCGTTCCATAGGGATCCGGCCACATATCGCATCGCTTAAGGCCGGGCTCGACAGGGATTGCGCCTCAACGCCCGTTGCGGCCGATTAATATACTTCCGCATGTGCACTGCAACCCTGCGCGGCAATCCTCAGGCACCACGGCGCCGACCTCGCGTCGACCAGTCCGCGGAGGCAACCGCCTATCCCCTTCGAGCACCCTCTCGAACTTCCGTGTACGGAGTAGCACCTAGCTGTGCGGAGAATTACGTGCATATCGCCCATGTCGGCCGCCCCCGTTCCGTCCGTTGACACCCCCCTCCCCCCGGTCCAGGGGCGACGTCGGCAGCATAGGCCGAAACTCAACGCCAGAAAAATGCAAGCTAAGGCTTCCTGATGGCTCGAGCTGGGATAGTAGCGCCCGACTAACTTGGCAGCACAAGCCCGGATAGATACAGCACGGGGGACCCTCCCCTCCACCTCCGCTGTGTGGTAGGAGGGTAACCTAGGTCGGGTGCCAGGGCGGTCGTCCAGTCATCGACGGATGAGCAGACCAACAGTCCAGGATGTCGGCTCCGAAGGATTGGTATCGTGAAACCCGGTCGGTCGCGAGACTTGCATCCTTCTCGCCTGCGCTGCATTTGCGCAGATGGGTTTAGTCTCGTTCTTTTGCTGCCCTTGCTCCGTTGGCGCCGGGTAAATTGGGCTCTGAGGTAATTTATTTGCTGCGTACGTAATGACAATGGGTTGGCTTTTTCTCTTGTCTTGGATTGTGAGGCTTTCACGTTCTTAGACCGGTGGTGAGGTCAGAGATGAAGTTGAATTCGCTCGATACCTACTCATGCCCAAGAGGAGATTGATCTATGCACCGGTACATAGGAGGATCCACGGAGGATCGCAGGACGTCCATCATCCTCAGGACAATTGCCCAAAGCAGTAAGCCGGCATTTGGTCCCCTCCAACGGCATTCAGAATCGAACCGCAAAAGAACCAACCCTAAGCTCCACGGGCTCCGAGACACAAGCCAAGACGTGAGTACGTACGTAGCAGTTACTGGCCGACCAGATTAGCGACGCGAACGTGGTGGACTCGATCCACTTTTGCCCCGGCGGCATCATATGAAGTTCACGAGCGTGCTTTGGGCAAGGTAGTATTGTTTGGTCATCAATATTCTTGCCATATCTGGCCATCGCTGGTTCACCGAATGGAGATTCAAGGCGACTGGCCCTGGATTCGGTTGGACGGAATGGACCCTGGCGGCGAGAGATCCTCAACGCCATCCGGATAGGTCGATGCTGGTGGTGCAATCGGACGGAGGAATTCGCGGCGTCCTCCGCCAACGCAACGAAGATGATCGGCCTGATCCCAGTTCCTGGGGCTGGAACCACGGAAATTATTTCTCAACCGTCCGTGTCACGACTGTCAAACTCAATTATGACTCGGTTAGAGCTCGTTGCCGATGGGATCGGGCTGGTTGAACTCTAAGCCCGTCGATGCTTACTATACAAAGTGACGGACACGATGGCGAGGAACCTACTTGGGCAAGTCAGGTACCGCTATACCTTACCTACTACGGAGTAACAGATACCTAACTAGTACTCCGTAGGTACCTATAGGTAGTAGTTACATTGGTCTAGTATGACGATGATGATAATGATATGATGATGATCACAGGAATCAGCCGAGGTGGCCCTTCCTTCAGCCGACGGCATGCTCCAATGATGGACGACGGAATTGCCTGGATTGGCGGCAATCCTTTGCTTAATCTCTGACATCCATCCACCATCTAGAATGATCGGAGGGGAGATATCTCAGCCTACAAACAAGGCAAGATACCAAGTGTCCTCTCGCCACACGACTTACCGAGGTATCCGCCTGAGGTACGGAGTACATCTCTGCTCCGTGGAGGGCCTCAAATGGATACCTACCTTTCCTTTCGAGGGCCGAAATACCCCACCCTTTCCACTTACACCATGGGTTGGCGCTTATAAGCTTTCGAACTATCGAATTGATCGCGGCCGATAACTCCCTGACCCCTGGATGTAACTTCCGGAGCCGAGCTCGTTTACTGCTGCATACTATACTAACTACTCCTACAGTCGTCCACCTGTCACTCGTGTGTCGCTTGCGCGGTGATCTGCAGCCATGGTCGCATTGCAGGCTTTCTTTTTCCTCCGTGTGTTGGTTACGAGGGGGCTGGTCAGGGAGTCTGTGCAGGGATGATCCCTCTCTGCCGGCGCCCCGAACCCAGGTCGGCTAGTTAGGGAGGTCCCTAACTACCTACTAACTAGTTAACTAGCAGTAGCTACCTTTGCCCTCCGGAGCATGCATGCATGATGCGCAGTGGACAAAGCATGTCAAGGCTCGCATCCTCGTCGAGGGCCCTGGGTCCCGCCTGTATATATTATGTTTCAGATGGGACGGCGCTAAGTCATCCTATCGGAATCTGAACCATGAAGGGGGCGGATTGGAATTATATTGCGTTCGAGGATTGCCCCCTTTTCCCTGTCTCTCTTTCATCAATGATCCAGTGCCTATCTCAATACGGACCTCCCTCCGGACGTAGATACCGAAGCTCGGTAGTGGTGAGATCTACCTTTTCCCGGACAAATCCTGATGCACGGGAGACCAGGATCGTCTCGTTACAGCTGGCGTTTGAGGCTGAGGGATGGTTCGTACCGCGACAGGGGTGGTATATGACGATGTTCATGGCGCACTGCCTGTCCGCGGAAATTGCTGTACTCCGTACGTACTCTCTACTACTCTGAATGCATGCCTGCGGGTGGGCCGGACCTAGGTAGCAGGTACACATGCATGGTGTGCATTACTGTGTAGTTACTATGGATGGTACACGGTACAGGGGCCCTCAGACTCTCGGCATATGTTCGGAAAAATTAACGATCTGAGTTGATCGCGCCAATGATCAGCCGCGGGTGTTTTTCCTTTCTTTTTTTTAATTTTTTTTTTCTCGCTCTTATTATTATTATTATTTTCTTTTTGCTTTTTCGCTTTCGTTTGACTTCCCTCCTTTTGTGGTTCGGCAGATGGAGATCGATCCGTGGGACCTTTTCCCGGCGATGGTATTTCCGTCGTTTAAAAGATCTGATCGTATGATGTCCACATATCTGTCCAAGTGACGGGGTTGTAGATTCATATTAACAATGACGAAACACGACATTATTGAATCGACATCGAATTAATTAAGTTGCCTTTTTCTCAAGAATAAAATGTACGTAGTATAGGCACAACGGTGTCCGAGCATGGACGGCTTGCAGATCGGATCGCCAGACATGAGACAGTCGGACAGTCACTAACTAGTTAACTCGCTACCTAGGTACAAACTAGGTAACCACTATAGTAGGTACTCATAACGACGACGGCCGACACACGGGCGTTGTCCGGTATCCGCACCGTTACGAAGAGGATCATCCACACCCACCGCACGACAAGAATAATAATTGCAAACGAGGCTAAACCGATGGGACCCTCTTTTTTTTTTCGGCGGCGCCCAGCCCACTTGGTGCCGAGACCCCGCGAATAGCAGGCCAACGATCCTCGATAGACGGAGGAACGCGTGCAGCTTTTGCCTCGACCCGGATCGTGCCTAGGCTCAGGTTGAGTTCTTTTATTATATCGGAGTAGTTATTTTTATTTCCCTCGCAATCACAGATAGACAGATGTGGACACCGTGGGGAGCGTCCGCCGGCACCACAGGCAAGGAATTTGTCCGAGTCGTCCCTGCGTGGAGTGCCGCATCGGCCGAAGGATTCGGGATTGGGCTACGGGAGTACACACGCAGGCTCTGTCCATAAGGGGGGGGGGGGGGGGGGGGGGGCTTTTGATTTGGAAGGGGTTAAAAAAAATGTTCTCTGACTGGGAAAACAACTGAAAGAATGAACTTTCTTTGGGTTGATGAGGTGGAACTCAAAAAATGCTATGCTATGCTCATCCAATTCCCCTAAGAGAACTCTGCACAAGACAGACGAGCATTCTCCTTAGAGTTCACCCGTATCCTGCGGCTACTGCGAGTACTCATCTGTCAGTACCTCTTTGGGTCTTCTGAAACCGTTCCCTGCATGCTGCGGACTGAATTGGGCGGATCGCTGTTGGAAGCCGGAGGAGCCCCATGTGATCTCCCAGGGAAATGAAAGGAGGTTGATTGAGAATTCCTCGTGCATCGAAACAAGGTTATTTTTCAACTGCCGTCCCGAGGATATCCTCCTCTCCCCTTTCCGTTTCCATGTTTCATAGGGGATTGATTAATCACCTGGCATGGAGATGGGACAGGAACTTTCCGAACACCGTCGACCAAAGCGGTTATTCCTGCGGGGCATGCGTTGCAAAGAAAAAAACTTAACTTAATTAAGAGGACGGTTGATGTAAAGTCAAACTCATCAGAAAATAAAAATAAAAATAATAATAATAATAAAAGCCAGAGGTACGGAGTATAGGAGAAAAAGGCTCAGTTCGGCTCTGGGCGAGGATCCACCTGAACTAAAGGATAACGTCTCCATCCTGTCCATCTCTCCCATGGCATGATTTGGGCCGACGATTAAGTTGGCTAGTCCTTGCGAGGGGACTGGTTCAAGCCGGAGAGGGAAGCTGTGGCACGCTGCTGGTGCTTCTGTTTGAGATCCAACATTCTACCTGGGTGATGCTGATGCTGGTGTTGATGATCTGATCCATCGTGTCAACAATTGCACGCGGGAGTAGATCTGATGACTTCTAGACCGTTGGGAGCACTGACACTGTGGCGTTCTGTTCGGTCATGGTGAGATCCTGAAGGCTCGAGAGCATCGATCCAGCTCGACTGGATGGGTCGACCGTCGATATAGCCCGCCCAGAGGATGCGGGCTGAGAACCGTTAGTCCACCGGTGGTGGATTCGGTCCCAACTCTGGAGAGAACCAGAGGAGTCGCACTAGCTGGGTTTCTCAGACATGAATGATGAAGGAATGAACCCTTCCCAGATGATCATCCTCAGGATTGTTTAGTATGCTTGGGATTGATTTCCTCCAGAATGGGGCTGACCCAGGTAGGATCTACCTAGGTACTGCTCCGGAGTACGTACGGAGTAGGTCGACAGCGAGGATGATAATAGGAATTATTATTATTACCAGGAATGATCCATATAAAAATGCATAAGATAAACATTTATTTTTTTGCCCATCCTATTTTAGTACCTACCATCAGCGTTGGGATTTTTTCCTTTTGATTTTGTTCGATCGTTATTGTTCAGAATCTCTCGATAGCCCCCTCCTTCACATCCTCCTCTCAGCATTGCTTCTTTTCCTCCCTTCTCTTCCTTTCTTTGCCGACTCTCCCATCTGCCGGTGTCATCGCTCACTCCACTCTCGGGCTTCTTTTTCTCCTCTGGGGCGTCCTTCGCTCTCTCCTTTTTCCCCATCGAGGCCTGGTCTTCTTTCTGCCTCCCATTCTCCACTTCGCCCTGGTCCCTCCTACAGGGATCTCGGGACAAGCGCACATCGTCAGCTTTCGAGGACACTTGGCCGGCAAAAATCCCTTTCCAACTAGCGAGCAAATCATCCTCTCGCGTTCTTAACTTGGTCAATTCAGGCCTTGTCCCCCAACGCTACCTTTCTCGGGTTGATTGCTCCTTGTTCGCGGCAACTCTCTCCCAAGCCAGGCGAAGCCACTAGGTACGTACATGCGGTTCCGAGGACTTTATGGGGGTTGCCCAACAGGCGTATCAAACCATTTTCCCTCCCTGTTAGACAGGGTAAATGAAAGAGGCCAAAAGACAACCGAGACAGCATTACTAGAAAGGGACAAAGAAAGAAATCCTCCTTGGTTGTCGATTGTCCTACCTGGACACGGAGTCCCGTCTGTTGTCGACAAACGGCCTGTTCCTTTCATGTGTTATTTTCTTTTTTTCCCCTTCCCTCTTTTTTTTTTTTATCTATATTATTTTATTTTATTTTTAACTTCCTAGTCCTCTTCATTGCACCCTCGTTTTCTGACCTTACCGCAATCTGCAGTCGGACAACACGCTCGCTGTTTCTTCCTTGTCCAGAAGAACTTACTCGCTCCTGGTTCGTTGTTGGTTTGGGCATGATCCCGGTGGAAGCCATCCGGTTGCAATCATTCTCTATCGCCATTCATTCGTTGTTGGATGCTCCCGACGATCAACTGGGATCCTGCAGGCCCCCTGGGATGGAGAGCTCGTTCCGCAAAGGAAGGGTTTCAGACTCGTTTGCACCATGACTGTGGCCTTTTAGACCCATCCACTGCCTTCTCGTCGTACATTCTTACTTGCAGTCTGCGAGTGCATGGGAAGCGTTGAACTCAGACGCCGTGGCGCTCCATCGGTATATTCTCCACGCAGAAAGCCGGACATCATTGTCTTCTAGAGACACCTCGAAGTCTATCCTGCATTCCCGTTCGATCGTTTGATTCATCCTCGTCCGGAACCTCCACCCTGTTGCTCCGTGAGCACATCTGTGGCTGGCAAGTTGTCCTGGACGACCGGAGACCGGCAACATCAGGCCGTTCGTGACCACCCACTCATTCCCTATATCTGCTTGAGATTGCCAAATTTTCGCTTTACCGTGTTGCAAGGAGGTGTGTGGATGTATTGACAGACATACCCACTTCGCAATACTAAGCCTGTTCCCTCGAACCGGTGCTCTTCTGGTCCTTCTTTTGGCTGGATTCTTTCTCGTGGACTCCTGGAATTTGCGGTTATGCTACTGGCCCTGGAACAATAGTCATCCTGGCAGTTTATCTCGACCTACAACGGCACCCACCCGACATGTCGAACTACTACGTGGGACCTTTTGGGCGTATGTTACCTCTAAGCGGCGGAGCTTCCGAGCGAGAACCCGATCATTCCACTAACTTGCCAGTCCCTGGATCTCATCCATACCAGCTCCCGCCGCCTCGCACCACACCGTCTTTACAATTTGGATCGGACCCATTTCTACACCAGCGGAGCACAGGAGAGCGGAACGGCCCCGGAGGCGTTCTGCCCAGCAGCTCGAAGGGTGAACAACTTCCCTCCGTCAGCCAGCTGTTAACTCCCGCGCCCATTGACAGCCGCCCGCCATCCCCATACAACCCCACTACCTTCGGTATCTACACGTCTCCCAACGGGAACAAGGGCTCCCCACAACCTAGCTTTCATAACGACACGGGGCCATCCCCCGTCCTTCGCCGAAATGGGGTGCATGATCTCTCTCGCGTCCCATCGGATCTTGGTTCCCAGACCGGGTCTCTACCCCCACTTTCTCAGATCTCTGCGCTAGGCCTTGCGCGCGAGGGACAGCCCAATCACGCAAGTCAGGCGGGCTATGCGGTGCAACATTTACAATACGGCGCGAATCCAAGCCATGGGTTCAGAACCTTTGAGAGGGAATCAGATGGTACCCCAATGGATACCGCAGATCCTGGAGAGCCTTCATCAAATAGAAACAAACAGGCAAAAGTTCGCCCGCACGTTGTGGACGAGAGATATATAGAAGGGGAGGGCTTGTGCTACATCTATGCGGACGGATCTCATTGTCCTAAAGTGATCGACGGCGTCCCGGTTAACGCCAACTGGGGGATCACCAAGGCCGGCAAACCAAGAAAGAGACTAGCACAAGCATGTCTGACTTGCAGAGAAAAGAAGATCAAGTGCCAGCCGAATCTTCCGAAATGTGATCAGTGTCAGAAATCCGGACGGGAGTGTCGGTTTGAGAGCGCGTAAGTGAAGAGGTTCACTCTGAAATTCCGAATCAATCACGATTCTAACACTGCGCTAGACCCCGGGGCCATCGAGCCTTGAAAGCATCCCACATTGCCAATCGGACTGACCGCCGAGACAGCCTGTCCTCTGGAAGCTACAACTTCTCCGTTTCCTCCAACTCATTGTATACCCTGCCACGGGCATCAGAAAGTGCGACGTCTCTACCCGGGACTAATTCCCAGTCCCCTATTTCTGACGGCTCTATGCTCACACCTTCTGCGATGGACAGCACGCAGGAGAGTCTAGGAGAGTCTGAGTACCCATACAAGCCCCGGACACAAAGCTTTGGTCGCGTGTCGATCGGAGCCGAGGGACTATCCAGAAATCTTGGACCTAATACAACCCCCGATTACAGCGAGATCTTGATGGAGATCAAGGATCTGGATCCTCAGGACCCCCTCGCCTGCGACTGGAGCATCGATCCATACGAAGCGGACCCAGAACTGGCCGTCCACTACGTTGAAAGCTACTTCACATACGTGAACGATCGACTTTATTACCTCTTTCCCCGGCGACCATTCATCCTCTGGCTGAAGTCATCCGATAAGAAGTCCCTGGACGATAACATGTTACTCTATTCGATGATGGCATTGGGCTCGATATTTTCCGATCGCCCAGATCGGCTGAAGGCGTTGAAAAGATACTCTCGTACTGCGCGATACGCGGTCGAACACAGCCAGCATAATCTTTCCTTGCAGCTGGCTCAGAGTAGGATCATCCTGAGTCTTTGGTATTACGCCATTGGTGCGCATGTCAAGTCGTGGGATGCCGTGGGAGCGGCGGTTCGAACAGTGAGCGGGCTACGGTACAATGTCGAATCGGGTGGAGTTATCGTGGAGCAGACACAACCGTGTGAGTATGGGCTGCATCCCCAGGCGTTGATTGAATGTCGGCGGCGCACATTTTGGATTGCGTTTTTGCTGGATGTAAGTATTCCACTCTGGTGTTCAACTGGTGATGTGCGCTGATATAGCACGGCAGCGTCTGTCATGCTTTTATACCCCGTCCTCGACATTTATCTCTTCACAAACGGCCTTTCTGAGACTTCCTTGCCGGGAAGAGGTTTACGAGCGTCAGGAGTACACCACCGTCCCTTATTTTCAAAACTTCCTGAACCAGCTGCCCGTGTCACCGGAAGACGAATACTCTGGCCTCAGCACAATGGCAATCCTCATAGATATTCTGTCTCTCTGGGGTGATGTGTCTGACCACGTGTTCCGGCTGTCGTTGATCCCCGCTGAGGCATACAGCCGGCTGTTCGAGGAGTTCCACTCCACCACTGTCCGGCGATCAGAGGAGTGGATCGCGAGACTACCCGACGACCTGGCCTTCACGGCCGCAAACATGCAGCGCAGCATTCGCGCAAAGAAAGCGGATGCATTTATTTCAATTCACATGCTATTCCACGCGACATTGATGAAGCTGAACCGCCACGCTCGGTACCAGAACCTGCCCGATGGCATGCTTGACCGGTACATCCACACCACGCGCAGCCACGCCGTGGAGGTTCTCCGGCTCTGCCTTGCTTTGTTCCGCTACGCAGCGGAGTACGAATCCTCGCGGATGGTCTTGGACGCAGCGCAGCCGAGGGGCATACTCTTGAATCCCTTCCTGGGCTACGTGATCGTGTCTGCCGTGGATGTTCTCAGCGCCGGTGGGCTGATGGTTGAGCTCTCCGAGTGTGTCAACCTCATCAAAGATGGCCTCGTGGCTGTCCGGGAGCTCAGTCGCTTCTGGGACGGCTCTATTCCCCTGGTGTCCCTCGTGGAAAACAGGCTAGAAGCCATGGTTGAGTGCGTCCAGCACCCACTGGACGCCGAGGGCAAGGTGGCTTTCCTTATGAATGGCCCGTCCTTGGATAGCCAGATCCGCACGAGTGCCCAGAAACAGGACCTCGCCGGCAGCGAGGATCTCATGTATGGGGGCTTGCCGCGCGAGCGGTTTTTCCGTGCGTTGGATGTGGGAAATGTCCCATTTTCTGATGAGCACATTCTCTGGATCGGAGAATCCAGCTGAATGCGCATATTCTTTTTGTTCTTCGATTCTTGTCTGTATTTGGTGGCATATGTAATGTACAAACTGATGTGGCATTGTTGTTGTCTAGTATACCCCGTGGTTTGTTTATTCTCTTCTATGTATATTTCTGTTTGTGTGCTCTGTTGGCAGGGATCCTAGCAACCCATGCTTATGACTGATGGACATGGGAGATGCATGGTGAATCAATTGACTGTACTATAATTGCTACCACAAGTGTTTTGAGTATACTCATTCAAGCATCTTTCCTAGGGCTTCCCGGCCCTTGTCCGCAGCCATATCCCGTGTATACCCGATTATTCAAAAGTCCATCTGTACAGCAAGTTGCCCACACGCGCATACGGCCGTCTGCGTACGTCCACCACGAACGTTTTTCCTAAACGTAGTCTACCTGAGCCTGACAAAGAGCAGCTGTTTGCATTTAAAGTGCGTGGAAATAAAACCAGCCTGGATGGCTAAAGTAATGGTATGATTCTCGCTTATGGAAACACCCAAGCATGTCTGCGAGAGGTTCCGCGTTCAATGCGGCTCGGGCCTTCCTTTTTGCTGTCTGAGGAATTGAGGGTGAATCCCGCTGTAGCACTTTTTTGATGATAATAATTCCTTACACCTTTACTCTAGGTCGAAGTGAGTTAGTTCTCAATCACGTCCGATGCATCTGCTTGATAGCTTCAATCAACAAACCGTTTTGTTGAATAGTCCGTGGACGTATTCGTTACCAAAAACGGCTTAGCGGGGCAGCCTTTCCCGACGTCATAAAAAAGAGGGAAAAGCAAAGCGAACGGCCAAAAGTGGCCGGAACAACCGTCTCGAACACTCCGTGAACACCACCCATCCCCCTCCCACGCGCGACCATGGCCTGACGCCCAGCGCATACCCATCGTGATTGAGTGACCCAGACCGAGCCAGAGTCCGCATCGACCCGCCATCCCGTCCAGGCCGCAGCAGCAGGGGGTCGGACGAGAGGGCCGACGATAAAAGGCGCCCAGCATGAGCACGCTCCCGGAGCACGACCGCTACCCTTCCCGATAGCGACCCTACTAATAATAGGGGTACGACGCACGATGCTGACCCACCCGACGACGCCGACTACTCCCTGGTGATGGACTACCCCGACGAAGCCGACTACTACGCGCTCCTGGGCCTGTCGCGGACCCCGCCGCCGAACGACGCGGAGATTCGGTCCGCCTACCGAACGCTGACGCTCAGCTTCCACCCGGACAAGCAGCCCGCCGAGTGGCACGAGGCGGCGGCGGTCCACTTCGCCCGCATCCGCGAGGCCTACGAGACCCTCATCGACCCGAGAAAACGGACCGTCTACGACCTCCTGGGCGCCGAGGGCGTGCGGCAGGAATGGGGCCCCGGCGGCGTCATGGGCCGCGGCGGCGACGCCGAGCGTCAGCTGGGTGTGCGGGCGCAATCCCCCGAGGAGTTTCGGCGCTGGTTTTTGGAGTCCATGAAGAGGAGGGAGCGCAGGGCGGTGAATAGTTTGGTGCAGAGTCGGGTGCGTTGGTCTGCTTCTCCGCGGTTTCCTTTGGAGAGGCCCTTGTGTGTGATTGGGTTGATGAACTGACTGTTGTAGGGCGTTTTGACGGTTGGCATCAATGCCTCGTCGTTGATCTCGTATGATGCCGAGGAGGGCGAAACACATCTGCACATCCCGTCGCCGTCGCCGTCGAGCTATCGCGTCGGATACACGTTCAAAGCCCCCGTACCGACGCTGAAGAAGTTGTTAGGGGACGATGAGAAGGAGGAACCAGAGGAGGAGGGGGAGAAGGCGGCCGCAACAGATGGGTCCGCCGAGGAGCAGAAGCGCGACGTGATGGAGGAGGAAGAGATGCAGATGACGATTACGGCCAGCGTGGGAGGCCCGCTGAAGCGCGTGAAACAGAAGGCAACGATAACGCATATGGATGGAACGACGGAAGAGCGAAAGCTGCCGCTACCGCCCATTCTCGTCTCCGAGCAGATGGCGCTGGGCGCGGGTGTGACCAAGATCTTTGGAGACGTCTCGAGCAAGAAGGGAATCTTCAACTGGCGGCCGTTCTCCTTCCTTAGCTATACGGGGGTGTCTGTGAACGCCGGGATCTTGCCTGCGCCGTCGCTGCGAACGAACGTGGCCAAGGCTGTGACGCTTGTCCCTGGAACGAAACCGTTCAGTGTCAACCTCAGCACGACCTTCAACCGATCGCTGAATCAGTGTCCACCATCGATTGGGCTCCAATTGACGAAGCAGATTGGCGAGAGGAAGCATGCCGTCTGTAACTGGTCGAGTGGGACTCTCACCTGGCCGGAGGCCGTGCAGGAGTTCTTCAACCCGTTGGTCCCCATGGGAATTGATATAGATTCGGCGCTGTCGGCTCCTACCGAGATGAGCCAGTTCTCGTTTGCGATCATGTCGAGCCCCCGCTCAACGAAGAATACCGCGCCTATGGATGACGAAGACGATGAGGAGGATCATATGGACGAAGAAGAGGACGAGGACGTCGAGTACAAACGGGTCCGCTCCCAGCAGCGCGCTGAAGACAAGGCTGCGGAAGCCTGGCAGGTAGTCGCGGCTGCATCTCCCCAGGGCAGCGCCTTGTCTTTCATGTATGCTCGTAATATCTTCTCGGGCACTGCGGCGAACGACCCGGCGCGGTCGGAATGGAGTTCGGAGGGCCATTATCCACTACCACCGGCGAATGAACCCCGTTCAGTTCGAGTCGAGGTCCGCAGCACCCTCAGTCTTGATATGTCCCTTGGGTGGTCTATCGAGGGTACGCGTCAGGTGGGAGAGTTCACCCGGATGGGTGTTGGTGTCGGTGTTGAAGGCGCCCGTGGCATCGTCATGACGGTTTCGTGGAACCGCTTGGGCCAAAGGATCCGGCTTCCCATTGCTGTTTGTCCTATAGATGCGGTCAATGCGGATTCCGCCGCATTGGCCATTCTCTTCCCGTGGGTTGCGTACTGCGCGCTTGAATTCGGATTCATCCGTCCGCGCGAGCGCAAGAAGCGTCGGCGTGTTATTGCGCGCCGCCAGAAGGAGCTGAAGAAGCTCATCCCAAAGAAGCGAGCAGAGAGCCAGCAAGCGATTGAGCTGATGCGAGATCAGGTACAACGACGGCAGGCCCGGGAGGAGAAACAGGATGGGCTGGTCATCACCAAAGCCGAATATGTTCCACAGCCCTTGAAGAAGAGCAAGAAGAAGACGAGCAGCAAGATGGAGGGCTATGAGGCGGCTGATGTTACTATTCCGGTGGCTGCGTTGGTTGATCGGGGGCAGCTAGTGATTCCCCCGAACACCACCAAGGTTTGTCTTCTGGCTCTTCTGTGACCTATTCTCTGGCTAACCGATTGCAGTTTCATATCATTGGGTTCCATGATCCCGCGCCTCTCCTTCCCAAGACGCTGAAGATCTGGTATCGATACCATGGAAAGGAGCATTACGTGGAAGCCACGGACGCGGAGGGTGTCGCCTGTCCTATGCGTTCGCATCTTGTTGGCTGACCAGATGCTTTCTACGGTCGATGTATTATTCCCTGATTGATGCTTTGGACGCTGTATCTCTTCTCTCTATTGTTTTGATTCTGCATGGCGCTCACCACTCATATTTTGACATATCCTCCCACATCTTGAGACTTGTATTCTATATACATAGACCGAGTTCTACCTACACCAGGAAAGATATCTATGAAGGACTTGAGTTGATATCTGCTTGATGATGAGCATAGAGGCTTCGAGTGTCGGACAAATGTCTTACCCGATCTCCTTAGTTCCTACTAGCGATACTACCTTGCCTACTCTGTAGTACCTTAGTACCAGGATTTCGCCCCCACCCCCACATGAGTCACCTACAATTTTAGCTATATCAGCCGAGCATGACTTGGAGGCTTAGATTTAAGAGGTGCATCGCTCATTTCTCGTCATGGATCCTCTCAGTTACTCCATATTCCCGTGAAAAATGGCCGTCAATCCAACGGTGTTTACCCCCTGGTTCGGCCCAAAAGAGGCAGCGGAGTACTTCCGCTCTCTACTCCCAGAAGATGTCTCAGAAACACAGGTCTTCGAGACTAACCGGTATCTATTGAAATGTGTCCATAATGGAGCTATTACTCCCAAGATCTTCTCCATATGGCTTTTCAACGCCCATCCCAGATTCCCTGGCGTCCTCCAGAGCGCCCTGCGCGATGAGGCCTCGCGTGGTGTGCGCCAGGCCGGCATGAACGTTTTGAAATGCACCTTGAGAACAGACCAGTGGCGCGAGAAGGGCTGGAACGCGGTCGGAGGCACGGCCGGTTTGAAGGTGATCTTTGAGAAGCTTAGCGTTCAAGAGGCCAAGGGATTGGCGAGAGCCATCGGCGCATGCTCAGACACCAGCGATGCCTCCAAATCGCAAGCGGTGGACGAGCTGCTTCACGTCTTGATTCCCAACTTCTTCAACTCCTCCTCCGCCGGGACCCGGCCTGACGGCTCGCGACAGCTACTACGCGTTAAAGACCTGGTAGCCTTGTTCAACGTATCCAGCGATGCCACGGTAATCGAATGTTTTGCAACAGATTGGTCCGATGAGTTCATTGACCACTTGATGCGGCATTTGGTCGACTCTCACATGCCACTATTAAGAAAAATCGCCGTCGGGTCGGTTCCAGCCTATCCTCCCATTCGGAGGCGTTTGCTGAATAGCCATCTGTCTGCTATCCTCACATCGTATGAGCCTTATGAATCAAAAAACTTTCGTGGGGGGCAGGCTAGCATACCGGCAATAGACATCACCTTGGACCTTATCGACAGTACTCGTGGGGAGTCAGAAAAGGCGCGCGAAGTTCATTGGGACACCCGCATTCTCTGCATCGACAAGACTCTGAGCGTCGCCCGGCGCTTAAAGGTGCCCTTCGACGAGATTCTCGCATTTCTTGAGCAGGTAATACCAGCACTGGGTCATTCGGAACGAAAACTGCATGAATGGAGGCCACTCATACACGCCTTGGTAAAGTTCTGGGCCATGGCCGCCTTCCCGGAAGAGTATCTAGAGTCGTTTTCTGATGCAGCTGCTGAACGTCACCGGGAGAGACTGCATCCGTCTAGGCCACAAAAGGCTCACAAAGACTCTCTGGAGACAATGCTCCGAACGATCTTCGGGACGATCCAAAAAACCGAACTCGGCTCGTGTCTAAGGCTCGTCTTGCCCAAGACTATGGCACAGGCAAGGCTACCCTTGCTCAAGATTATATGCAAGCACATGCGAGGCCTTGAAATAGATCTGGACCAACCTACACCGTCGAAAGACGAGGAACAGCTGTTGCCATTGGATTCATCATTCTTCCTGTCTCTTCCCGGAGAGGATGCAAGGTGGCTATTTGAACGCGCGGCACAGCTGTCGCCGGCGAAATGCTTGACCACGTCCATCCCGTATGAATGGCCAGCGGTCGCAGGAGACTCCTCTTCATTCGTGGAGAGCATGATTCTAGTGCATTTAGAGTCTAAAAGCAAGAAACTGGCCAGTACTGATCATCCAGTGACACGTCAAAGTGAGTCGACCCTGGTCTTGTTGTCGACTGGAGTCTTACTGATGTCTGCTCTATACAGTAATCGAAGACATCAAACTGAAGGCTGTGAAAGCCCGCGATGCTGGTGAGCGACAACAGTGGGCGCGTCTTATGGTCAGCGTCGCAGTGTTGAGCAAAAATGTTCGATTCTTGAAAGACGTTTTGTGTTGGACATCCCGTTTTGTGCGAGATCCGGTAAGCTTATACCCATGTCCTATCATTTATCTGTCGATTGCTGATATGTTATCTCTAGTTAGTGAGACCGTGGCTCGTGAGAAGAATCTACGCGGCAGACGTCGCATCCGTCTTGTCCTGCGTGGTGTCGCCAACTTTAGCCGACCTTGCGGCCAATGTGGAAACTGCTAATGAGGCACTGCATAATCTTATGGAACAGGCTCTTTTAGTCTTTCAAGAGCCCTGGCACAAAAGCTATCATGATAGCGAATTCGGCTCTTTGCTTGAGATCATCGTTTCTACGCGAATAAACGCGGTGAAGCGCTTGTGTCGACGTGGTCTAGGAAGCGAAAAGGAGGTAGTGGACACTCTATTCAACAAGCTGGTGCCGATTGTGTTAGAATATGAAAGTGTGGGCATTACGGAAGGGTACGAAGCCCTTTGCTGGGGAAGATTGTCTGGAGCGCTTCATGGAATGGAATGTCCGCAGAACCCAACAACTGGGGTACTGAAGCTTTTAGACTCGCTTGCACAGCAACGAGATCGACTTTGGGCTCAGCAGCGTCTTCTACGGAACCCCCAAACCGCATCGTTCCCCGAAGGGTTGCCCCGAGGTTTACCTCTTCAGTATCTGTTTCCTACGAAGAAATGGACGATCGAGGTGATGAAGTCTCAAGAGGTTAACAGCTTTATTAAGAAGAGAGTCACGGAGGTTGTCTTCTGCGATGCTAGTAAAGCCCTCCAGAAGATAGACCAAGAGAATCACCGCTTGGGGCCATTCGTGGACAGTTTGAAATTTGCTATCAGCTTCTACATCGGCAACGGGCCTGACGAAGAACGGGGCACACGCATACTGGAAATATGGAGGCACTACTCGGAGAAAGTTCCATCTTCTGCGGGGCATATAGAGAGTCTACAGGAGTACCTGTGCTCCTTTCTGAGACCCAGAGGCTTGCATAAAATTGCAAGAATCATCGATCCTATTCAATTGCCCTCGCTAGACATATTTCAGAGTATGTCACGCGACTCGCCTAGCTTTGAATGGGAGCCTCGCCCAGAGATTACACGCAACTTTTCAACAAAACATTGGGAGGAGACACTGTTGCAGCATCAGTTCTTTGCCACCAAGCAGCAAGGCTCTTTGGAAGCCGTGATACTGGCCTTCTCTCATCCAAACGCGTGGAAATCAACTGCGAAGTCTGAAGCATACGACATATGGCGGCCCACGTACGGTCCTCGAAGACTCCCATGCCAACACAAAGAAGCTCTTACTGTCTCTGCTCTTTTGTTTCTCAACAGCCTAACCCACAATTCGGCACGACTTCTATCCAAGACCTTCCCTGAAGATGCAGACATTTGTCGGTATCCGTCGGCCCACCTTGACTACGAGTTCTTGTCGTCCATTGATGACCAGGGAGAAGCGGCCACGGCCGCCATTTCTGTACTTAATGGCTTGGTGAGACTTGTCCCGCCTAGCCTTCTGTATGAACTTTCGCTGTCCCTCATGGAGACCCTTGACGAGCTGGAAAGTAAGTCGCCGAAATATGCATTGGTCCAGCGATGTGCTTTCAGAACAATGAGCCTTGTCCGGCGGTCCGACAAGCCCGAACTGGCTGCGCGTCTGGGGTTGAAAGCGCTGGAGCTATTCCCCAAAGCATCCTCATGGCACCGGACGGCTTTCCCTTCGTCACTCGGGAAAATCCTCAGCCGCGCAACGGCAGAGCAGATTATGCACGAATTTACTGCATATGTCTTTGAGGCGCTTCGGAAGCAGAGAGAAGCTGCAAGCCCGAAGTCTGGTCGGGAAAAGTCCGAGAAGACGGGTATCAAGATCACCACCGTGAAGATGCTGGGTGCAATGCTGGCCGAAAACAAATTTGGCCTGTCTTCTTCTTTCGTGACTCGCGCTCTGAAAGACCTATTTTATGCCAGCAAGCATATTGATGTGCGAGTGATGGTGTGCAGGGCTCTACTCGATGTTGTTAGAGAGTACGACGACGCAGACGAAGCATACGAAATCTTCACATCGTTGGCACCCTATGCCGCAGGGCCCAGCGAAAACAGCGGGTCAGGGAACTGGGTGCAATCAGAGCAGGCGCAGCTTCCACGGGTTGACTCTCAACGGCCCTTACTCGACATATTCACCGGAACAGCCTACCGCATGCTTCCGTCAAAGTACCATGTACAGTATACCTACAAGACCCTGATACCACTCATTGAAGAATCGACAAGACAACACAATCTTTGGATGCGTCGATTCCTTTCTCGACTTGAGCTCACGCCTGAAGAGCTGTCCGTAACAGACTTTGGCCCGTTCGCGCCAAATGTGCTTAGGACAGTGGTGGACTGCTATTCTTCCTACCTCCCCCGGGAGTACCTTCTCAAGCACCGGTCGTGGGCTCTGAGCTATCTGGACTGTATGAAGCTCCGGAACATCAAAGAAAAGTTGACCAAGCAAGACCGATCATGGCGAACAACCAACGCAGGCGAGCACTGGAAAGAGTGGTTCGACAGTCACGCGAAAACGAAGTATGTCGCTCTGCTGAGGTATGAGCTTGGACGCAAAACAGAACCGAAGATCCCCAACGGCATCACACCCGAAGCTATCGCGGAGGAAATTGTCCGGTGTGCGGCAATTGTCGTCCGCAACCCCTTCGAATTTGTGTGCGGTCACGTCGAGGTATCTCAGAAGTGGTTCACAAACCTACTATCGGATCTAGACATAACCAAGGCAGCGATGCGAGCCGAAGCCTTGCCGATTGTGGAACGAATAATAGCGGATGTACATGCTCTTCGGACTGAGGAATGGAACAACGATCCCCATCGCAGCCCTCCAGTTCTCCCTGCCAAACTCCAGCTGCAGACATTGCTACTGCCGTACCCGCATCTCTGCCCAGACCTCCCTTCCCATTACGAGACGTTTGCTTCCAGCGTGATCACCTTGGTCGAAGAATGCGCCGCCTCTCCGACGTATCTCGCAGATAAGGCTTTCCTCATAGAAGCCATGGAGCGCTTGGAGAAAGAGGACGCGCGCCCATGTGTGCTTGAGATTGGCCGAGGGTACGAATCGCATCCAGATGCCCTTGTACAGTACTTGAGGGTCTGGCTGGCGCAGGCTGTGTTGCTGAGGTGGAAACTACACGAGGACGAACGTGAAACGGAAGTCCATGAGATGGTCTCCCAGTGGAAGCGGTGTCCAAATGAGTCGGTACGGTCTATTGGGTGGTCTCTACTCCCACAAGCGAGGTGATACTGGTTGTTTGATTGCATGAATCTCGATTATATAGAAAGTCGCATATTCAATTAGTTCAATATTAACGCTCTCATGGATATTGCCCGAATGTGGTCTTCAAGGCATGCCGTGCCGAATACGGAATCCCCCGCTGTAGCTTCACAACCAGAACTTCAACCAGCAAAAACACAAGGCTAGAGCAGCAAAAACAAGACTACGGACCGAACGCGAGAATCGAACTCACAACCTTCACGAGCCTCAGACCCGAAGGTCCATAATCGTGCGCTCTGCCAATTGAGCTAGTCCGGCTGGTATTCAGTCACACACCAACACCTAGGTCCAAGACAACAACAGAATACGAGCAAAAGGACACCCAGACGCAAGAATCAAAATTGCGGACTCACGTTAATTGAAACAATAGTGTGCTCTGCCTTTTGAGCTAGCACAGTGCATCTTGCAAGGAAATCGTGAGTGTTGATCTATACTCATCCCAATCGGGAAATCCCTCAACTTCTGCCGCGTAAACCATTCTGCAGGCAGAAAGCATTGCACAAACAATAACTTTGTTCTCCACCGTAGCATCTGTAGCGCCATGGCTGATTACGAGTCTCAAGCCTTCTCCGAGGGATTCATGCCGCTTGTGGCGTGAACTCTATGTTACCCACGATGACACCAAAGCATCATGTCTGATGATCACCCTAGGCATCATGCTTTTGTACGGAGTACTATATGAGCTCATACTATAGCAAGGTCCTCTCGGCTAGCGGAGTCGGAGTCGCATAAGGGTCCGAGTCAATACTCTTCTCGGGAGGGGCTATACTACTCTGCGATTATACATGCAGGCATTGAGAAGGATCAAAAGATGACGCCGCCACATTGCGGAAAAAGTGAAAATTAACCCCTACCAAGAGAGCTTGTATCTTTTCTAATATAGGAAGGATTCCCAGCCAGCAGCCCCCAAATATCGCATCTCTATACTCCGTGTCGCAGGCTATACAACCACACGGTTCATACCTTGTTATCCTCTTCCCAGAACATCCACGCCATACTGCTGACAAACTTGATACCTGCCGCCAGCCACAGCACAGCGTATATATCTCCAGTGGCCTTGGTGATCCAACCGCCTGCAATGGCTCCCACGAGAGTCAGCGTAAAAGCCACCATACGCCGGTCCCGCTTGGCGTTTCGAAGAACAAACAGCTTCGGGTCTGATACCAGATCGCACAATAGGCTGGTGATCACCACCGTCGGCACTTCGTTGTAGCCGAGTGCACGGCTAGCAACTATCTGTCCTGCTGACTGAATACTCAGCAGCACGATGGGTGCTTCTTGGCTCCACTCAACCTCCGCGCTATCTCCGGCGAGATCCCGGATACCCGGGATAGACCTGCTCTGGACTAGCGCCGCGGTGATTATGAGCATGGTTGTCTGAAGAAAGAAGGTGAGCACTAAGGTGCCGCGTTTCCTGGCGCCCAGGGTGCTGTTCAGACGAGCAAACAAGAAGCACCCGAGGACAAAAGATCCAATGGAAGTCAGGGACCGAGCCCAGCCATACGGCCGTTGATTCTGATTGGAGGCTCCCAGACCAACGAAGATGGTGTTACCTGTAGCTATAGTGAGCTAGGTGGATGGATGAGTTGTGAGTTAGGGGAGGGTACCAGTTTGCATTGATACGAAGGTATTGTAGGCTGCGTCTGTCAGTTTCCATCATCCGCTTAGAGGAACGTAAAGGGCTCACCATTGTAGAGGGTACTGTCCACCAGCCCTGAACAGAGACAGCACGCATGTAACAGCTTGTCGGCGTGCGCAGGACTGATGTCGGGTCTCAGCCTTTCAAGCCAGTTTCCTTTGGGGAGGGTTCGATCCATTGTGAGGGATGGAAGACGCTTGCCAGAGAAGCCCAGACCGAATGTGATGGCTGGCTGGCATAGATCATAGATTCCACCCCCTGTGGTTATATTGGCACCACATTCCATATTCCAAAGTCATGGAAGACGAGACCACATACCCCTCTTCTGACTGCAGATGTGCCATTCAGCTGCGCCGTGGCCACGCAATACGAGTCCACCCTTGACGAAGATTTTCATGTCAGTGACGGATGTAACCGTCTGTCAGATCTCCAGGGCCAATTGGGTAATTTGTTGCTATCTCCCTCGAGATCGACCTTGACCGTGCCGGCGTCCACCCGGCGCGTGCTGGGTCCATCTCCCTCAAGCCAAGACACTTGGCTCTGCACAAAGACCGGAGGAACTCCCGATACGGCCTCCGAGACCCTTTCTCGCCATCGGAGGGGTTGGTTGAAAGCCAAGAATCGCGTCAGTTTCCCCGAGCTGTTGATCTGCCGGATAATCAGACGAATCTCCCTCAACCGCACGCTCCGTTCCACTCAGAGAACGGGTAGGGGTAATCTCCCGTGACGCCAAGGCCTAAGTTTGCTTTGCCCAGACTCTGGGTACTGCAGAAGATGATGGAATTCTGCGTTACCATACGCTCGGCTGATACGCCTCCCAAGCAGGTGAAGGTCTTGATTGCCTTGCGACAACCTTGATGAAAATGGGTTCGGAGGCTGCTCAGGGTCAAACTCTTTGTTATTCCTGGCGCAAACCTTGTTCAGCTCGGTCATTCCGAGCCGGATAGAGTGGTGGAGACTCCGCTCAGACGCTTTGACAACCTAACGGGGTTAAAGTAACGTATACTCAACAGACGTCTGTAAGTAGATATCCACCCCCTGTAGTGCGCTCCGCCGGACTTCGGAGAGTTTCAATACAGACTTCAGGCAAACCGGTTACAGTAAATTAACCGTACTGTATCCAATTCCGATATGGTTTGACATGCCTCCTCTGTTGGTCTGTTCGTCGTCTGAAACGGGTCATGAAAGAGACAGATTATTCCGAGGGTGCTGAGTGCCTGATAATCTTGTATGAAATCGGCGTAGGTTGCGCGGAAAGTTCCGAAGTAGTCTGCCCTATTCTGATCTTCTAGATCCCACCCCAGATATTCAACACAGGGTACGGTAAATTAACCGTACTTTACCCAACTCCGATGTGTTTCTTTTCTGCATGCTTATCTGCTTGTCGCCTGAAGCGGGTGACGAAAGAGATAGATTATGCCGAGAGCGCTGAGTGCATGATAATCTTGTATGAAGTCGAGACGTGGATTGCGCGGAAAAGTCCGAAGTAGTTCGCTTTGCGCCGATCTGCTAGATCCCCTGTCTGTCGTGCACGAGATGTCGGACCCCTTCCACAAGCACGGCCTGTCTCTAGATACCCCACCAATGACACTGCCAATCAGTGAGCTGCCCCCGATGGTGGTGGTGAACAGAGTATATGTTGTGCTTCCATCTTACAACCACGCATTCAACACTTGCATGCCGATGATTGCCCGGCCGCATAATGCCCCATTACCGGTCAGGGGTGAGTAATATGGACTTACCAAATAAGTCCATTATACTCCTTGGCGCAGCACGAAGGTATCAAGAGTCAGTCGTCTGGGTAGTAGTCTCGTCGTGGCGACAATACCCCAGGAAAGCGGAGTTTCAATGGTTCGGTGGCTGCTCCGACGGGTGATATTCCATCCGGGGCAACATATATAAACCCCGTCTGCAGCAGACGGATTGAAGATATCTGTTTCAATATCAAGAACTATTCTTTCTTTTGTCCTCGTTTCCCAGTTTCCAGCCTCTCGCACGATATCAACAATGAAGGTTGACGAAGGCCCGATCAACGCTTCCGACATTGCAATTACCATAACCGTGGAGAAGGACGGTGTATATGAAGTCAACGGCGTCAGACACGAGCCTTCTGTCTCTGTGCACATGCTCACGGGTGCGACCAAGCTGCGGCGTCAACTTCGCGAGTCAAATGAGTTGATCGTTTGTCCCGGTGTGTATGATGGCTTATCCGCACGGATTGCTATCAACCTTGGCTTCAAGGCTATGTATATGGTGCGTCACGTTGTTCTGCAACAAAGTCCAACACAGTGGTTAATATAACATTCAGACTGGAGCTGGGACAACGGCGTCGAGACTCGGAATGGCGGATCTCGGACTGGCTCAGCTGCATGACATGCGTACCAATGCAGAGATGATTGCCAACCTAGACCCATTCGGGCCCCCGTTGATTGCTGATATGGATACGGGATACGGCGGTACGTCCCTTTCCACGTGTCCCTAGCCGGATTGACTAATTTTAATGTCTGTATGTCAGGTCCTCTCATGGTGGCAAAGTCCGTCCAGCAGTACATTCAGGCGGGTGTTGCAGGCTTCCACATTGAAGACCAGATCCAGAACAAACGATGTGGACATCTGGCCGGCAAAGCCGTGGTGAGCCTGGATGAGTACCTCATCCGCATCCGCGCAGCCAAGCAAACCAAAGATCGTCTGCATTCGGATATTGTTCTGATTGCACGCACCGATGCCCTTCAACAGCACGGTTATGATGAGTGCATTCGCCGGCTGAAGGCCGCCCGGGACCTGGGTGCCGATGTCGGCCTCCTCGAGGGCTTTACATCCAAAGAACAGGCCAGACAGGCGGTTCAGGATCTTGCGCCATGGCCCCTGCTTCTGAACATGGTGGAAAATGGAGCCGGACCGGTGATCACCACCGAGGAGGCGAAAGAGATGGGGTTCCGAATTATGATCTTCTCGTTCGCGTCGCTGGCCCCGGCATACTTGGGAATCAAGGCAGCTTTAGAGCGTCTGAAGACTAAGGGTGTTGTAGGAACACCTGAAAACGTGGGTCCAAAGAAGTTGTTCGAAGTCTGTGGACTGATGGAATCCGTTCATATTGATACAAACGCTGGTGGAAGTGGATTTGCAAATGGTGTTTGATTCTTGTTTCTGGATTTACGGATAAATTGATAGGACATATGATGGAATTCTGGCTGTCTTTCTGTTGAGGTTGAATCAATTGTCTTGTTTTTCTTCATGAGGTTGTTGTAGGACGGCTGCCTAGTTGTTGTAATAGTTGTATGTCACGTGCATGATAACCTGCTTATGTAAACGGAATCAGGTCGGATCACGTGTGCAACGCCGCCGCCCGAAGAGAAAAAGCAGTGACGCCGTGTATCAAACCTATCTCCAGACAACCCCTCCCATCCATCAATTTACCCTACAGTTCCACTCCCGACAATGGCGTCCGTTGCGGAGGGACTGTTCAAGTCTCTCCCCAAGCCGAAATATACCGGCGAAGAGGAGGAGCTCCCACAACACGCGCAACCCCGTGGTCCGCGGATTGTGGGCGCCGACCAGCTCGATGAGACACAAGTGGTATTAAGGGTGAGTGATGACACGGTCGACGTATCTACTCTTGCAGTAAGATTTGGCTAATTTAGTGACAGAGAACCGGCCCTCCCCCCTACCAGAACCGCACCGGATGGCGACCCCGGGCGCCCGAAGACTTTGGCGATGGAGGCGCGTTCCCCGAAATTCTCGTTGCACAGTATCCGCTCGATATGGGTCGCAAGGGCAGTTCCAGTACTTCGAACGCGCTTACGGTGCAGGTTGATGCCGAAGGAAAAGTGAAGTACGACGCGATCGCGCGCCGCGGTCATGGCGAGGACCGCATCGTCCATGCGTCGTTTAAGGATCTCATCCCGCTCCGCCAGCGGGTAGATATGGGGGAGGTGTCTTTGGACCGGCCGTCGGAGGAAGAAGTCGCTGCACAGATGGAAAAGACGAAGAATGCATTGGCAAACCTAGTGGAGGGTGCTGTGGCAGCGCAGAAACCAAAGAACGTCAAGGGTGGACGACGTGCTGAGCCGACCTTTGTGCGTTACACGCCCGCCAACCAGATGGGCGATACTACCCGCAAGAATGACCGCATTATGAAGATCGTCGAGCGCCAGCAAGATCCCATGGAGCCACCAAAATTCAAACACAAGAAGATCCCTCGCGGCCCGCCATCGCCGCCGCCGCCCATTATGCATTCGCCGCCACGGAAACTCACCGCCGAGGACCAGGAGGCTTGGAAGATTCCCCCGCCTGTCTCCAACTGGAAGAATCCGAAGGGTTATACTGTGCCGTTGGATAAGCGACTGGCAGCCGATGGTCGCGGACTGCAGGACGTCACGATCAATGATAAGTTTGCTCAGTTCGCCGAGGCTCTGTTCACCGCGGATCGTCACGCACGCGAGGAAGTCCGACTCCGCGCGCAAATGCAGCAGAAGCTGGCCGAGAAAGAGAAGGCACAAAAGGAGGAACACCTCCGGCAGCTGGCCCAGAAGGCGCGCGAGGAGCGCATGGCGGGCAGCAGTCGCCGTATGTCACGCTCCGTGTCTCGGTCCCGGTCCCGGTCTCGCAGCGTTAGCCGCAGCCCATACTCGTCCCGTTCGGGCACGCCCAGTGAAGATGAGCAGGCCGCACGGGAGCGGGAGCGCATGCGTCGCGAGCGCCGCCAGGAGAATGAGCGTCAACTCCGTCAGTCTCGCATGGGGACGGAGCGTCGTATCAAGACCATGGCCCGCGAGCAGAACCGTGATATTTCCGAGAAGGTCGCGCTCGGCCTGGCTAAGCCAACCCAATCGTCTGAGTCAATGTGGGACTCCCGTCTGTTTAACCAGACAAGTGGACTGGACACTGGATTTAATGAAGATAACCCCTACGATAAGCCGCTGTTTGCCGCGCAGGACGCCATCAACAGCATTTACCGTCCCCGGGCGCAAATCGACGATGACGACGAAGGCGGTGCCGAGGGTGAAATGAGCAAGATTCAAAAGTCTAGTCGATTCGAAGTTTTGGGCAAAGCTAAGGAAGGATTCCGGGGAGCTGCAGATGCTGAGGTAAGATTTTCTTTCACCCGCACAGTACCAAGGCTATGGGAGCTAATGCAACTATCTGTAGGCTCGTGACGGTCCAGTCCAGTTCGAAAAAGACACAACCGATCCGTTTGGCATCGATAGTATGATTGCTGATGTCACCGGCGGTGCAGGACAAAAGCGCTATGGTATTCAGGAAGCTGAACGCGACGAGCGCGGGTCGAAACGCGCGAGAGTAGATGATGATTAGGCCTTTATGATTCGTGTCGGTTGGTGGTGTTCGCACGGTATTGGCGGATCTGTATCATTTATATTTGGCAAGATATAGCTGGACTAGCTCAATAGGCAGCCCATGCGATTAATTGGGTGGTTTCTCATGAGCATTCGGTTGATTCTCCGAATGCTAGGCTGGTGTGTCTTGCGTCGTACATCGTACATCATGCATTATATAGTCATCAGAGCACGATTAAGAGTCAACAGTTTCACAGCATTGCCCTAATAGTCTCTATGCCTTTGCTCTCGGCTATCGGCCTTCGTAGGATTGAGGCACCCCGTCGCAAACGGTGCATGTGTCCCTGTATAGTTCTACATATCATCGCAACAGCTTCCACCCAAACCCCGAAGGCAACCCAAATCATACCTACAATGCTATCAGCCTTCTTGAGGATTCCTTTCAGTAGCGCTCGCCTTTCTATTGCGTCTTACATGTCCTTTTAGTAGAGGATGTAGGCTCTAGTCAAGCTATGTATATTACCGATGCGTCATGGGGGAATGGATGGACGATATATACCTAATAATCAAGGCTTCTTCTGCACCATCCAGGACTAGGAGACCAGAACCATCCACGACAGCAAATCCGAGACACTAAAACAAGCAATCAATAGCAGAAATGGGGGTAGTGAGGAGCGGTGGGCATTTAGTGGTTGATATCGAGTATACAGGCTGACGCAGGAATCAAACTACATACGAAATCCACTCGACTGCGTCAGCAATGGAAGACAGCTCATCATCTATACTGAAAAGGAGTATAACACCCGCCATATATATTCTAATGGTGCTTGATTGGACAAGCCATATCCTTACCTTGGTCTGACATGCGGAAATATTCTGTAGTACTCAAACAACACCAGTCCACTCAATCTCACCATTCGATAAACACAGAAACACGGTCTGGACAGCCCATAGCCCGGGCACCATGCAAAATCTATCCTCTACCAACAATATGGCACTCCAAACCTCACGCAGTAGCCTTCCGCACACGGGGCTCGCGGCCCTGCTAGCCAGCCTCGATACGCCCGGAGAAATCCAGCTCCCAGGCGGCACCGTCGTAGCCACAGGCACCGGCGATCCACGCTACCGTGTGATTTTCCGCACCGCGCGCGCTCTCCGCACCCCAATGACCGAACTGGGCGTCGGTCGTTCCTATATCAGCGGCGAGATCGAGGTAGAGGGCGACATTGGCGCTCTGTTTGACGCGAGGGAGCGGCTCCGCAACCAGATCCCGCTGCGACAGAAGGTCCGATTCGTATACGACTTCCTACGGAGCACCACGCAGATGAACGCCAAAGCCATCGACGACCACTACAGCTACGGGGATGATTTCTTCCTCACCTTCATGGACACGCGGTATCGGCTCTACTCGCATGGGATCTTCGCTTCGCCCGACGACACCCTCGAAGACGCCTCCGGGCGCAAGCTCGAGGCGATGTTCATCGCGCTGGTCCTCAAGCCCGGCATGCGCTTGCTGGATATCGGCGGCGGTTGGGGCGGCGTCACGCAGTACTGCGGCGCGCGCGGCGTGCACGTCACGACGCTGACAATCGCCCCGGACTCTGCGCGGTACATCCAGCGTCTCATCGCCGAGAAGGACCTCCCCGGCGAGGTTTTTCTCCAGGACTTCCTGGTGCATCAGCCGACGGCACTGTACAACCATGCCGTTATCTACGGCGTGATCGAACACATCCCCAACTACGCCCGGTTTGCCCACCGCGTGTGGGATGTGTTGGAGCCGGGCGGCCGGTTGTATCTCGATGGGTCGGCGGCGGTCGAGAAGTTCACGGCAAGTGCGTTCACGCGGAAGTATATCTGGCCCGGGGCACACGCGTTTATGACGGTCCAGGATGTGATGGCGGAGCTGCTGTTTCATGGGTTTGAGATTGTCGAGGTCAAGAGAGAGACGCGTGACTATGAGCTGACTATGTTGGAGTGGGCGAGGCGTCTGGAGAGGGCGAGCGACCAGATCATCGCGCGTTGGGGCGCGGAGACGTATCGCGTGTTTCGATTGTACTTATGGGGTGGCACGCATGCGTTTCGGACGAACGCCTTGCAGGCTTATCATTTGGTGGCTGAAAGGAGGCCGTCAGCAGGGCCGCGTCCGTCGATAGTCCGTCGGATGGTTCAGTTCTTGGGCAGTCTTCGATAGTATAGGGAAGTTCGGGGTTGCTAGAGAATGTACAGGTGCGAATGGCGATATCTTGACTGACTGATGATGTAGGCGGTTGAACGAGCTCGAGGATACAAGACTCGTTTTGGTTTGAGCTGCTGTATTTATCCAGAACAAGTTAGACCACTCCAGGATCCATATGGAAGCAGTGTCTCAAGGACACCTGCCTGAGTGGCCAAGACCATCTTGAAGTGCAGCTGGTACCGCCGTGCGGGCTAAATCGGATGACGATTTCACATGGGACCGATGGCGTTGCAAGAACAAGCTAATTTAAGAGTATTATCGTTACTCAGAGTCTCCAGCTGATGTGGTCCCCATGCGCATCTATGCTTGAATCTTTGATTGTCCATCGTTTCTTGTGGTTATCTCGTAGAAAAGCAAAAACGACTGGGATGCCGCTTCTTTCCGCTCCCTTCCTCCTATCTCTAGACTGTGACTCTGAATGGCACCGACACGGTTAGTCTATTATCAGTGAAGGACGGTGATAGGCATGATCGACCCGAGAGATATGCACGAAATTTTAGAAAACACCCACTCTTTTGCATCCTTCCGCAGCCCATGGAGGAGGCTGGAGGTTGGCTCGCGGAATAACAGGACGAAATGCTGCACGCAAGTACACGAGTGGTTGCAAAACAGCTGCCTATCTACGGCCCATGAGCCAGGGGTTGCCCCGGGTAGATCACCCGGGCGGGCGGCTGGGGGTGATTGGATGATTGCTTGCGTGACTGGGATCGATCGCAAATGGACGCGTACATGGTGTTCGGACGGGGTGTGGCTGCTGCAGAAGGGAGTAGCCATATCACCGGGTATTAAGATGGAGATGAATGGATGACATGACGCAGGAAATATGCCTAGCTGCGTAGTACTTTGACCGTCTGTGGCAAAGGAACCAACCGAACGAACGGACCTCTGCCGCGGTCATGAGAGATAATCCCTTGGGCGCTGCAAGCGCTCACGAGCGATTTCTGGGGTGCGTTCAGCAATGTTCTATTGGGTCATGCTTGGTCCTTGGATCTTAAGGCTGACTCGGATGCTGACAGGACATTGGAGCTGATGGGTAGCCTGAACCAGCATACGTATGGGATTCAGCCGGTCACTGCAAATTCCGCAGCAAGGGGGCGCAGCAGAACGTGCTATGACGATGGTAGCATCATCGTGGGAGGTTCTTGGCTGGTGTCTGTGTCGAGGGAAGAGGGAAAAAAAAAATAAAAAAAAAAGGTAACATCCTTAGCGGTACGTGCAAAGGGTTCCTCTCATTTCGTGTTTTTCTAGGTTCCCCACTGACTCACAACGTGCGACCCTCCAGTGTCCACTTTCTTATCTCTGTCCCAGAGTTGCCCACCACCATCGTCATTCCCTCCCATTTACAGCCGCTTCAGAGCCGGAAAAGGGTGGATGCTGTGTGAGGAGTTCGGACTCAGACGGAGAAGGGTTTGCCACAACCTGCAGAGGAATCATCGACGCTGATTTGCAGTCCAGGGTGGTGCCTGACTAACTTCAACCTTCCCAGCAATCCTTGCACACCATCCATCGCAAAGTGCGGGGAGCATCTGCCACCGAGTCGAACCGTGCGCCGGACTCAGTCGGTAGCGGCGCCTAGCGCGGAGGGGCGATCGAGGAGATTTGCTGATAAGGCCTTCCGTTTCGCGGTGGAGACTCGAGGAAGATAAACCCGGCCAGACGAACCACAGTACAAACGACAATTAGGTAACCCTTTAAAGCCGGATAAGAACCTCGCGGGCTGCGTGAACGAGTGTGTTGTTCATTCTGTCAGCTGGCGCAGAGGGATATCACTTGTACTCGACCATTTTCGAGGTTTCCTTTGCTGGCTCTTTTTTATCTTGGCTGTGATTCATTCGGTGGAGCATTCTTCGAGTCATACTTGGAGGATTGACATACCAACGAGAGAAAACGAGAGAGAAGAGACAGGAAGGAGAAGAGAGTAGAGTGTGAAAGTGAGAGGGCGTGAGAAAGGAACATAGAAGAGAGGAAGAGAAAGACAGAAGACCAAAGTCACCTACCAAAGTCACCTGCCTTCCTCCGCCCTTCGACATTTCCCCCCCCTCATCCGCATTTCCATCTCTCAACCACCTCCAACTCCATCCTCGACACCTCTCTCGAAACCTCGGCGACGACACGGTTAATTCGGAATCGATTGGACCCGTTACAACTCTCCCTGCATTGTCACTCACATCACCTTCTTGCATATTCTCCTTGATCTCATATCCTTCCGCAATGGCGTAACTGAGCTCGTCAAGAACAATGATGATGGCATGTTCCCAGCACTGCAGGTCTTTCCAGCAGAAAAAGAAAAGAAAGCTCAAGAAGAGATCTTTACATCCATCTCAATCCCGGTGAACCTCTCGCAGGTGGTTAGATATTCATTTATCAGATTCATTGACTCATTCACTCTCCTCGCTACATACATCTCTGCATCAAGACGACCCGTGTCCCGCTATTCATCTCAAACCCTCCACTCTGTGCTGTGCCTCACGGTCCGGACCTCTCAACCTCAGTTCGCTTCTTCCGCAACAGACAATGGATCAGTCACTGTCTCTCGTCTCGGCCCAGGTCCAGTTCATGGTAAGTCTGCTGTACTTTCGTCCCTGTCAATCGCGCAATCTACCGTGCAAAGTCAATTTCACGCCTCCGCCTTTCGTCTCCCATCTAAGATTACTCCCCCCTTCTGATGTCCTTGCCATGGATGCTGGCCGTCCCAGACTGGTTTCGCTAACCACAGTCGTCGAAATACAGGAGGATCGGCTGGCCCTGGTCCATATCCCACTGGACCTGTATCCGTACTTCTTATACCCAATTATGCAAGTTCTCTTCCATGAGGTACCGCCACTTCACGAGAACTCGGAAAATGGCGAGAACAGCACTTCAGTACATGCCCAGCCAGCATTCTTGAACCTCTCCATCACCCCGGTGGAATGTTCCATCATGTGCCCCCGACATCTCGCCAACCAGTACTTTGCCCCGTTGGTAGATCGGTTCGTCAAGGCCAATACAACCTCCCAGAGCCGCCTTTTCCATAAGCCATGAGGACTTTATCGCCATGCAAGTATACGGAGAGGGTGTTGAAGCCGGCCAGCGGGTGCTTGAACTGACCAGTCCTCTGGCCATGGCGGGAAGGTACGTGTCTTTCGCTTTCCTACCAGATTATACTGCCACTAACAATCCGACAGTTCCATTTTCTTCATCTCGACCTACTTCTCCGACTACATCATTGTTCCTCTTCGCAGCAAAGCTCAAGTGATCGAGGCGTTGGAGAAGCGCGGCTTCCAATTCGAGATGTCCACGGAAGCCTTCATCAACAACAATCAAGCTTCCTACAACAACTGGTTCAGTCCGGTGTCCTCACGACCCTCCAGCACTCTGGGATCCCCGCCCGCAACACCTCAGCCATCGTCGCAGGATGAGTGCAGGCGCG
>NT_165937.1:801686-802746 GCF_000149615.1 Aspergillus terreus NIH2624
TGTGAAATTACAATGCCAAACACAAGCCCATTGATAAGGGTCCTCCAGTCTGAACCATAATCACCCCTCACGCCATCCAAACAAAGCCAACGCAATATGCACCGCACGCCACAATCCAGCCCCCTTGCTCTAGCTCCCCCACAAAAGCCATCCTCCCTGGCTAAATCCTAAATAGACCCGTCGTCCAAGTGGGGAAGAGTCTGGGGTGTCTGTTACCCCAGACAGAGAAAGTCTACGAGATGCCGGGCTCGGACCTTATTTCCAGGGGGTGAGGGGTTCGTGACTGTGTCATGTGGTGGTACAAGCTCGGTTAGGCGTCGTGTCTGGCGATCCTGGTGCTGTAGGAAGCACTGCTGCTCAGTGGTCTGGTTGGATGGCGCAGTTTCCCAGCCGTGAATGGAGATAACGTTGAGATTATGCTTGGCTTGGCTTCGCTTGGTTGATGATACCCCAGCCGCGACAGAGCCAATCCCCATACGAGGGCGATCGCTCTCTTGTGATTCTTGGATGCGAATGGCGGCGTTATCTTTCTGTTTTGATCGCAGTGCATTGCAGGTGTCGTGTAGACACCTCGTTGGACTGCTGCATATGCACTTCGCGTCTGTTTTGGTCGCGGCGCAGGTCGCTTTATCGGTAAATTTTGACCGTCCCTATGCACGTTAGCAATCTTTTTCCCAACCAATCCGACCTAACCGCAAAAAGTAAAGGGAAGGGGATAGATACCATCAGAACAACCCCCAGCCCAACAACCCCCCTTCTCATTCCACGCCACGCAGCTCACCACCCGCACGCCCTCCCCCGCAGAAACACAACCCACGACCTCCCCACTAAGCACATCCCACGCAAACACCGCCGCATCATCGTATCCACTCTCCTTATCTGCCTCGCTGCCGCTCAGCACGACCGCATCGCCCTGCGCAAACACAGACCGCACCCGCAGCTCGCTGTTACGGTATCGCCTCGGGCCTCCAGCACCGACGGCGGATTCATCCGTCTCAAATGCCTTTAGTAATATTTCCGTTCGCACGGTCGAGCATGCGGATATGGCTGTCCAGCGTGG
>NT_165937.1:803186-809879 GCF_000149615.1 Aspergillus terreus NIH2624
CAGAAACAACCACCGAGTCACCCTCCCCCGCAAACTCCACCGCCTCAATCCGCGACATGTGTCCGCTCCACCGTCGCACCGTAATCCCTTGCTCGACATCCCAGAGGAAGACCTGGCGGTCGCCGCCGACGCTGGCGAACCGCGCGTTGTCCGCGGCGACGGCGATATCGAGGACAGTGTAGCCGTGGGCTTCGTACTTCTGGATGGGGGTAGAGGTCTCCGTGGGTGAGGAGCCGCTGTTATTGGTGATCGCACGCGACAGGTGTACTGCGCGATCTGCGGCTCCGCTTAGGACGTAGGTGCCAGGATAGCTGGAGAATGTAACGGCGTTGACCGGTCCTGCGTGCTTAAGTGAGCGTTCGGGGCTTGATGCGGAGAAAAGGGATCTTTTATTCGGCGCTTACCATTGTGTGTTTTGAGGACATGAGTTAATGTTGTGGGAAATTGTTTTTTCAAAGGCATTGAGGGATTCCTGTTTTCCTGAAGGTAATCAAGAAGCTGTGAATTAACAGAGAGTGATAGAAATGAAGGTAAAGAGAGAATGGATGAGACGATTGTTGACAATGATGAAATTCCTGACCGCCTGCCTTAAACAGAATGATCTACATATCTACTTGTACATTCCACTTAGTGTAGAAGATCTACTCCATTTGAATACATAGCAGCATCCACAATTAGTTTGTATTGACATGCTACGCAGTTCAAAGAGGTGATTATCGAGGTGTAGACAAACCATCGCTAGCTACCAGCAAGCAACAATAATAATAATCAAACAACAAGCACACGAAGGGAAACCAGTCGAGGTTCAGCCGGGGCACGGTGCCCGACGATGGATGCCTCTGAATACGCACAACGAAAGCCGAAAAGAATATGATAGAAGAAAATGGGGGTAGTCAGATGTTAAACAATATTAGTCGAGTCGAATAGCAATCCGTCTTTCTGCTTTTATCACCGTCTGTCAAACAACCACTGTCATCGCGGTGACGCCATGGAACCTTAACGGCGGCCATGGCTGCGGGTCGAGGAGCCTTGCAGGGACTCGATTTCTTCCTTGAGCGCCGTGATACTGCTCCATGTTAGTATCGTTGCAGCAGATCGAGGGTAACGGAACCATAACATACGCGGCATGGGTCGCCTCCAGATCCTTGTTGAGACGGTCTCTCTCGGAGATAAGCTTCTGCTCCCACTGTCGGAACCGCGATTCCTCGACCTTGACCTGCTCGGTGAATCGCTTCCGCAGGTTCTCCTCCTCCTCCTTGAACTTGGGGTTGTCCAGCTTCCGCGGCCGCGCCTCTCCGAATTTCCGCGTCTCCATCTGCTGGGCACGGTAGGCCTCGTAGTGCTGTTCTTCTGTAGTGTGGATGAGGTCGAGCATGTGGGTGCGGATCAGAATCGAACGGAGCTTCTTGAAATCGCAGTGATCCTCGTTCTCGACTTCGGCAACACCCCAGGCGTACTGACGGCCCTTGACGACACGGTTGTCGCTGGTCTTCACATCCTTCTCGGATCCAATCACAGCGAAGGGCATAGCAGCCGCCAGGGTGCGGGCGTGGGCGGCAGCGTGCTCATCATCATCCTCAATAGGGGGAGTGTAGATCTTGATGCCCTGGGCCTCGATCACGGCTTTGACCTAAACAAATTGAGCGTCAGTGGTATGATGCAGACAACCGGGGCTACCACATACTCTCTGCTTGTAACGGGCAAGATCGGCGGGGCTAAGGGTATCGGCCTTGGCGATGACGGGGATCAGGTTGACGCGGGAGCTCAGACGCTTCATCACTTCGATATCGAGGGGTTTCAGGGTGTGGCCGGTGGGGCGGATGAAGTACAAGCAGGCATGCACACGCATGTCAATTTTATCCGTGCGGCGGGGCTGCTGCTCCTGCAGCATGTAAGACTCATGCTGGTCATCGAGGAACTCAATGATGGGTTGCCAGGAGTCACGGTTGTTGACATAGTCTCCGAAGCCGGGGGTATCAATGACAGTCAGGCGGACTACATGAGAGGGGCTCCAGGGTCAGTGCTGGTCCGCAAAGCGGGGGAGATCCATCATGAACCTTTGAAGAACTTCTCTTCCAACTCGGCCTTGGTAATTTCGATTTCAACAGTGCGATCGATTTGCTTCTGGTGACGACGCTTGTGGTCGGCGTAGTTCTTGATAGTCGTGGAGAACAGAGTGTTGATAAACGTGGTCTTTCCCAGTCCCGACTCTCCAGCAACCTGTCCGACGTATGAGCATCAATTCTGGAAATCGCACGTAAACTTCAATTGGACGAACCATGATGGTGAAAGCCGCACCCCGCTTCGCGACGATCTTGTGTCTGTATAGCTTCCGTTAGAATCGACAATGCGATCTGAAGAGGCTTGGTTGGTACGAACCGCTGGTTGGGGAGCTATTGCAATAAAATCCGTTAGCCATTGGCCTGGATGGTTATAATATAAGATGAATACTTACATTGGCAATACCAATGGGAGAAGCGGTCTCGGTGGAGGCCATGGTGGTTAAAGGGGTCAATCGGAGATAGAAAACAATCCAGATAACACAACAAAGAGGGCGGTCGCGAATGAACCAGACAGGACCGGAGGAGAGAGATTGAGGGGACTGCAGATCCGTCCAGCAGAGCGTTGGTGGATGGACTGGATCGACTGGAATGGAATGGAAGGGGAGGAATGAATGAGAATGAAATGATATTTGGATTGTACCATATGGAGAAGATGGAGGAGGTTGAGGGAAGCTGCCCCTGAATCGCTGACTCAGCGGGAGACTGCAGACAAACAGTGCAAACAGCTCCGCCCCAATCGAGACTAGCCCCCTCGGCGCGGATTAACTCCCGCTCTTATCATGTCCCGTTTGGGATTTTTTTGATGCTTCCAACGAGAAAGCATATCGGACTGCGCCTGGGACGTGTTTGCGGCCTGCCGACCATGAAGACCGATTTCAAGGTATTTATTCCTCAATACCTTCGTCGTTTGCCCATATCTCACTATAGCTGCACAGTTTTCCAATCTCCTCGGGACCGTCTATCGCAAAGGAAACCTCCTCTTCACTCCCGATGGCTCCTGCTTGCTCTCCCCCGTAGGCAACCGGGTCACCGTGTTTGACCTCGTCCAGTACGTTTGAATCGCCAGTCTCCTCTCCGTGGTTTGATTATGCTCATGCGACTACAGCAATACCTCCTACACCCTTCCCTTTGCGCATCGAACCAATATCGACCGTCTGGACCTTTCTCCCCGCGGGAACCTGCTGCTGACCGTCGATGAAAATGGTCGTGCCATTTTGACGAATTTCCACCGCCGAATTGTCATTCACCACTTCTCCTTCAAGGGTCGTGTCTCCGCGCTCAAGTTTTCTCCCTCTGGCCGATTCTTCGCCGTCGGTGTCGGTCGTCGCTTGCAGTTCTGGCACACCCCGTCGACGCCCGGGACGGATAACAATGGAGAGCTTGAATTTGCACCATTTGTCTTGCACCGTGACCTTGCCGGCCATTTTGATGTGATCCAGCACCTCGAATGGTCCAGTGATTCCCGTTTCCTCCTTACTGCCTCGAAGGATTTGACTGCGCGAGTATGGAGTCTGGATCCGGAAGACGGTTTTGAGCCAACAACGCTGGCGGGGCACCGTCAAGGTGTGAAGGGGGCATACTTCTCTGCCGATCAAGAATCTGTGAGTATAGTTACGCATGCATCTAGACTCTCATCTGACTAGATCCCAGATCTACACTGTTAGCTCGGATGGGGCTCTGTTCCGATGGGAATATGTGTCCAAGAAGGACCCCGATACGATGGAGGACGTTGCGGAACCCCGGTGGAGAATCGTCAAGAAGGACTACTTCATGCAGAATGATGCCAAAGTCAACTGCGCTGCCTTCCATGCCCCAACGAATCTTTTGGTTGTTGGATTCTCCAATGGCTTGTTCGGACTATATGATTTGCCAGAGTTCAACATGATTCATCTGCTAAGGTATGAATTCTCTCTCCTCAATTTCTGTTGGGCACAGTTATAACGCGTCGTAGTGTATCACAGAGCAACATCGATAACGTCACAGTCAACAAGTCTGGTGAATGGCTAGCCTTCGGCTCCTCAAAACACGGCCAGCTGCTGGTGTGGGAATGGCAATCAGAATCTTACATCCTGAAACAGCAAGGCCATCTGGACTCCATGAACTCTCTCGTGTACTCCCCCGATGGTCAGAAGATCGTGACTACAAGCGACGATGGAAAGGTCAAAGTCTGGGATGTAAAATCTGGTTTCTGCATTGTGACCTTTACTGAGCACACGAGTGGTGTTACCGCTTGCCAATTCGCAAAGAAGGGAAGCGTTCTGTTCACATCATCGCTGGACGGCTCCGTACGAGCATGGGATCTGATCCGGTATCGCAATTTCCGAACGTTTACTGCTCCTTCTCGACTATCTTTCTCATGCCTTGCGGTCGATCCAAGTGGTGAGGTGGTCTGCGCAGGGTCCCCGGATTCGTTCGATATTCATGTATGGTCGGTACAAACAGGTCAGCTACTTGACCAACTGTCCGGCCACGAAGGACCGGTCTCTGCTCTGGCTTTCGCTGCCGATGGTAACCACCTCGCTAGCGGTAGTTGGGACCGCACTGTTCGCCTTTGGAGCATTTTCGGAAGAACGCAAACCAGCGAGCCCCTGCAACTTGTCTCGGATGTTCTGAATGTGGCTTTCCGGCCAGATGGCAAGCAGGTAGCTGCATCGACTCTGGACGGTCAGCTAACATTCTGGGCTGTGGAAGATGCTGTGCAAGAAGCGGGCATCGATGGTCGCCGGGACGTCTCTGGCGGCCGCAAGCTCTCGGATCGTACGACTGCTGCTAATGCCGCAGGCAACAAAGCCTTTAACTGCATCACCTACAGCGCTGATGGCAGCTGCATCCTGGCTGGTGGTAACAGCAAGTATATCTGTCTGTACGATGTACGAACAGGTTCGCTGGTGAAGAAATACACCGTCTCAGTCAACACCTCCCTCGACGGTACTCAGGAATTCCTCAACAGCCGTGATCTGACCGAAGCGGGTCCTAGAGGTTTGATTGATGGGACAGGGGAGGCATCTGACCATGAAGAACGTGTCGACCGTAATCTCCCTGGTGCCAAGCGTGGTGATGCTGGTGCTCGCACCACCCGACCCGAAGTGCGAGTTATGTCAGTCGACTTCTCCCCGGCCGGACGCTCGTTCTGTGCCGCTTCCACCGAAGGGCTTCTCATATACAGTCTGGACACAGATTTCGTGTTCGACCCATTCGATCTCGACATCTCTATTACTCCCTCGAGCATTCTTGCTACTCTGGAAGCCGCAAAGACGGCATATGCGAAGGGCACGACAGATGACGAGAACACATTCCTGAAGGCCTTGATCATGGCTTTCCGACTCAACGAACACAAACTCCTTCGTGCTGTCCATGAATCCATTCCTCCGTCCGACATCCCTCACGTGGTTCGCAATGTCCCGACTGTCTATCTCCCCCGTCTTCTGCGCTTTGTCGCCCACGCTGCCGAAGAAACGCCCCATCTCGAGTTCAACCTTCTTTGGATCGAATCCATGCTGAGTAGTCATGGCCGATACTTCAAGGAGAACTCGGGCACATTCGCACCCGAACTTCGTGCTGTCCAGCGCGCCGTCGATGACATCCGCGAGAACCTGAAGCGTCTCACGGAGAGAAACACCTACAACCTCAATTATCTGCTCTCCCAGCCTGTTCTTGGCTCCAAGGAACCGAAGGGTATGACTCTGGAGCTGGTTGAGAGCAATGGCGTTGCAGACGAAGCTATGGACGATGCAGCGGACGACGCTGAAGAGTGGATTGGCCTGGAATGATGAGATGTTTTGCTGTAATTATACGCACTTTCTTGTTCTTCTACCCTCGCATTTGCGTCTGGCGTTTGATGACCTGGTATACCTGAGGATAAGGTGTCGCAAAAGTTTGGGATTTTGAGTCTTGTGGTCTGCTGATAGACATGATGTATATACATCAAGAATTGTGATAATAATGAAAGTGTCCCAAAATATTGGTTTCTTTGGGCTCTTAATGTGAATGAGACGTGAATTTGCGCAAGTTCCCGCATCTTTGCTGTATTCACGACAATGCCGCTCATACAGAGCAGCTACAGTCCGTGAATGGTATCGCCAACCGCCTACTATATAAACCGATTGCTACAGCCACAACATTGCTTTTTCTTTTATTCTCTTCCATATTCTCCCCGCAGTCCTTATCATCATCATCATCTCACACTTTAACATCTACCGTTCAGGATGGGAGCAGGTTCTCTCTACATCCTGTTGCCTGTGCTCTTGGGCTACATTCTGGTCTTCTATCATGCACTGAGCATCTCCAGGAAGACCAAGAACAACATCCCTATACTCAAGCATAGTCGCTTCCTCCCTGACTGGATCAACCGCCGCATCTTTTTCCTCAACGCACCCGCTCAGATCCAGTATGGCTACGACAAGTACAACAACATGCCCTTCCTCGTTCTCAGACCAGACCATGATCTTCTTGTCCTGCCTGCACGTTATCTGGCAGAGATTCGCCAGATTCCCTCTTCAAGGCTCAATCTGATTGAGGCCGAATACAATGTACGTACCTTCTACCCCAGGTCTAGAAGTCACCAAGGTAGTAACATCAGCATGGCAGAACATCCTTGGCGACTACACCAACATTTTGAAGGATAGCGAAT